>NC_092131.1:135232946-135534100 GCF_043159975.1 Macaca nemestrina | reverse complement strand
GAGGGCATTCATAGGCTAATTAATTATATGCGTGTTAGCTGCCAGTCATTTTACCACTATGTGCTTGGAGTCCCTCCTTTTCTTCAGATGTAAGTCTTCCAACACATTGTGCAACTTAGGAAATTCTTCAAGGGTTGATCTTTGCTTTATTCTCCCTGGGCTGATGGCCTAGAGATGAGGGCTGACGTGAGTCTGCACACTTGGTGGCTGTCATGCTTTCAGTCCAGTATTGTGTCTCTCAACTCCTACTCCATTTTCTTCCTGATACTTTAGACCTGTCCTGACCTCTAGAATAGGGGTCCTGGTATGCAGCCTTAGTGAACTTTAGAATAACTCTCCTGGGAGGATTCTCTACTTGTGTCTCCGTTATTTTGAACCTCTCTTCGTTGTAATGATCACGAAGTGCTGCATCCACTGTTACAGGCATCTGCCGACATTTGTGGGTGCCATATGGAACCTAAATCCTAAAAACATCTTCTGCACATCTAAAGGTTAGAGAAAGTGCTTGTTCCCTCTTTCCTCAATGTCCTCAATGAGAGCAAAGCATTCTCTGTGGGAAGCATATGAACATTTCTGGCTTGGTTCTAGTCCTTGGCCTGGGCTGCTGATTATTTTCTACTTGGGTCCTGGCTTCCCCTCAGGGAGCTGTTTCTTATCCCTTGGGTTTCTTGTGTTCTTTTTTTTTTTTTTTTTAATTTTATTTATTTTTATTTTTTAGGGTGATGAAGGGTCCCTCCCCCCTTTTTTTTTGGGACTGAGTCTCGATCCCGTCGCCCAGGCTGGAGTGCAGTGGCACGATGTCGGCTCACTGCAATTTCCGCCTCCCAGATTCAAGAGATTCTCCTGCCTCAGCCTCCAGAGTAGCTGGGATTACAGGTGTGCACCACCACACCCCACTAATTTTTTTTTTTTTGAGACGGAGTCTCGCTCTGTCGCCCAGGCTGGAGTGCAGTGGCGCGATCTCCACTCACTGCAAGCTCTGCCTCCTGGGTTCACACCATTCTCCTGCCTCAGCCTCCTGAGTAGCTGGGACTACAGGTGCCCACCACCACTCCCAGCTAATTTTTGTATTTTTAGTAGAGACGGGGTTTAACCATGTTAGCCAGGATGGTCTCAATCTTCTGACCTCATGATCTGCCTGCCTCGGCCTCCCAAAGTGCTGGGATTACAGGATTGAGCCACTGTGCCTGGCCCTAATTTTTTTTTTTATCGTTAGTGGAGACGGGATTTCACCGTGTTGGCCAGGCTGGTCTCGAACTCCTGACCTCATGATCTGCCCACCTCAGCCTCCCAAAGTGCTGGGATTACAGGCGTGAGCCACTGTGCTAAGCTAATCTTTTTATTTTTCTTTCTTTTTTTTTTTTTTTGAGACGGAGTCTCGCTCTGTCGCCTAGGCTGGAGTGCAGTGGCCAGATCTCAGCTCACTGCAAGCTCCACCTCCCGGGTTTATGCCATTCTCCTGCCTCAGCCTCCCGTGTAGCTGGGACTACGGGCACCCGCCACCTCGCCGGTTTTTGTATTTTTTAGTAGAGACGGGGTTTCACGAGGTCAGGATGGTCTCGATCTCCTGACCTCGTGATCCGCCCATCTCGGCCTCCCAAAGTGCTGGGATTACAGGCTTGAGCCACCGTGCCCAGCCGCCAATCTTTTTATTTTTCTTACATTGACCTCTTGAGATACTAGGAGGCTTCTTCCTTTACATTGACCTTTTTTGAGATACTAGGTGGCGTCCTTATTCTGGAATTCTTTATTCACTTTGAACTTAACAGATATTGATCACATCTCTTGTGCCCTTGCCATGTCCTCCACTTCCTTCAAGCCTTCCTCCTCCTTCAGGAGAAGATGACACTGGAAATGACTGGGGTTGGTTTCCCATTCTCTTGGCCCATTTCCAGTGACTGCAGGTCAGTTTTTTCCCCCCATGGATTTGACTCTCAGGAAATAGTGAGATGTTCCTGCACAAGTCTCTAAATCAGAAAGTATCTCTGGAGTTATCGTGGGGAGCCTGAGACTGGGAGGGGAAAATGTTTCAAGGGCCAAGCACAGTGTCTGGCACCCGTTCGTTGGTATGTGTTGAGTTACTGGATGAGGGTGGCCGGGATGGGGAAGACCTGGTCAGGCTTGGGGCTTGGTGGGAGAGGGTTAGGCCTTGGAGCTTGCCATAGGACCTTTTGGCCCTGGGTGTACATAGACCCAGAGGGCAGCTGGAACAGTCAGTAGCGGTGGAGAGGCTCAGGTGATGCCGGAGCGTCTAGATGGACCATGTAGGAAGCAACTGTGGCCTGAAGACCAGAAGACCAGGCAGCCACGAGAGCCAGAGTGGCTTTCTGCTTCAGCTCTGGGCACTCTCAGCCCTTCCTTGTTCCTGAGCAGGTCCTCTAGCAGGAAAGGCCCTGCCCTGGCTTCCTCTGGATGGAAAGTTCTGACTGGGCTCTTGCTTCCCTTGGACCTTCTGCTTTGCCTCAGCTTCAGCATTTCAAAGGTGTTGTCAGGTAGAGAGAGCGCTGTTCGATCGCCACATCCCAGCTTCTGAAGGTCTTTGGTCCTCTCTGTCACAGTCTTTGCATGAGTTTTGTGTCATGAATATTATTTTCCCAACACTTTATTATTAAAATTTTCACAGGCCGGGCCTGGTGGCTCACGCCTGTAATCCCAGCGCTTTGGGAGGCTGAGGTGGGCGAATCACCTGAGTTCAGGAGTTCAAGACCAGCCTGGCCAATATGGTGAAACCCCATCTCTATTAAAAAACTACAAAAATGGCCAGGCGCGGTGGCTCACGCCTGTAATCACAGTACTTTAGGAGGCTAAGACGGCCAGATCACCTGAGGTCAGGAGTTCGAGACCAGCCTGACCAACATGGAGAAACCCCATCTCTACTAAAAATACAAAATTAGCCAGGTGTGGTGGCACGTGCCTGTAATCCCAGCTACTTGGGAGGCTGAGGCAGGAGAATCACTTGAACCTGGGAGGCGGAGGTTGTGGTGAGCTGAGATTGTGTCATTGCACTCCTGCCTGGGTGACAAGAGCGAAACTCTGTCTCAAAAAAAAAAAAAAAAATTTAAGCGTGCAGGAAAACTTGAAGGAAGTGTACAGTCGTAAACCCACCACCTAGATTCTACAACTTATATTTTGATATATTTGGTTTACCACATATCCATTGCTCTGATCAATTTTGGGGGATGTATGGGGTTTTGTTTTTGGTTTTTGTTTGCTTGCTTGTTTGTTTGTTTTTGAGGCAGGGTCTTCCGCTGTCGCCCATGCTGGAGTACAATGGCGTGATCTTGGCTCACTGCAACCTCTGCCTCCTGGACCCAAACGATCTTCCCCCCCTCAGCCTCCCGAGTAGCTGGGACTACAGGCACATGCCAACATGCCCGGCTCATTTTTGTATTTTTATTAGAAATGGAGTTTTACCATGTTGCCCGTGCTGGTCTTGAACTCTTGGGCTCAAGCAATCCGCCTGTCTTGGCCTCTCAAAGTGCTGGGATTAGAGATGTGAGCCACCACGCCTGGCCCTGGGAATGCGTTTTGCAGTAAATTTGTGTCATCAGCATTGGTTGAGCCCTGTCTTCTAAAGCACTCAGCCGGGGGCTGATCTTCCCTAGAAATGAGCCCTGTGTGTACTGCCCAGTCTGAATGTTGAGACCCAAGGAGGGAAATGAATGCTTCCCGATCAGAACAGGAATGCTTTTGTCTTTGGGGAAGGAGATTCCTGCTCAGGTGGTAGCTGAGCAAGCGGAGAACTAGGGACCCAGAGTTGATGGTTCTTGTGCAGGAATAAAAGCTTTTGAACTGTTATTTTTGTAAAGCATTTGTCTCTTCCATAGAAAACCTTCACAAAAGCACCATTGACTTACTTAATAACTGGCTTCTAAAAATAAGCACAATTTCAGCAGCTTAAGGCAAGGACTTGGTAACAGTGAATTAGAATTAGAAAGTTGTATGGTTAGTTGCAGGCAACCCTGGGGAAGCCTGACTGGCTTATGCCCCTTACATTTGGTAATTCCATTGTTCACATTATACTCTGCTTGTAGCTTCGTGGAGTTTGTTAAAGGGAAGAGAGCCAATGTTTCCTTTTTGTTTTAAAATTAACTAATTAATTAATTTTAGAGATAGGGTCTTGCTCTGTTGCCCAGGCTGGAGTGTAGTGGCATAATCATAGGTCACTGTAGCTCAAAGTTTTGGCTCAAGCAATCCTCCTGCCTTAGCCTCCCAAGTAGCAGCTAGGACAATGATGTGCATCACCATGCCAAGCTAATTTTTGTTTTTTGTAGAGATGGAGTCTCACTACTATGTGGCCCAGGCTGGTCTTGAACTCCTGGCCTCAAGCAGTCCTCCTGCCTCGGCCTCCCAAAGATTTGGGATTACAGGCGTGAGCCACTGCACCTGGTCTATTTTTTCCTTTTTGATAAAGATATTTCTCCTACCATCCCCCAGGGGAAGTACAAACCAAGACAGTTACCTGGGCTGCCCCCTGTCCTAGGCTGCATTTGGGGTCAGTTGAGAGGTAGTGCTGGCTGGGCACAGTGACTCACACCTGTAATCCCAGCACTTTAGGAGGCTGAGGCAGGAGAATTGCTTGAGCCCATGAGTTCGAGACCAGCCTGGGCAACAAAGTGAGACTCCCCATCTACAAAAATAAAAAAATTAAAAATACCTGGGTGGGGTGGCATGTACCTGTGGTCTCAACTACACGGGAGGCTGAGGCAGGAGGATCACTTCCTCCTCTGAGCACCGTTCTCTTCATTCAACTGTTTGTTCCGTGTCTTGTTTCAGAGGAGGATTTAAAGTACCTTACCTCTTACGAATATATTCTGTCTCCCTAAGCAGAGAGTGTGTTCTATCTTTATCTTATAGGTTTTTTTTTTTTTTAAAGTAGTTCTTACATTTTTTAAAAGTAGTTCTTACATTTACAGAGGCATTTGATAAATGATAGAGGATGATGATAACTGCTCAATATAGATGGGATACTTTAGAAAATCCCATCATTGTTTGAGTTTTCAGGAACTAGGTCTACCTCTGAGAGTAATTTTTTTTTTTTTTTTGAGACAGAGTCTTGCTCTGTTGCCCAGGCTGGAGTGCAGTGGCACGATCTCTGCTCACTGCAAGCTCCGCCTCCCAGGTTCATGCTGTTCTCCTGCCTCAGCCTGCTGAGTAGCTGGGACTACAGGCGCCCGCCACCACGCCTGGCCAATTTTTTGTATTTTTAGTAGAGACGGGGTTTCACTGTGTTAGTCAGGATGGTCTCGGTCTCCTGACCTCATGATCCGCCTGCCTCAGCCTCCCAAAGTGCTGGGATTACAGGCTTGAGCCACGGCGCCCGGCCTCTGAGGGTAATTTTAAGTTGAAAGTGGTGACTGGCTACACCTGAAGCCACAGGGGAACTTAACCTATTTCTGCCTTGATATATCAGGATCCTCTTAGCCAGGCATTTCTTCAAGATCGCAGGTTAAAATGTAGAACCCGGCTGGGCGTGGTGGCTCAAGCCTGTAATCCCAGCACTTTGGGAGGCCGAGGCGGGTGGATCACGAGGTCAGGAGATCGAGACCATCCTGGCTAACATGGTGAAACCCCGTCTCTACTAAAAAGACAAAAAACTAGCTGGGCGTGGTGGCGGGCGCCTGTAGTCCCAGCTACTCGGAGGCTGAGGCAGGAGAATGGTGTAAACCCGGGAGGCGGAGCTTGCAGTGAGCCGAGATCGCACCACTGCACTCCAGCCTGGGCGACGCAGCGAGACTCCGTCTCAAAAAAAAAAAAAAAAAATGTAGAACCCTGAATGGGAGCCCCTGGTGTGTGAGCCCTGCAGAGCCTGGCTTCATACCATACTTGTATCCTCTCTTGTACTCTCTTTCCACTGCCTCTGTCCGGCACCCTATTCGTGTCATCTCTTCTCCTTACCAGTCTCTCTGCCTCCAGAGTCTTGTCTGTCTCCCTGAGCTGTTGTGATTCTTATCTTTAAACACTCAGGTTGGATTCCTTTACTTCTGCCTCCATAAAGTCAAGTCCCAGTTCCTAGGTGGGGTTCTGGTCACAGCTGGCCATTTCCAGCTTGATCTGTCACTACATCTCTTCTTGCACCAACAGTGAAATGACCACATCATCCCAGGAGTACTCAGCAACTCTGCTTTGATCTAATGCGTCTGCTTTGATCTTATTGCAGTACTCTGTTCTTCTCTCCCTTTTCTCTTCCCCTTTTCCAGGTATAGAAATCATGCTCATCCTTTGAGTAATATTCAGCTCAAATGCCATCTTTTAAGAGAAGTCAGAATTACTTCTCCCTTCTTCTGCATGTCTGTATCACTTTCCTATGCCATTATGGTTTCATTGTTAATATTGCGAAAAACTCCCAGACTGTGTTTTTTCCTTTACTGTCACACCGCAACAATCAACACAGAATACTTCTGTGACCAAAAGTATGGAGGGATTTTCTCTACACTCTAAGCAGCAGATGCCAGCTGGGTGTCTTCCTGTTTAATTCTGACACTGTCTACCAGAAGATCATGTCAGATCCCATGGATTCAGGGCTCAGTCCCCAAGACTCCGCCACCACCAATTTCAAGTCTGGGCCTCCAAAATGTCCAACTGATTTAAGTTGGGACTCCCATGATCCTATCTATCTTTGGGTTCGATTAATTTGCTGGATGGGCACACAGAACTCAGGGAAACACTTAATTTTACTGGTTCATTATAAAGGACATTGTAAAGGATGCAGGTGAAGAGACACATGGGACAAGGTATGGGAGTGGGGTGCGAAGCCTCCATGCCTTCCCTGGGCTCACCACCCGCCAGGAACCTCCATTTGTTCACTTTTCCTGAACCCAGCCTTCTGGGTTTTTTTTTTTTTTTTTTTTTTTCTTTTTTTGAGACGAAGTCTCGCTCTGTCACCCAGGCTGGAGTGCAGTGGCCTAGGCTGGAGTGCAATGTTGCGATCTCTGCTCACTGCAAACTCTGCCTCCTGGGTTCACGCCATTCTCTTGCCTCAGCCTCCTGAGCAGCTGGGACTACAGGTGCCCGCCACCACGCTCGGCTAATTTTTTGTATTTTTATTAGAGACGGGGTTTTACCATTTTAGCCAGGATGGTCTCCATCTCCTGACTTTGTGATCCAACTGCCTCGGCCTCCCAAAGTGCTGGAATCACAGGCGTGAGCCACCGTGCCCTGCGGCGTTCTGGGTTTTTATGGCAGCTTCATGAGGTCAGCATTCCTTCCCCCAGCATATAGGGCAGGACCCTCTCGGGGAAGGCGTTGAGATCCACAGTTAAAAAGGTGGGAGGTAGATTAGAGTCCTGCTTTGGGGCTGGTGAAAAGAGGGCAGGAAAGATTCTGAGGCCTATTCCTGAGGCCTCACACACCCAAAGTTACAACAAAAGACTAAGGCATACCTGTAATCCCAGCACTTTGGGAGGCTGAGGTGGGAGGATCGCTTGAGCCCAGGATTTCAAAACCAGCCTGGGCAACATAGGGAGACCTCATCTCTATTAAAAAAAAAAAAAAAAAGAAAAGAAAAGAAAAAGATTTGAAAAATGAAAAATAAGACTGTAACAAGGGCACATGGGAGTTATGAACCAGGAACCGTAGATGAAAACTTTTATTTTTTTATATATATATATATATATATAAAAATAATACCACAGTTATATTTTATTGAAAGTTGCATATTTCCCCTGTTAGTAAATGTATTGAGGGCAGAAACCAGCTGTTTTTCATATATCTGACCCCCATAGAAGCTAACACAGTCTGTGGTACTTTGTAGGATTTGTGGAGTGAATTATTGCTTTCTATGACATTTTTCTTTGGATTGATAATTATGATTTATTAGCACAATACCAAATGTACCTTGTGACATACATGATAGTGATAAAATGGCCAGCATTTGTTGAGCACTTATTATGTGCTATATGTTGTTCTAAGTGCTTTATATCTATTAGCTGGTTTAATCCTTATATAGCCCTGTGATTATTATAATAGCCTAGTGATTATTATCCTCATTTTGCAGGTTGAGTTACTTAGTCAAGTTCCCCAGATAGTAAGCAATAGAGTTGGAATTCACATTTATAGTTTGCTTCTAGAGCCTGCACCCCAAACCACTATATTATATTGTTATTTCAGTGCAAATCAGGCCTTTTTGTGACTACTTAATTAGTAATTGAATGATATTCATGGGATTAGAGTTGTTATTTGACACCTCCCACAGTGGTTTGCATTCATACCATATTTGATGTCACCAATAAACCAATGGGTGCTTACTCTTAACCTTTTAGGAGGATTTGCCTGAGATTCACTTTCCTCATGAGGTTTAAAGATTCATTTTCTTCCCGAAACTTATCCCTTGAAAGAATAGTTGGAAACATTGTCACTAACTGGTCTGGTATTCTCATTCTTAGGATGGAGGTTCTCTGGATCAAGTCCTGAAGAAAGCTGGAAGAATTCCTGAACAAATTTTAGGAAAAGTTAGCATTGCTGTGAGTATGTTATGAAGGTTTTCTTCTCAGTTCCTCATTGATAAGTTAATGAGTTGGTAGGAAATGAACAAGAAAGGAAGATGGGAAGTCAATGAGGGGAAAGTTTATTTTAAAAAGTGGCATTTTCTCAGTAGACTCTTCCCTGTTTGGAGTCTATAGACACTGTTGTCTCTCTCGCATTAGAATGAGAAATGTGACTTCCTTTATATTAAAATCTGTGTGTCTTGAAAACCAGGGGCCAGGCACAGTGGCTTGCACCTGTAATCCCAGCACTTTGCGAGGCCGAGGTGGGAGGCCCAGGAGTTCAGCTCCAGCCTGGGCAACATGATGAGACCTACTTCTACAAAAAAATAAATAGCTGGGCGTGGTGGTGCACACGTGTAGTCCCAGCTACTTGGAAAGCTGAGGTGGGAGGATCACTTGAGACTCAGCTGCAGTGAGCCATAATCCATAATTGTGCCATTGCACTTCAGTCTGGGTGACAGAGCGAGACCCTGTCTGAAAACAAAACAACTCTATATACCATGTAAAAAGATGGTTGCTTGATAAGGCAGGTTAAGAAAATGAAACAAAAGAATAAAAAATAAGGGGCTGGGTGCGGTGGCTCGTGCCTGTAATCCCAGCACTTTGGGAAGTGGAGGCGGGCAGATCATCTGAGGTCGGGAGTTCGAGAACAGCCTGACCAAAATGGAGAAACCCCATCTCTACTAAAAATACAAAATTAGCTAGGCATGGTGGTGCATGCCTGTAATTCGAGCTACTCAGGAGGCTGAGGCAAGAGAATTGCTTGAACCCGGGATGGGGTGGTTGTGATAAGCCAAGATTGCACCATTGCACTCCAGCCTGGGCAACAAGAGTGAAACTGTCTCAAAAAAAAAAAAAAAAAAAAAAAAGGAGGGCAAATTTGTGATGATGATAAATGAAGTATTTTCCTAGAGTATTTTAAAATAGATTATTTTTCTAATCACCAGTATTTTGTCGTCTTTTACATTCCCGTTCCTCTAGGTAATAAAAGGCCTGACATATCTGAGGGAGAAGCACAAGATCATGCACAGAGGTAAGAAGTTATTTGCTAGTTGTTGTGCTTTGAATTTTAGATATAATCCAAAGGTTGTTGCTTCCTCTTTTTTGTACGTTTTGTTTTCATGTAAAAGCCTTTTAATAACATGTTAAATCTTTTATTAAAAGTCATTGTTTAGTTTGGTGGCTGGGGCAGCAATTCCTACCCTCTTTTTGGTCTTGCTACACCTATTGCCTGTAACTGTAATGGACATAGTCATAGTCACCCTGGAAGTCCAGCTAAGAGCCTCAGCCAGAACTTAGTTATCCAGTCTCCGGTGTCACTTTTCACTGGACTAGATTGTGCATATGCCCAAAGTCAGGACTGGCCAGCTGCATATGAGTTTTGCTATAAAAGAAACTGATTTATTGCTCGGTGCAGTGGCTCACGCCTATAATCCCAGCACTTTGGGAGACCCAGGCAGGCAGGTGGATCATGAGGTCAGGAGTTCGAAACCAACCTGACCAACATGGTGAAACCTTGTCGCTACTAAAAATACAAAAATTAGCCGCCAGCCATGGTGGCGAGCTCCTGTAATCCCAGCTACTCGGGAGGCTGACGCAGGAGAATTGCTTGAACCCAGGAGGTGGAGGTTGTGGTGAGCTGAGATTGCACTGCTGCACTCCAGCCTGGGTGACAGAGCAAGATGCCATCTCAAAACAACAACCGGAACAACAACAAAACACATTAAAAAAGAAATAAACTGATTTATTTTAATAAAGGTACACATAGACTTAACCATGTGAGCATACCATCTTAGGCATTTGTCCAAGATAAAAGATAACATATATCCACACAAATATTTAAAGAAGCTGTATTTCTTGTAGAAACAACTGAAATATCCTTCAACAGGCAAAGAGAGAAACAAATTGTTGTATATCTATACAATAGAATACTCTTCAACAATAAAAATGAACAGACTACTGATACACGTAATGTTGAATTTCAGGAACATTTATGCTGAGTGAAAGAAGCCAGACACAAAACAGCCCAAACTATTTCCATTTATATGAAATTACAGAGAGAATAACAACAAATCCATAGTGGCAGAAAGTAGATCAGTGGTTGCCTGAAGGGTCTAGGGAGAGATTAAAGGGGCATGAAGGAACTTTTTGGGGTGACACAAATGTTACATCTTTTTTTTTTTTTCCCCAGAGCACAAATCCACTTATATTTATTGACTTCTCATTAGTTTAAATCCTTGAGGGGGGCCGGGCGCGGTGGCTCACGCCTGTAATCCCAGCATTTTGGGAGGTTGAGGCGGGCGGATCACCTGAGGTCAGGAGTTCGAGACCAGCCTGGCCAACATGGCGAACCCTCGTCTCTACTAAAAGTACAGAAAATTAGCCGGGCGTGGTGGCAGGTGCTTGTAATCCCAGCTACTCAGGAGGCCGAGGGAGGAGAGGCTTGAACCCAGGAGGCGGAGGTTGCAGTGAGCCGAGATCGCGCCACTGCTCTCCATCCTGGGTGACAAGAGTGAGACTCTGTCTAAAAAAAAAAAAAATCCTTGAGGGGTACAACATCACTTGGATTCCTTACCAGGAAGAGAACTTCAGAATTTGGCACAAACTATGCCACTGGTTCTGTGGGCCCAAGTTACCTTTCTCCAGATTACTCTGGTGTTGTTTGGTTTGCCGCCAGGAGTTACTGTATTGTTCTTTGCTTTGTATTCGTAAGCGCATCTCTTGCCCAAATAGAATTGTGTTTCATCTCGGGCATAAACACTTTCAACTTTAGGAAGAACTGTCTGCTCCCTTTGGTTCCGGATACCCTGCTTATAGCCAGCAAAAATGGCCTTGCACCACAGCCTTCCACATATTTCCTTTTAGAAGTCCTATTCCCAGCAGACCTCCATAGGATCCAAGATGGTGGGAAGGGCAAATGTTACATCTTGACAATGGTGATGGATACATGGGTATATACATTCGTTGAAAGTCAACTGTCCACTAATGTGACTGCATTTTATAGTACATAAATTATACCTTGGTATAGTTGCTTTTTAAAAAGATGAAGCCAGAGAACAGGAAATTGGTAAACATAGTGCTGTCGTCCATGTCCCTTCTGCCGCAGCACTGTCAACAGTGACTGGTGTAGGGAGGAGAGCTGAAGAGGGGATGAGTGGACTAGGGTGGGCTGGTGGAACTGAATGGACAGCTTACAAACCCCATAGAGTAGGTGATACATCACAGGTGAGCAAGCTGAGCACTAAGTGGAGCCACCTTTGACATGGCTGACTCCTGGATGCATTTTTTTTTTAACGTCCCCCTTCTCTCCCCTAGTATTCTTTTTGTTAGTCTTACTTCTTCCAGATACTGAGCTTTCAGGTCAAGGTCACTTAATTATGACAGTGTTTGCAAGTGTTGGAGGGTGTTCTGATTCAGTAGGTCTGGGGTAGGGCACAGGGACCTGAAAATTTAAAAATAGGCAATTAGCTGGGCATAGTGGCTCATGCATATAGTCCCAGCACTTTGGGAGGCCGAGGCGGGTGGATCACTTGAGGTCAGGAGTTTGAAACAAGCCTGGCCAACATGGTGAAACCCTGTCTCTACTAAAAATACAAAAATTAGCTGGGCGTGGTGGCACATGCCTGTAATCCCAGCTACTCAGGTAGCTTAGGCAAGAGAATTGTTTGAACCTGAGGGGCAGAGGTTGCAGTAAGCTGAGATCATGCCATTGCACTCTAGCCTGGTCAACAGAGACTCTGTCTCCAAAAAAAAAAAAAAAAAGTTTAATTGTAAAAAAAATATATACATAAAGTTTACCATTTTCTCAAGTTTTCAGTGTATAGTTCAGAGGCTTTAAGTATATTCACATTGTTGTGCAGCCATCGCCACCATCCATCTCCAGAACTTTTTTCATCTTGCGGACCTCAAGCTCTGTATCTATTTAACAGCTCTCATCAGGTGTGGTGACTGACGCCTGTAATCCCAGCACTTTGGGAGGCCGAGGTGGGCAGATCATCCAAGGTCAGGAGTTCGAGACCAGACTGGCCAACATGGCGAAAACCCCGTCTTTACTAAAACTACAAAAATTAGCTAGGCGTGGTGACACACACCTGTAATCCCAGGTACTTGAGAGGACAGGCATGAGAATCCCTTGAACCTGGGAGGCAGAGGTTGCAGTGGGCTGAGATTGTGCCACTGCACTCCAGCCTGGGTGGCAGAGCAAGACTCCATCTCAAAAAAAAACAAAACAAAAAAAACCCCACTATTTCCCCCTTTCCCCATCCATTGGAAACCACCAATCTACCTTCTATCTCTATGAGTTTGACTACTCTAGGTACCTCATATGAGTGGAATTATGCAGTATTTGTCCTTTAGGTACTGTCTTTAGTTAGAATAATGTCTTCATGGTTCATCCATGTTATATGATGTGCTAGACGCTGGTTCTTAAGTTAAGTGCTAGTTCTTATGCTGTGGTCCATAGCCACACTTTGGGAAACAGTGCATTGGGGGTAGAATGAGTAGCTAGGTGGGCTGTCTAGAAAGAGGAGTAATGGCAGCTTGTCCCTAGTGGGATTTGTGGGGAGGAAAGAAATAGAAAATGAAGCACAAAGAAGAAAGTTGTACAAGTGTTCCCTTTCATTCCAGGGAAAATTTCTCAAAATATTGAAAAATTTCTGTCCGTGATAGACTTGTAGTTGGAATTTGCATGACCAGCTTACAGCTTGTACATATGGTTCAGTTTTGTGCATCTATTAATTTCAACCTGGGGCCGTCAAACTGCATTGTTAAGAACTACAGACTATTGGCTGGGCGCGGTGGTTCACACCTGTAATCCCAGTATTTTGGGAAGCCGAGGCGGGTGGATTACCTGAGTTTGGGAGTTGTAGACCAACGTGACCAACATGGAGAAACCCCATCTCTACTAAAAATACAAAAAATTAGCCGGGTGTGTTGGTGCATGCCTGTAATCCCAGCTATGTGGGAAGCTGAGACAGGAAAATCGATTGAATCTGGGAGGCAGAGGTTGCGGTGAACCGAGATTGCGCCATTGCACTCCAGCCTGGGCAACAAGAGCGAAACTCTGTCTAAAAAAAAAACAAAACTAGCCACTATTCTGACAAGAGCCGAGGAAACTCAGAGCTAACATTTAAAAAGAAAACTAGACTTCCTCTTCTGAAATTATTAGGAGTTACTGGTGAAGGACTTGCCCTCTCACCATAAACAGCTATAAAACTGAAAAACATACATGTGAAACAGTTGTAATCAGACTCTGAACAACAGATAAGGTAGGACTGTGATCAGTGAGAGATAAGAAACAGAAGCAGTAATCCCTATGATTGCTTCAGCTTTTTGCCTGGAAGTACTTCTTAAATCCCACCCCCATCCCCCTTTTTTGAGACAGGAACTTGCTCTGTTACTTTGGCTGGAGTACAGTGGCTCGATCTCAGCTCATTGCAGCCTTGAACTCCCAGGCTCAAGCAATCCTGCCACCTCAGCCTCCCAAGTAGCTGGGACTACAGATGTGCATCACCACGTCTGGATAATTTTTAGATTTTTTGTGGAGTAGGGATCTGGCTCTGTTGCCCAGGCTGGTCTCAAATTCCTGGACTCAGGTAGTCCTCCTGCCTCAGCCTCCCAAAGTGCTGGGATTACGGGTATAAGCCACTGCATCTGGCGTATAAATCCCCTCGAGTCTGTTGGCGAATACTGATCTGCACATGTGCAGGGTGAAAGTCCATCAGACCGGACAGAAAATTACCAAGGAGCTATATGTTGAACAATTCCCGGAGTTTACACGGGCTGTGAGAAGTTCAAGTTCCAACCATTCAGAATGGAAAGCCATAATTGAACATAAATGAAACGCAATAGAGACCCCAGAAAAGTCACCTTAGTTACCAGGTTAAACTGGCTCCAGGGAAAAGTTTTTAAAAGCTGTCCAATAAAACAAGTCTCTGAAAGGTCACCTGGTCTACAAGTTACTTAACAACATGGCAAAACAAAGTTTAACACTCGAAGACAACAGAATCCAAACACTCAAATTCAGTGTCCAGCATCTAATAAAAACAATTACCAGACTGGCAAAGAGGCAGGAAAAGCCAAGCCATACCAAAAGAAAAATCAATCAGTAGGAAGAGATCCAGAAATGAAAGAGATAATGGAATTAGCAGAAAATGACTTTAAGAGATATGAGGCCAGGCGTGGTGGACCAGCCTGGGCAGCATAGTGAAACCCTATCTGTACTTGAAAAAAAAAAAAAAAAGAAAAAAAACAGAAGAGATGTTATAAATATATGCGCAAGTATTTAAAGGGAAAGATGAGTATATAGGCAGAGAAATGGAGGATAAAAAGAACCGTGAAATTTCTTTCTTTTTTTTTTCTTTTTGAGACGGAGTCTCGCTCTGTCGCCCAGGCTGGAGTGCAGTGGCATGATCTCGGCTCACTGAAAGCTCCGCCTCCCAGGTTCAGGCCATTCTCCAGCCTCAGCTTCCCGTGTAGCTGGGACTACAGGCACCCGCCACCACGCCCGGCTAATTTTTTTGTATTTTTATTTTTAGTAGAGAGGGGGTTTCACCATGTTAGCCAGGATGGTCTGGATCTCCTGACCTCGTGACCCACCTGCCTTGGCCTCCCGAAGTGCTGGGATTACAGGCGTGAGCCACCGTGCCTGGCCAGAACCGTGAAATTTCTATGGATGAAAATTTCAGTATCTGAAGTGAAAAATTGATTTTCTTGTGCAGATTAGTCCCTACATAAGAAAGGACCAGTTAACCTGAAGATGCTCTAATAGAGCTATAGAAACTGAAGCACAAAGAGGAAAAGACTAGAAAGAGATAAAGAGCAGAACCTCAGAGACCTGTGGGACAAGATTCAAGTAGTCTAAGTTACATGTAATTGGAGTCTGGGGGAAAGGGCAAGAAAAGAATGAGACCTATGGGCCAATTTCAGAGGCAGGTAAGACAATGTCATGCTGATGAACATACAAGTAACTGGAGTCTCAGGAAAGGAGGGGCTGTGCTGGCAGTAAACAACTGGGAATTGATGTGAGAAAAAAACACTGTTTACCATAATATCAAAAAATAGGAAATACTGGCCGGG
The DNA here is from genome assembly GCF_043159975.1 of Macaca nemestrina. Taxonomy (NCBI): domain Eukaryota; kingdom Metazoa; phylum Chordata; class Mammalia; order Primates; family Cercopithecidae; genus Macaca; species Macaca nemestrina. Next base: position 135,518,537 of record NC_092131.1, on the reverse strand, counting down.
CGCGGTGGCTCACGCCTGTAATCCCAGCACTTTGGGAGGCCGAGACGGGCGGATCACGAGGTCAGGAGATCGAGACCATCCTGGCCAACACGGTGAAACCCCGTCTCTACTAAAAAATACAAAAAACTAGTTGGGCGAGGTGGTGGGTGCCTGTAGTCCCAGCTACTCGGGAGGCTGAGGCAGGAGAATGGCGTGAACCCGGGAGGCGGAGCTTGCAGTGAGCTGAGATCCAGCCACCACACTCCAGCCTGGGTGACAGAGCGAGACTCCGTCTCAAAAAAAAAAAAAAAAAAGGAAATACTGAGGGACACATTTGACAAAAGATATCAAAACCTTAATACCAGAAACCACAAAACATTCCTAAGAAGATTTAAAGAAGACCTAAATAAATTAAAGAAGGCCTAAATAAATGGAGAATTTAAAGAAGACATGAATAAATATGTTATTGATAAGAAGACTCGTGTTGTTAAGGTAACAGTTTTGCTTTAAGTGCTAACCCTATGATTGCTATGTAGGCAATTGATATATTAATTGATCTGTAGATTTAAAGCCATCATATTGAAAATCCCAGCAGCCTTTTTTGTCAAATTAACAAATTATATCTAAAATTTACATGAAAATGCAAAGGACCTGGAATAGCTAAGACAACATTGAGAAAAGAAAAAGCTGGGGACTTAGACTACCTGATTTTAAGATTTATTATAGCTAGGTGTGGTGGTGCACACCTGCAGTCACAGCTCCTTGGGAGGTTGAGGCAGTAGGATCACTTGAGCCCAGGAGTTCTGGGCTGTAGTGTGTTAATGCCAGTTGGGTGTTTGCACTAAGTTCAGCATCAATGTGGTGACCTCCCATGAACAGAAGACTAACAGGTTACCTAGGGAAGGGTGAACTGACCCAGGTTGGAAGTGGAACAGGTCAAAACTCCAGTGCTGATTAGTAGTGGAATCACACCTATGAATAGCCACTGCTCTCTAGTCTGGGTAGCATAAGGAGACCCTGTCTCTTTAAAAAAAGGAAAAAAAAATTATTATAAAGCTATAGTTATAGAGTGTTGTATTGGTGTAAAGACAAACATAATAAGTCAGTAGAACAGAATGAAGAGTCCAGAATTAGACACATACCTATATAGTCAATTGATTTTTGGCAGATGAAATTCCAAGGTAGTTCAATAGGGGAAGGATAATCTTTTTAACACATGATGCTGGAACAATTAGGTATGCATATGCACAAAGATGAACCTTGACCATTACCTATTACCACATACCATATTCAAAAGTTAACTCACTGTAGATCATAGGTCTAACTGTAAGAGTTAAGGCTATAAAAACTTCTAGAGGAAAGCACTGGAGACTATCTTAGTGACCCATGTTTTGGCAGTTTTTAAATGGGAGAAGGCATGCCCTAGGTAGAAAAATCAATCAATTGAGAATTTTATCTATACCTAAAATATTTGATTCTCAAAAGATACTGACAGGGCTGATGTGTGGTGGCTCATACCTATAGTCCCAGCACTTTGGAAGGCTAAGGCAGAAGGGTTGCTTGGTCTATATAACAAGACATCATCTCTACTAAAAAAAGAAAAATTTAGCTGGGCCTGATGGTGTGCGCCTATGGTCCCAGCTACTTGGGAGGCTGAGGCAGGAGGATTGCTTGAGCCCAGGAGTTTGAGGCTGCAGTGAGCCATAATCTTTCACTCCAGCCTGGAGGACAGAGCAAGACCTTGTCTGGTGGGGGTGGGGAGTGGTGGAAAGACACTGACAGAAATGGAAAGACAAGCCACAGACCAAGAGATGATATTGGCAAAACATATATCTGACAAAGAACTTTATCTAGAATATTTGATGAAGACCTCTTATAACTTAGTAAAAAGAAACAACTCAATACAAATAGGTAAAAGATTTGAACAGACACTTTACTAGAGAACTTTAATAAAGATACTTTACACTGCTGGTAGGAATGTAAAATGGTATAATCATGTTGGAAAACAGTTTATCAGTTTCAAAGATGTTAAGCATTTACTGAATATACATTTAGCTATTTCACTCCTAGAATTTACTGTAAAGAAATGAAGGAATATGCCCATTCAGATACTTGTACATACACGTACATAGTAGTTTTATTTGTAATAGCCAAAAGATATCCATTAACAATTGAATGGATAAATAAATTATGGTATTTCCATACTATGGCATACTACTTAGCAGTAGAAAGAAGAAACCATTGATACATGCAACAAGACCTGGATGAATCTAAAGAGAATTATGCTGAATGAGAGAAGTAAGACAAAAGAGGATACACATGATTCCATTTATGTAAAATTCTAGAAACTACAAACTTATCTTTAGGGACAAAATGCAAATCGGTGGTTGCCCAGGTACTGAGGGCAGGAGAGAAAGGAAACAATTACAAAGGAACAAGAGGAAGCTTTTGGGTGTGATGGACATGTTTATTATCTTGATTGTGGTGATGGTTTTACACACACACACATTAAATGGTACGTTTTAAGTGTATGTAGTTTATTATATGAAAACTACATATCAGTAAAGCTGTAAAATAAGTTGCTGAACACCAGTAATAAATTCTTAAAAACATTCAGAGAGAGGACAACCATTTTGGAAAACAGGTATTAAAATTTGTTTTAAAATTACACCACCATCAACTGCACTTGTTGGTATTTACCTAAGATAAATGAAAACATTAGCTCGTACAAGGACTTGTTACACAAATGTTCATAGCAGCTTTGTTTATAATTGCCCCAAATTAGAAGCAACAAAAATATTGATTACCAGATGAGTGGATATATACTGATATATTCAAACAATGGAGTACAACTCAACAATAAAAACAAACTATTGATACATATAACTTCAGTGAATCTCAGAAACATACTAAGGGAAAGAAGCCCTGTACAGAAGAGTACATACTGTGAGAGCCTGCTAATACGAAATTTTAGAACAGACAATCCACAGTAACATATGGCAGATCAGTGACTGCCTGAGGGTCTAGAGGTGGGGATAGTTTAACATCAGAGTGCGTAAGGGAACTTTTCTGGAGTAATAGAAATACTAAATCTTGTTTGTGGTAATAGGTTCACAGGTGTAAACATTTTTGAAAATGCATGAAAGTATACACTTAAAATGCTAACTGTAGGCTGGGTATGGCTGTTCACACCTGTAATCCCAGCACTTTCGGAGGCCAAGGTTGGTGGATCACCTGAGGTCATGAGTTCGAGACCAGCCTGGCCAACATGGTGAAATCCCCATCTACTAAAAATACAAAAATTAAGCTGGGCGTGGTGGTGGGTGCCTATAATCCCAGCTACTTGGGAGGCTGAGTCAGGAGAATTGCTTGAACCCGGGAGGCAGAGGTTGCAGTGAGCCGAGATTGCGCTATGTCCGGCCTGGGCAACAAGAGCGAAACTCTGTCTCCAAAAGAAAAAAAAGAGTGCTAAATATAGAAAGCCACCTGCTTTCTAAGTGTATTGGCTGCCATCTTGTCCTCTTTTTACTGACAAGAAAGCATCAATAAGAAGTAGTCATTGGTTTGAGGGGGAAACAGTTTTTCCAGCAGTTTAGTCCTTAATCTGTGGCTTTTTAAGACCTCTGAGTTCCATGTTAGAATATTTTAATGTATTAGTTTCTTTTTTTTTTCTTTTTCTTTTTCTTTTTTTTCTGAGACGGAGTTTTTGCTCTGTTTCACCCAGGCTGAAGTGCAGTGGCGCGATCTTGGCTCACTGCAAACTTCACTTCCCAGGTTCATGCCATTTTCCTGCCTCAGCCTCCGAAGTAGCTGGGACTACAGGTGCCCACCACCACACCCAGGTAATTTTTTTTTTTTTGAGACGGAGTCTCGCTCTGTCGCCCAGGCTGGAGTGCAGTGGCCGGATCTCAGCTCACTGCAGGCTCCGCCTCCTGGGTTCACGCCATTCTCCTGCCTCAGCCTCCCGAGTAACTGGGACTACAGGCGCCCGCCACCTCGCCTGGCTAGTTTTTTGTATTTTTTAGTAGAGACGGGGTTTCACCGTGTTAGCCAGGATGGTCTCGATCACCTGACCTCGTGATCCGCCCACCTCGGCCTCCCAAAGTGCTGGGATTACAGGCGTGAGCCACCGCGCCCGGCCTAATGTATTAGTTTCTAGGAAATAGGAGTAGCTGAAAGGAGAGGAGAAACGAACATTAAGCACGGAGTTATGTTCTAGGCTGCAGTTGACATATGCAGTCTACCACTGTGGAAGGACGAGTGAGGTCAGTGTTGTAGGAGCATCTGGTGGAGTAAAGGCATCCCATCCTCTGTGAAATGGAGTCTGTGTGCCTACTCAGAGGTTGCTGTGAGGATTAAGAAATTACATATGGAAAGCAACTGGCAAAGTGTTTTGCATATACAAAGCTCTAACAAATGCTAATTGCCTTCCCTGTTTCTTTATATGATTTGTAAGGAAACTAAAAACCAGAGTGATTAAAACCTGAGCTTTGGTTTCTATATGTGTAAAATAGGAAGTTCATCTATTTGTCTCTCATTAACCTGTAAGTTTCTTCAAATCTGGGAACATGTCTAATTGCTGTATATGTATCTTCAGTCCTGAAGATGATAGTAGAAAACAGTTGTTCTTTGAAGGTTTGTTACATGGTTGGATGTATGATTAACTTGTGCCAGAACACACAGGAGTCAACTTGTGAAACTGGGCGAAGGACCCGTGTCTCTTGCTCTTAATACAGTGTTTCTTTGTAGTCCTGTGTTTTTCTCTACTATGTACCTACTATGGAGCATGCCCTGTGTTTTCCAATGAAGAGCTCTAACTTTATTTCTGCTCCAAGGAGAGGGAGGTTTCAGCACATTCCTGGAACAACCAGCTTTCTTTTCCCTTCCGCCTAGTGCTGCCCCCACCATCTTAGGGCTTTCTTTTCTGACTTCACCAATTGTTGCTCTTTGGCATGAAGAGCTGCTTTGTGAGCCAGATGGGTCTCTGAACAGATGTCTTTAGTGGAGAGTTTACCACTTGCACAGCCAAGAAAGGCAAGTCACTAGAAGGACTTCTGTGTGGGCTGGCCTGGCTGCTCAGCATTTCAGACTCCTGTTGTTTACAAGTCTTCTGCAGAAGCCCTGGAAGAATTAACTGTAAGGCCTGGACTGTGGAATGGTACTTGTGCACAAGCAGTTCCTGAGCAAGCAGCACAGTGAGTAAATGATTCCTGGAAACCTGAGTTCAGGTGAAAATGAGAGAGAACAGTCTCCTTGTCCCTGCGTATGGGCTTCCTCATGGCCAGTTCTACCTCTGGTCTAAATATATTCTTCCCTGATGAAATTTCAACTTCATTTCTTCTTCTATCCTTTAGGAAAAATAGGGAAGAGTAAAGAGGTCTTTTCTCTGCCTCAAATTTTTGTTTGTTCTTATTTGTTGATATTTATTTGCTGGAGATAGCTTAGTGTTTTTTTCTTTTTCTTTTTGAGACAGGGTCTCGCTGTGGTGTCCAGACTAGGAGTGCAGTGGTGCAGTCATGGCTCACTGTAGCCTTGGCCTCCTAGGCTAAAGCAATTCTCCTGCCTCAGCCTTCCGAAGTGCTGAGACTACAGGCATGAGCTGCTAGGCTAGACTTGATTATTTCAATTACCATTTGCTATGTAACAAGCCTCCAAAACTTAGTAGATTAAAATAACAATTTACTACTTTATACAATTTATTACTTTTTCTGTGGGTTGGCAGGTCCTCTTTCTCCATCCTCTGTGAGGCTAAAGCCCTGGTTTCTTCCAGTAGCAAGTGGGGGTAAACCTTAGTACTCAAGTACCCTTTAAGCCTCTGCTTATGTCACGTTTGTTCATGTCCTGTTGGCTAAAGCAAGTCATGTGTTTCAAGCCAAGATTTAAAAAGTAGAGTGAAGTCTCCATCTCTTGTTGGGAGGAGCTATGAAATATGGTAGCCCCTATTTTTCCACTCTATCACAATGATAAAGTTGAACGTTCAAATCGTGACTGTGCTACTTATTGTGTAACCTTGGATGACTCATTTAACTTCTCCAAACCTCAGGAAAATAGAGAAAACAGAACCTACCTAAAGGGTTATGTGCAGATTAATTAACACATACAAAGCACTTAGAATAGTGCTTGACACGTAGTAGGCACTTAATGCATTTTACATGTTGCTTAGATAAATTGGTAGAGTTTTTTATGATTACCAGCAACAGAAACCAGCCTGACTTGGTTTAAGCTTCTTAAAACTTATTCATTAGAAGGATCCAAGGGAAGTTCAGAGAGTCCTTTGAAAAGCTGATCCTACAAACCACGGTAGGGTAGGAACCAAGGCTACTCTGGTTAGGAGGTTGGCTCACTTAGGCAGAAAAATAGCTCCCTGGCATACAACTGTAACAGTGCTATTGCTGCTGGGCCAACTCTCCTCTCCTAGCCTCGTTTAGGGGGTAGGCATGGGCTCAGTGACCTCCCAGACGGGTCCAGAGTCATTGCCTCTGAAGCATCCACTCTCACCACAGTCATGCAGATGTCAAGGGACATCATCCTCTCCTGCTCAGTGCTGGGGGCTAGTTGGTGGTCCCATTACCTAGTCCAGGTTGAAAGTGATTTCTGGGTGTTCCCTGCTCTAATTAAAACTAATGTACAAGGCCGGGCGCGGTGGCTCAAGCCTGTAATCCCAGCACTTTGGAAGGCCGAGGCGGGTGGATCACGAGGTCAGGAGATCGAGACCATGCTGGCTAACATGGTGAAACCCCGTCTCTACTAAAAAATACAAAAAAACTAGCCGGGCGAGGTGGCGGGCACCTGTAGTCCTGGCTACTTGGGAGGCTGAGGCAGGAGAATGGCGTGAACCCGGGAGGTGGAGCTTGCAGTGAGCCGAGATAACAAAGGTGCTCTGGGGCCAATGTTTTGCTCTTTCAAAGCATTCACTGTAGGTAGGATTCTTCAAATATAAGTTTTCATAGAATCTTGAAAAAGGCAAGCAAATTACATCAATTTGATTCATACATTCCTTCTTAGAAATATGTCAGTGATTTAAAGGTAGGTATTCCCGTACTTACAAAGTTTTAAGTGAGAAGTGCCTCGTGGTATTTTGAGGAAGGTTAGCTGTTTTCAGGTACCATTTAGTTACTGTTTTTCCACCGAGGTAGTAGCCTTTTGAACATTTTTCGGTTATCTTTCTTCGACTGGGTGAGTATGTCCTGGTCCTAGTTTGGTACATTGCCTTGGTTGTACACATGGTAGCTTTCCTACATTTCTAATATGTCTGCATCAGGTGGGGACAAAGGCAAGCACGTTCTTACCCTCATTCCTGAAGTGATTTGTCTCTGCCATAATGGAGCAGGACTTCTTGGGCAAAATAAGTTCAGCTTGGCTAGCTCAACTGGTCCACTGTGATTTGTCCTGGTATTATACAGAACATTGCATTCTATTTCCCCTGGGTGTTCAAAGGGAGAAGCAATCTGTGCAGTTTAGCCTGGTGTATGTGATTTGTGGGCTGTTGATCGGGGTGGGTATAGAGCTGTTACCCCTTTGGGGAGTAAGTTTCTCTGAAATCTCTGGGTGACATTCTGACAGTCATAGGTAGGTACAGGTATATGCTCCTCCGTGTCTATTCGCCTACCTCCTCACAGTCTTTTCCCCCATCAAAGAGAAGTAATCCGTTTTGTAAAATATTTATAGAATACCTGCCAAGTGCAAGGTACTAGGTGAATTACTCATTAGGCATAGAATGGGCTCATAAATGAATTGTGCCCTCCAGGAGCTGAGTCTAATGGGAAAGAGACATATCTGTAAATGACTCTTGTATATAGTGGAACACAGCCAGTATCATTGTTTTGTGCATGAATCACTACCCTGCCAACTTTCAAACAGAATCCGATGTGACATAGTGACATAGTTTATTAGTCAGAATTCTTTGGTGTGGCAGAAACCCAACTCAAGATTACTTTTTTTTTTTTTTTTTTTGAGATGGAGTCTTGCTCTGTCGCCCAGGCTGGGGTGCAGTGGCCGGATCTCAGCTCACTGCAAGCTCCGCCTCCCGGGTCTACGCCATTCTCCTGCCTCAGCCTCCCGAGTAGCTGGGACTACAGGCGCCCGCCACCTCGCCCGGCTAGTTTTTGGCATTTTTTTGGTAGAGACGGGGTTTCACCATGTTAGCCAGGCTGGTCTCGATCTCCTGACCTCGTGATCCACCCGTCTCGGCCTCCCAAAGTGCTGGGATTACAGGCTTGAGCCACCGCGCCCGACCAACTCAAGATTACTTAATCAGAAGAGGGGATGTATGGTTTGGGTCACCAAGAGGTCGGAAGGCAGGGATGAATATGAGGTTGAAATGATGGCCTCAGGTCACCTCTCATCTTTGTTCATTCTTGTGTGGGCTTCCTTTTCAGTCAGATTCTCTTAATTGGAGGCAGGATGGACCTCACTAGCCCCAGACACATCTAGTCCTTAGTGCTGCCTATCCCAGGGAAAGTACTCCACCCACTCTTCCTGGCATCCACATCAGCGCTTGAACCACTGATTGGCAATGCCTCTGCTTGGAGTGCTTGCCCATTCCTGGATCATTCACTGTGTCCAGGGGACTAGTGTTGCCTGGTGGGCCACCCTGGGTTATACACTCACCACTGTGGCACAACAGATGGCGCCTCTTGGTGAACACCCTAGCAGAAACACTTGATGCTGGGGAGGAGCGTATCCCAAATGAAAACGAGGGGCTTTGTTACCAGGAGATGCGGAGAATGAATGGGTGCTGAAAGCAAGCAAATTTGAAAAAAGTTTTCCCCCTACAAATTCTGTTAAGCATTGGGTCAGAAAGACAAAACACTAACATAGGATGAAAACAACAAGCCGTTAACACAGGTGTGAGCAAACTGGTTCATGGGCCAAATTTGGCCTGCTGCCTGTTTTTGTATGGCTTGCAGGCTAAGAATAGTTTTCAAAATTTTGTGACATGTAACAATTATACAAAATTCAATTTATTATTATTTTTATTTTTTTGAGACCGAGTCTCGCTCTGTCACCCAGGCCAGAGTGCAGTGGCGTAATCTCGGCTCACTGCAACCTCTGCCCCTCAGGTTCAAGATATTCTCGTGCCCCAGCCTCCTGAGTAGCGGGGATTACAGGCATGTGCCACCACGCCTGCTAATTTTTTTGTATTTTTAATGGAGACAGGGTTTTGCTATGTTGCCTAGCCTGATCTCGAACTCCTGGGCTCAAGTGATCCACCCACCTTGGCTTCCCAAAGTGCTGGGATTACAGGCATGTGCCACTGTGCCTGGCCGGAAATTCAGATTATTGTGTCCATAAATAAATTGTAATGGATCACAGCCATGCTTGTGTAAATGTTGTCTGTGGCTGCTTTTGTGCTGTAATGGTAAATTTGAGTAGTTACTTGTGAAAGAGATGACTGTGTGGCCCTCAAAGCCAAAAATATTTACTCTCTGGTCCTTTACAGAAAAAGCTTCCTAACCAAAAGGGGAAGGAGAATACCTTGACAGAGGAAGCTTTAGAATTTAAGCACAAAATTGGGCTTTTAAGCACAAAACTACGGTGGCTATAGCCTGTAATCCCAGCACTTTGGGAGACCAAGGTGGGTGGATCACCTCAGGTCAGGGGTTCGAGACCAGCCTGGCCAATGTGGTAAAACTGTCTCTACTAAAAATACAAAAAATAAGCCAGGCATGGTGGCAGACGCCTGTAATCCCAGCTACTCAGGATCCTGAGGCAGGAGAATCGCTTGAACCCAGGAGGCAGAGGTTGCAGTGAGCCGAGATTGTGTCACTGCACTCCAGCCTGGGTAACAAGAGCAAGACTCCGTCTCAAAAAAAAATAAAATAAGAATTTAAACACAAAACTAAACTTTTAAATGCGTCAGTTTTAAGTTCTCAAGGAAAACATGATAGGTGACATGGGTAGGAGAGAGGATTATTTTTCCTGATACCTGAGCTCTGAAAAGAATTAGCTGCCAAAATTTATATTGAGGCTTTTCATCCAAAGCTGAACCAAGTAGGTAGTTGTGCTGTGAGTTAAAAATGGTTGGAGGTGGAGAGGGTGCTAGGATACTGCTCTCTTTCATGCTATTTAAAGCAATAATTTGCATTGCCACCCTGCCATTCTTAACCTGCTCTAATTATCAAGGCCTTATTTTGACTAAGACCCTGAAAAAGCATTGCATGATTTAGATCAATACACAGTTCATCCAACTTGAGCCTGTGAATTATTTCTGCCTTGAAGTTGTTAGCTGATAAAGATCAATAAATGCTAAGAACAGTTTTTAAATTATAACTCAACTTGTTTTTCTTTTCCTTCTATCTGATGAAACCATGTGTAAGCTAGATTTTTAAATTTTATGTATTTATGTATGACATGTATGTATGTATGTATAAATGAATGAATGACAGGTCTCGCTGTGTCACCCAGGCTGGAATGTGGTGGTGCGATCGTGGCTCACTGCATCCTCCACCTCCCCGGCTCAAGCGATCCTCTCACCTCAGCCTTCTGAGTAGCTAGGACTACAGATGTGTGCCATCATGCCTGGCTAATGTAAAAAATTTTCTTTTGTAGACATGGGGTCTCTCTCTGTTGCCCAGGTTGGTCTTGAACTCCTGGGCTCAAGTAATCCACCTGTCTGGGCCTTCCTAAGTGTGGGATTACAGGTGTGATCCACTGTGTTCAGCCGCCAGCTTAGATTTTTGAGGGGTACATAGCCCACTATAATTGGATGCCTCTCTTCAGAGCCAGAGTAGCTTATTATACCTTGGGGCCATCCTGCTTGGAGTGTGCCTCAAAAGTGTTCCTTTATTCCCTAGGTCAGAGAGTTATGTAAAAACAGGGCTCTCAGGTCAGAATGAGATTTAAGGCTTCTGCAGAGCCTATATGAAAGTGTTTTTGGGCCGGGCGCAGTGGCTCACACCTGTAATCCCAGCACTTTGGGATTACAAGGGGGGTGGATCATGAGGTCAGGAGATAGAGACCATCCTGGCCAACACAGTGAAACCCTGTCTCTACTAAAAATTAGCCGGGCATGGTGGCACGTGCCTGTAATCCCAGCTACTAGGGAGGCTAAGGCAGGAGAATCACTTGAACCTGGGAGTCAGAGGTTGCAAAGAGCCAAGATTGTCACTGCACTCCAGCCTGGCAACAGAACGAGACTAGTCTCAAAAAAAAAAAAAAAAAAAAGAAGTGTTTTGGGGCTGGGCACGGTGGCTCACGCCTGTAATTCCAGCACTTTGAGAGGCCAGGATGGGCGGATCACTTGAGGTCAGGAGTTCGAAAACAGCCTGACCAACATGGTGAAACCCTGTCTCTACTAAAAGTACAAAAAAATTAGCCAGGCATGGTGGCAGGCACCTGTAATCCCAGTTACTTGGGAGGCTGAGGCAGGAGAATCGCTTGAACCTGGGAGGCGGAGGTTGCAGGGAGCCAAGATCACACCACTGCACTCCAGTCTGGATGACAGAACAAGACACCATCTCAAAAAAAAAAAAAAAAAACGAAAAAACAAAAAAACCCCACGGTTTTTGTATCCTTTTCCTGGGGAGAGCTAGGAGTCTCCAAAGCATCTTACGGTGTCCCAGTGACAGCCTCCAGCAAATGGGGTCTGCAGCAACGGTCAGGATTGCAACCTCTAAATTCTTCCTCTCCATTCAGACTTGCTGGCACTGATAGCAAGATCTGAAGTGGCTCGTTTGGTTTGGTTTTGTTGTTTTATAAGCTGTTTGTAGCAGACTCACATGTAATGATTTGAGTGGTTTCTTCTGCAATTTTTCCAAGGAACTATGCTGCCTCTGCCAGGCATCCCTGAGCAGAAGTCAGAGTGGCCCCTGCCTCCACCATCCTGAGGCTACACACAGGGTCCTGTTCTGAGCACGGTTCCTATCTGTGTATGACAAAGGACTGTTGTCTGATCCTTGAAACATAGAAGGTTGCCCGTGGTATTCATAAGGTGTTCCTGGCTACATCTCTCTTCCTTTGCCCATCACACCCATCCCATAGCTGTGTGGCTGACACAGGAAGCGATTCCTTTTGACCATGTCTAGACTGCCCTGCCTTAAAGATGGAGGGAGACAGAGTGGCCCATTAGTAGTGGAGAATTCAGTATGCTGGTCTCTTAGAAATGTGAGTCTCATTTTATTTAGAACTATTTCATCTGCTAGATTCACAGTGATGGATTATAGCTCCAGGTAAGTTTGTCTCTTCACTCCTCAAGAGAGGCTTAGATCTCTTTAGGGAAGCATGGAGGAGGTGGTATTTGAGCTGAGCTTTGAAGCATAGGTAGAAGTTATATATGTGGCAGGGTCAGGGAAAGGAATTCCAGGTAGAGGGAAGCATGAATCATGGCATAGAGGCAGGAAAAGGCAGACGTGTTTTTACAGGAAATAGCAAGTGGTTCAAGTTATCTAGAACAAAGGGTTCCTGATGGCAAGGGGTGAGAATTAAAGTAAGAAATAGTTGAAGCAGTGAGGAGGGTCTTCACTGCTGTGTTCAGGAAATGGATTTTATCATGGGCAATGAAAAGCAGTGGAATGATCCTGCACAGAGAAGTGAGATGCGCTGTGCTTTAAGGAAGAGGACTCTACTGTCGTGGCTAAGGTGAGCTGGAGAGGGGAGAGGTTAATTAGGAGGCCGTTTTGCTATGGGCCAGTGAGAGATAAGGGGGGTCTGAGTTAGGATAGTAGCAGAGTGAAGGGACAGGAGAGAGACAGATGGGAGAGAGGTGGTGTAAAGGGCACGGACTGGTGTGGGAAGATGGGCAGGGGAGTAGCAGGGAGACTTGGCCATAGCCCTTCCTGGGGTGGTTGTGGTGGGAAGGAGCCTGAGGCCCATGACCGTTCCCCAGGGCTGTACCTGGAGAGGTGTGTCCTCCTCCTCCTCAGATCACAAAGCCTCATTTCTAATGGAAACCTGAGGCTGGGGCTGCCCTTTCCTAAGTTACAGATTACTTTCTGAGGAGGATCCCAGCCCCAAGAGAGCTGGTTTGATTTGGAAATCTGGACACATAGGGATGAAACTCAGAGTGAATTTTATTAACCACTACCCAAAGCAAGATAGAACTTAGCTCATGATGCCCGACACCATAGAGCAACAAGAGTAGGCCGGGCACAGTGGCTCACGCCTGTAATCTCAGCACTTTGGGAGGCCGAGGGAGGTGGATCATGGGAGGGCAGGAGTTTGAAACCAGCCTGGCCAACATGGCGAAACCCCATCTCAACTAAAAGTACAAAAATTAGCCGGGCGTGGTGGTGGGCGCCTGTAATCCCAGGAGGCTTAGGCACAACACTTGTTTGAACCCGGGAAATGGAGGTTGCAGTGAGTCAAGATTGCGCCACTGCACTCCAGTTTGAGTGACACAGCGAGACTCTGTCTATAAATAAATAAATAATAAAATAATAGAGTCTAGTGATATAACTCAGTTTGAGGGTGGGAACCAGCATAAGGCTTGATAAGACCAAACTAATTAGAAACAAACACGATGGAATTTTCTTTTTTCATTTGAAAAAACATTTCAAAGTTTACTGTTGGAGGTAAGTGCTTACCACCCTCTGAAGTGTGTGCAGGGCTGTCATTAGGTGGTGGTAACAGGCACCAAATCCCTAAGAAGCTGCTACCCACCAAGTGACCTCAGAGCCACTGTGTCCTCTCCCTTTACCTTTCTGGCTGTGCATAGAATCTTAGGGAAGTTTCCTTCTAGCCTGGCTGTTGACTTCCTGGGTGATCCTGGCAGAGTTGTTTATTGTGAATCTTATCTTCTTTTAGAGGTAATCTCAATTCCTTTTTCGCTTCCTGGAACTGTCCTCAGGATCAGATGAAACTCTGACCAAGTGTTGTGTAATAGCATTGAAGTTATGGCATTTAAAAGCACATATTGTGCATACAATGCTGGGCTCCAAAGAGGCAGAAGAGATAGTTCCTATCCTCTTAGAGCTGTGAGTCCTAGTTGGAAAAGCAAGACTGTATTTTAAAAGTTAGATGAAAGGTTTATGGGTGAATTAACACATGAGGTCTGGGATTTGCCTTAAGACATTCCACTCCTTCCCACTCTGCAAAGAAAGAGCTGGGGTTATAATGAAATAAGATTGGGGCTGGGCACAGTGACTCACACCTGTAATCCCAGCACTTCGGGAGCTGAGGTGGGTGGATCACCTGAGGTCAGGAGTTCGAGAATAGCCTGGCCAACATGGTGAAACCCCATCTCTACTAAAAATACAAAAATTAGCTGGGCGTGGTGGCACATGCCTGTAGTCCTAGCTACTTGGGAGGCTGAGACAGAATTGCTTGAACCCGGGAGGTGGAGGTTGCAGCGAGCCAAAATCGCACCAGTGCACTCCACCCTGGGCAACAGAGCAAGACTCTGTCTCAAAAAAGAAAAAAAAAAGATTGGTAAAAAAAATGGATTATTGTTGAATATGGGTGATAGGTACATGGTTATTGTCTCTACTTTTGTGAATATTTAGATTTTTCAGGAAAAAAATTGGCTAAAAGAAAGTAGCATATGTACTGACATAACAAGTGACATACATGATAAAAAACCTCAAGGATTCCAAGGAGAGGGACTCTTGTGGGTGGACAGCTGTCAGGCGAGGCTTCACAGGGGAGCTCGGAGCTGGGCTTTGTTTCAGTGAGGATTCTTGGTTACACGTAACAGAAACCAACTTGAGCCGGTGTAAACAGAACAGGGGACTTCCTTATAGGGATCCAGGGGGCCCTTAGGGAACGTGAGGGCCAGATGTAGTCAGTGCTCAGGAAGGGATGGGACAAGAACAGGGACCAGAAAGCCATTGGAATTCTAGGCAGCCTTCCTGCTTATTCTGCGTGCTCTGCACTTGTTTCTTTGCTTTGTCGAGAGGGCAGGAGGAAGACACCACCCCTCAGCAACCAGTGTGTAACAGGTCCCTCCCAGACACAGCCCAGATTCAACCTGACCCTCTTAGCACAATTCCCAAGTCTCTGAGTAATCCACCAAAACTTATATAGTGTATATTGTTGGTGGGTCTCCTTCCTGTAATGAAAGGAGGTAATTAGGGGGATACATCTGAATTAGGCAGCCTTCCCTTCTCCCTCATTTGTCTGAATCAGACTGGAAGGACAGTAGGATGTACGTGAAGGGAAGATATCTTGATTGAACAGTAAGTACTTCAGAGTCAAACATGAAGGGAATATTTATGGAACAGTATAGAGCCTCCTGGCACTGAAGGGGTGTGAACCCCAAATATCTGAGACTGGTCTCAGTAAATTTAGAAAGTTTGTTTTGCCTAGGTAGAGGATGCATGCCTGTGACACAGCCTCAGGAGGTCCTGATGACATGTACCCAAGGTGGTCAGGGAAGGGGTTTTTTAATTAATTTTTTAAATGGAGTCTCGCTCTTGTCGCCCAGGCTGGAGTGCAGTGGTGCAATCTTGGCTCACTGCAACCTCCACCTCCTGGGTTCAAGCGATTCTCCTGCGTCAGCTTCCCGAGTAGCCGGGATTACAGGCGCCTGCCACTACGCCTGGCTATTTTCTTGTATTTTTAGTAGAAATGGGGTTTCACCATGTTAGCCAGGCTGGCCTCGAACTCCTGACCTCTGGTGATCCGCCTGCTTCGGCCCCCCAAATTGCTTGGATTACAGGTGTGAGCCACTGCGCCTGGCCAGAGGTTGGTTTTATACATTTTAGGGAGTCATGAGACATCAATCAATATATGTAAGATGTACACTGGTTCTGTCCGGAAAGGCAGGACTGCTCAAAGCAGGGAGGGGGCTTTCAGGTCACAGGTAGCTGAGAGACAAATGGTTGTTTTCTTTTGAGTTTCTGATCAGCCTCTCCAGAGGAGGCAATCAGATACGCATTTATCTCAGTGACTTTGAATAGAATGGGAGGCAGGTTCGCCGGAAACAATTCCCAGCTTGACTTTTCCCTTTAGCTTAGTGATTTTTGGGGACCCCAAGATTTATTTTCTTTCACATTTCTCCCCTTTTCTTTTTAAAAACTTTTGAGAAAGCATTTTAGAAGAAAATGAATCTTTTATCTCAGGTTTCATCGGATCTCTCACGGCTAGGACAGTTTATTCCTAGACAGGTAGGTCCCAAGTTACTAGGAAAGCTCATTTTTACAGGTTATGGTCTCATGTCCTGTGACAAGAAAATAGGGGGAGAAAGGGACAAAAACTACAATAAACAGAACAATAATCCTGGAAAAGTGATATAGGGCACATTATTCTGAAGTCCATACAGGTATGAAAGTGGCTGTTATTTTCTTTTGAAGTTGTCTAGCTTCAGTTCACAGGGCTTTAAGAAAGCACAGCTTAGTTTTCAGTAATTTAAAATTAGGAAAAATGGGAAAAAGGAAAAGAAAAAAAATTGAAAACATTGTTTTTTTTTGTTTTTGTTTGTTTTTGTTTTTGTTTTGAGACGAAGTTTTGCTCTTGTTGCCCAGGCTGGAGTGCAGTGGCGCGATCTTGGCTCACCACAACCTCTGCCTTCCGGAGTCAAGCGATTCTCCTCCCTCAGCCTTCCTGAGTAGCTGGGATTACAGGCGTGCGCCAACACGCCCGGCTAATTTTGTATTTTTAGTAGAGACTGGATTTCTCCATGTTGAGTCAGGCTGTGGTCTTGAACTCTCGACCTCAGCTGATCCACCCACCTCGGCCTCTCAAAGTGCTGGGATTACAGGCATGAGCCACCGTGCCTGGCCAAAAACATTGTTTTACAGACGTGTAGCCAGGAAAAATTAAGTCCAAACTGTAAAAAATGATAAAAGTTGAAAAACTAGGTAAGACTAGAATCTAGCTGGGCACAGTGGCTCACACCTGTAATCCCAGCACTTTGGGAGGTAGAGGTGGGTGGATCACCTGAGGTCAGGAGTTCGAGACCAGCCTGGCCAACAGATGGCCAACCCCATCTCTACCAAAAATACAAAAAAATTAGCTGGGCATGGTGGCACATGCCTGCAAACTCAGCTACTTGGGAGGCTGAGGCAGGAGAATCCTTGAACCTGGGAGGCGGAGGTTGCAGAGAACCGAGATTGTGCCACTGTAACAGGACAAGCCGCAGACAAAACCCCTCAGACACTGAATTAAAGAAGGAAGGGCTTTATTCGGCTGGGAGCCGATTGATTGAGCAAGCAACCAGTACGTGACTGGGGGTTGCATGCACCGGTAATCAGATAGGAACAGAACAGGACAGGGATTTTCACAGTGCTTTTCTATACACTGTCTGTAATCTATAGATAACATAACCGATTAGGTCAGGGGTCGATCTTTTAACTTCGAGGCCCAGGGTGTGGCGCCGGGCCGCCTGCTTGTGGATTTCATTTCTGCCTTTTAGTTTTTACTTCTTCTTTCTTTGGAGTCAGAAATTGGGTGTAAGACAATATGAGGGGTGGTCTCCTCCCTCACCACCGCACTCCAGCCTGGGCAACAAGAGTGAAACTCTGTCTCAAGAAAAAAAAACAAACAAACAACAACAACAAACTGTACTATAGTTTTTGAAACGGATTTTTTCTCTCTCCACTTTCTCGTTTTTACTAAAGACAAATCATAGTAGGACCAATTTGCTTTATTATACTTGGGCATATTATTTCTATAAAGTGCAGTAAGAATAATTATTTTTCACATAGGCTTTTAAAATTGGCTTTGATGAAACTTTGCTCTGTAGAAGGACTCTCAGATAAGACTTTTTTAAAGCTAAGCCCAGTCATGGATTTGTACCATCAAATACATACGAGTTGGGTGAATTCATCTCCTCTTGATGTCCCAAGATAACTTGGGGCTCCTGGGCCTATCAGAAAGTGACATTCTTTACTTATCACAGGCCATGATCCCTGTACAGGGACTGTGTAGACAAGGTATGAGACCAGTTTTCCTAAGGGACTTTTATTGGCTCTATAAGTCAAGTTGGATTCCTTAAAGGAAAGCACACCATTCTAGTCAAAACCTTGGTCAAATAACCAGTTTCTCCAGTCGTGTCCTGTTACGAATGAAAACAGATTTTTTTGCACTTATGCTGATAACTATATTGCCGTAAGTTAAGAATACTCCCACATAGTTTCCAAATTCTGGAGAAATCAGGTGGAGAGAAATATGCTTCAGTTTTTTTTCATGAGCGTATGTATACTTTATTGTTAAAACCTGTTCAGGTGTGGTGGCTCCTGCCTGTAATCACAGCACTTTGGGAGGCTGAGGTGGGTGGATCATTTGAGGTCAGGAGTTCAAGACCAGCCTGGCAAACATGGTGAAACCCCGTCTCTACTAAAAATACAAAAAATTAGCTGGGCGTGGTGGTGTGTGTCTGTAGTCCCAGCTACTCAGGAGTCTGAGAACGAAGAATCACTTGAACCCTAAAGGTGGAGGTTGCAGTGAACTGAGATCATGCTACTGCATTCCATCCTGGGCAACAGAGCGAGACTGCATCTCAAAAAACAAATTGTTAAAACCTGTCAATAGCTCAAAAGAAAAGTTTCCTTGACTCTGAAAAAGAACACAAAGAATCAGCAGCATTTTAAGCAAAAAATAAAAAGATTACACCAGTCTCCTGTAAGTTCAGTTCATGCAGCTAATTCCTGTTCTGCTTGATATTCATGAACATTTCAGCTCTCCATGAGTCATGAAAGTTTTTCCTCTGTTTTGATGTCACAACCTTTAAAGTTATCAGAAACCTGTATTCAAGAGCACCTGTTAGAATTTTATAGTTGATTATAAAACCACCTTTTAAGGAGAAACCGCAGGGCCGGGCATAGTGTATCACCTGAGGTCAGGAGTTCGAGACCAGCTGGCCAACGTTGTGAAAGCCCATCTCTACAAAAATACAAGAAATTAGTCTGGCATGGTGGTGAGCACCTGTAATCCCTGCTACTCGGGAGGCTGAGGTAGGAAAATTGCTTGAACCCAGGAGGCAGAGGTTGCCGTGAGCCAAGATCGTGCCATTGCACTCCAGCCTGGGCAATAAGAGCGAAACTCCATCTCAAAAAGAAAAAAAAGAGAAACTGTCATTGCAAAATTATAACTGAGACAGTGAAAAAGATCTGACCTAACTAACTCCATCTTGCTTCTCCAGGCTGTCCTTGTTTATTCCTGGGCATAGACAGTACTAACTTTGGGAGGAACTTAGTTTATAGTTGAGCTTTGAAACAAAGACGATAACAGCCCTTTCCCCAAACAAACCCCCTTCCTGCCTGGGGACTAGGCTGCCTAAAACCACATGATTAGAAGTTATGGTTGTTTTACTAAATAATTCAAGACTTAGCTATTTTCACTAAACCAATATCAGTGTCTTATCAATATTTACAGAAGCAAAGATTTTTTTTTTCTTTTTTTTAACGAAGTCTGGCTCTGTCAGTCAGGCTAGAGTGCAGTGACATGATCTCAGCTCACTGCAACCTGTGCCTCCTGGGTTCAAGTGATTCTCCTGCCTCAGCTTTCTGAGTAACTGGGATTACAGGTGCCTGCCACCACGCCCAACTAATTTTTGTATTTTTAGTAGAGATTGGGTTTTACCATGTTGGTCAGGCTGGCCTTGAACTTCTGACCTCAAGTGATCTGCCTGTCTTGGCCTCCCAAAGTGCTGGGATTACAGGCATGAGCCACTGCGCCTGGTGGCTCACAAGCAAAGATCATCCTGTTTTGGGCTGGGTTTATAGTTTTGTAACCCCTATGCCAAATTTTGACACCTTATAGTATTTGGCAGGGATACGTATGAAATTTCTTGGTCAAAAAATGCAAACAAAAATGTACCCTGGCTATTCTTAAGGCATTTCTAATAGTAAGTACTTTACCAACAATCTTAAAGGTAGCTTATCTATTAAAGATTTTACTTAAACCATGTAAACTTGAGAAACTTTTGACCAGTCTTTCATTTTCTGATAAAGTATTTGATTTGTGCTTTATTTTTCCTTAAGCCAATTAATTAGAGCTGTTGTATATATTTTTTAGTAGTAAATCATTGTGTGCACAACACATAAATACATGGACATATTAGCTATACCAATAAAAGTACATCTTAAAGGTAAGACAGACCTCCTTTTTTTTCCCCCTTCTGTCGGACTTGCAAACTCTTGATAACCTGTTTCATTATTTGGCAGTTGTCAGCTAAATAGCTCCTAAATCTGTGTATTGAAGGACACAACTCTAAGGTGAAAAATCAGATAGCAAAATTTACATCGTAAAGTACAGAGAGGAAAACTCTGGTGCAGAGGAAGGTTAAAGGTGGATACCAAATCAAACATACAATTATAGAAATCTATCATAGGATTGTATAAGGAGACCAATTTATTTAGATAGGTACTACCTATCATAACTGGATCTCTGAGCTCTGGGTAGAGCCCACACTGAATCCTGGGTCTCCAAAAAGGAGGCTAGACCACATGATGCTTTAAAAAAAATTGTTTTTGGCCAGGTGCGGTGCCTCATGCCTGTAATCCCAGCACTTTGGGAGGCCGAAGTGGGTGGATCACGAGGTCAGGAGTTCAAGACCAGCCTGGCCAACATGATGAAACCCTATCTCTACTAAAAATACAAAAATTAGATGGGCATGGTGGCGGGTGCCTGTAATCCCAGCTACTTGGGAGGCTGAGGCAGGAGAATCGCTTTAACCCAGGACGTGGAGGTTGCAGTGAGCCGAGACCGCGCCACTGTGCTCCAGCCTGACAACAGAGCAAGACTCCGTCTCAAAAAAAAAAAAAAAAGAAAAAGAAAAAATTTGTTTTTGGCCGGGCACAGTGGCTCACGCCTGTAATCCCAACACTTTGGGAAGCTGAGGTGGGCGGATCACGAGGTCAGCAGTTCGAGACCAGCCTGGCCAACCTGGTGAAAACCCGTCTCTACTAAAAATAACAATTAGCCAGCCATGGTGGCAGGCACCTGTAACCCCAGCTATTCCGGAGGCTGAGGCAGGAGAATCGCTTGAACCCAGGAGGCGGAGGTTGCAGTGAGCCAAGACCGCGCCATCGCACTCTAGCCTGGACAACCGAGCGAGTCTCCGTCTCAAAAAAAAATTTTTTTTTTTAAACAAAGACATTTCTAAGTGTCTAAACTACACTCTTCCTTAAAAACCCAAGAGTAGCCTCTGTTGCAATAACTATTTTAGTCAGAAAATCAGGTAACACAATACAAAAGCAGTTTAATAGCTGAGAGGAACTTGTTTGTTTACACTCTTGGGGACCCATAAGAAAAAGCAGGTTTCTCCCCCAAAGGGAGTCTGGTGCCTTCTTTGTTTTCTTTAAGGAACTCCAGGCTATTATAAACTATTTTAGGTTTCTCATGCAGCAGGGGGTGCAAGAGAAAGGAGAGAGAACAGAAGTCAATTAAGAAAACAGAATTCTGTCCACTGAGAAGAAGAAAAATTTGTCTCAAAAAAAGACAAGGTCCTAGACAGAGAAAAAACAAACTCAAAACATAAAGTCCTTTTAAAGACACACACACACACACCCCTAGACAGAGAAAAAAACCCAAAACAAAGTCTTTTTAAAGACATACACACACACACACATATCTTGGATGTTAGCTTTTCATTAAGCTGACTTTTAACCATTGAACTCCTTTAAAAAAATCTGTTTAGATCTCATTGCCATATTTCTGCTTGGACAAATTTTTGCTATTTCAGAAGTACCAAATATCAAACCTTTCAGAAAGGGCTTGATTTGGGAACCAAACCTAGGCTGTCATGAAAAAAAGAAGGCGGAACCTTAGGTATGGAACTGCAACTTGAGGTGATAGCCATTATCTTTCCTTTTTTTTCTTTTCTTTTGCTGGCCATTTTTCTCCCCCGCCCCCATGCCACTTTTTTTTTTGCTTGTTTTTTTGTAGGAATTTAGCCATTTCATAGGCCTCATTCCCCATAATTTGGAACTTTCCTTCAAATTTGATCAGGTTGCATGGAGTTGGTCAATCCCAATGGGAAAAAGACCGAAATAACAACAAAAACAGAAACAACAAAAAGAAAGCAAACAAATGATCACACAACCTATACAATGTACTTAGAGGTCTCATGATAAGGAGAAAATAAGACCAGCTGGTTGTTAATCTTAACTGTAGCCAAGACAAACCCTAATTCAGTTACTTAGGGATGGGTTTCATGCTGAAGACTGCCCTCTACCATCCTAGAAGCAGGAGGAGACTCAAACTTGTCCTCCCTGTTGGAAACAAGCTCAAAACTCTATAAAGGAGTTACTTGCCTTCCATTGTCACGGAAGCAGGAAAACTTGCCTTCCTTGTGTTGGAAGTAAGTAAAACTGAAAAAAAATAAAAAAGGAGTTGTACAGCAAAATAAACTTTAGACCACTCCCTGATTTTGGGAGATCAGGGATTCTCTGGAGGAGGTGCTTCTAGGCCTCAGCAAATTGTCCAGTTGGTTTGAGCCATAAAGATAGCTCAAGCTGGTACCAGGCACCAATGGGAGATTTGTCAAAGGTCAGGGGCACCTCCACTCAGAATCCCTTTGTGGTTACCAAAACATGAACCCTGAATAACTGAGACAGGTCTCAGTTAATTTAGGTTTATTTTGCCAAAGTTGAGGACCCTGTGACACAGCCCCAGGAGGTCCTGATGACATATGCCCAAGGTGGTCCAAGCACAGGTTGGTTTTATACATTTTAGGGAGACATGAGACATCAGTATATGTAAGATGTTCCTTGGTTCTGTTGGGAATGGCAGGACAACTTGAAGCAGGAAGGGAGCTTCGAGGTCACAGGTAGGTGAGAGACAAACAGTTGGATTCTTTCGAGTTTCTGGTTAGCCTTTGCAAAGGAGGCAATCAGATATGCATTTATCTCAGTGAGCAGAGGGATGACTTTGAATAGAATGAGAGGCAGGTTTGCCCTAAGCAGTTCCCAGCTTGACTTCCCTTTAGCTTAGTGATTTTTGGGGCCCCAAGATTTCTTTTCCTTTCACAGGGGCCGTGTTAGGTAGAAGCCAGGCTGAGAAGGAATCTGATTCCTTATATTGGTTGTATTTTTTTTTCTGAAATAAATGTTAGCTTTTATTTTCCCTCCAAGCTGCAAGAGCCATTGAACTCTAACTTCTGTGCTTCTCACATTTAAAGCCTCCTGATTTGAGTACTTAGTACCACCAGACATTAGCAGGTAGGAGTTACTATTCCCACCTGACAGTCAAGGAAAGGCTCAGAGAGGTTCTGGAACTGGGCTGGGGCCACAGAGCTAGTAGATGATAGAGCTAGGATTCAAACCCAGATCTGTCTAACTCCAGATCTAGGTTAGTGGTGCTGTTTCCACACCACACTAAACGACCTACTTAATAATGAAATTTATGATGCCAGCTGATGGTAAGAATCACTGGGTGTTAAGATTCTTGGTTGCTAGTGAACTTGAATTAGCTCAAACAATAAAGATGATTTTTTGTTTTGTTTTGTTTTTTTGTATCAGCTAACCAAACTCCAGGAAGGATAGGAATACAGCTGGCCTGATGGATAATTATATCTAGGGGCTCAAATGTCATTAGCTCTTATACTTTGATTAAAATGTGCTTTAAAAAGATGCTGTTAGCTACTGGGCACGGTGGCTCACGCCTGTAATCCCAGCACTTTGGGAGGCCCAGGAGGGCAGATCACGAGGTCAAGAGATCGAGACCAGTCTGGCCAACATGGTGAAACCCCGTCTCTACTAAAAATACAAAAATTAGCTGGGCCTGGTGTCAGGTGCCTGTAGTCCCAGCTACTCAGAAGGCTGAGGCAGGAGAATCGGTTGAACCTGGGAGGCGGGAGGTTGCATTGAGTCGAGATTGTGCCACTGCAATTCAGCCTGGCAACAGAGCGAGACTCCGTCTCAAAAAAAAAAAAAAAAAAAAAAAAAAAAAAAAAAGATGCTCTTAGCTAGCCTAGCCAACATGGCGAAACACCATCTCTACTAAAAAATACAAAAATGAGCTGGGCATCGTGGCAGGTGCCTGTAGTCCCAGCTATTCGGGAGGCTGAGGCAGGGAGAATTGCTTGAACCTGGGAGGCAGAGGATGTAGTGAGCTGAGATCATGCTGCTGCACTCCAGCCTGGGCGATAGAGTGAGACTTCATCTCAAAAAAAATAAAAAATAAAAAGCTGTTAGATCTCTCTCTCTCACTTGTTTCCTTTTCGATGTTGGCTTTCTTCTCTTGGGCCAGCTGTCTACCAGATGGAACCATGGTTTCCTGCTTTACAGTTTTGTTATCAGAAGAATTTTCTCACTTCAATTAGAAAGTTCTGAGCGAGGACTCCTGATTGGACTCTTAGGGGTCATGTGCCCAGACCTATGAGATCACCATGGCCAGGGGATAGGGAGCTATGAGTAGCCAAGCCTAGGTCAGGGGGCTGCCCTGTAGCCAGGGACAAGGTTCTCTGATCGTTAGTCTCCACCTAAAGCTGCATTTGCCCCAAAGAAGTATGTATGATGGGGAGACAAGGAATGCCTGACATCTGTCTTTAAATTGTCAAACACGTTCTTCTAAGTCTTTCCATTAGGGGTTATCCCAAGCTAGAAATAACTGGTGAGTAGTTTCCTGACCTTTTTTCCAGACTTTTTTTGGTGAATTATGTTAAGCTGTGACCCAGGCACAAATGGGGAGGCCGTACTTTGGTGGAGCAGGGTCACGTAAATATGGTGACATTACTAGAAATTCTTTCCTACTCATTGTTTAATAATGAACAGAACTCTGGCCTATCTTCTTTTGTCATTGTTTTAACACCCACCTCACTACCTCCCACTTCTCCTGCTGAACAAAATTAGCCTTCAGCAGGTCAAAACAGATTTTTAGCTAATTTCCGTTTCTTGAATAGCATATGAGAAGTACTCAAGTTAGCCAAGTTTGTTCTGCTGCCTGTAGGTGGTTGATTGGCTTTGTGATACATTGCGTATCAGCTCTTCTGAGGTAGTCCAAATCTGGTGGGGGGAAAATATGCTGTTTTCATGTTATTTTGTGACCTTTGGCAAGAGATTTTATCCTCCAGCCGCAATTTCCATCTCTGTAAACTAGGGCTATTCTGCCAAATATTATGAAGGGTCATTAAAAACGAGAGATCAGGCTGGGCGTAGTGACTCACAATTGTAATCTCAGCACTTTGGAAGGTTGAGGCAGTAGGCTCGCTTGGGCCCAGGGGTTTGAGACCAGCCTGGGCAAAGCAGGGAGACCCTGTGTACCAAAAACAGAAACAGTTACTTGGGCATGGTGGCGCGCACTGAAGTGGGAGGATCGCTTGAGCCTAGGAGGTCGAGGCTGCAGTGAGCCATGATCGTATCACTGCACTTCAGCAAAAAAAAAAAAAGAGTGCTGTTAGGGAATCTGGGATTCATAAGCATTTCCCTTGACTGCTCTTCTTTCCTTTCTTTCTCCTTTTATTACACCTCTCTTCTCTCTGTAACCCCCTATACCTTTCGCTCTGGCTTTTGTTACATTCTGTATTAAAATTTTAGATAATTTATTTTATGTTATTTTACTTTTTTGAGACAAAGTCTCACTGTCACCCAGGCTGGAGTGCAGTGGCGCAATCTCAGCTCACTGCAACCTCTGCTTCCCGGGTTCAATCAGTTCTCATGCCTCAGCCTCCTGAGTAGCTGGGACTACCGGTGCACACCACCATGCCTAGATAATTTTTTTTGGTATTTTTGCTAGAGTTTTGCCATGGTGCCCAGGCTGGTCTCGAACTCCTGGCCTCTAGCAGTTCACCCGCCTTAGCCTCTTGAAGTGCTGGGATTACAGGCCTGAGCCGCCATGCCCGGCCTAAAAATTTAGATAATTTATTGGAATGTTGTGTGCTAATGAAAAGCAAATCCTAAACTCCTGCAACATCATCCTGTGTTTAATTGTCAGGGTTTATGGGCCCTCTGGGTCAGAGGATGAGCAGTGAATTGGCAGAGAGAAGTGTAGGGAAGGTAGAGAAGGAAAGCATTTCAAAACTAATGAGGCTTGGAAGGAAGAAAAGAAAATGCAGTTGCTGGGCTTGGTTGTAAAAATCTTGAAAGTGAGGGAGATAAACTTGAAAGTGGTTCCTGCTGCTAGCACATTTCTTGCAGTTGGCCTTGTCAAGAAGGATAACGGGCTGGAGCTGAGAAAGAAGCATCGTGCTCACTCGCTAAACTGGAGTGGAGAATTATTCTCTCCTTACTGAATTTCAGGGATTTCAGCCTGTCCCAAGTCAAATCCTTGTTCCCAGAAGTAAAGCTCATTACATCTGTAATGTGAGTGATTCCTTCCCCAGCCACAGCTCAATAAGGGCTCTTCTGAAACTTTGGAGTACAGCTTCTTATGGGTTGCCTTTAGTCCTGTTGTCTGGGCCCTGATTTTCTAGATCCTGGAGAGAATGCTCCCTCAGAGGTCTGAGTTCTAACCCTAGGCCCTATCGTTAGCTCCCTGTGCCACCCTGACAGGTGACGCCTCCCTACTGTGGGCCTCAGTGTTTCTCATCTGTGTGCAGTGGTTTATAATGCTTCTCTCACAGTGTTACTGTAAGGATTAAAGAAGATAGTGTGTTTGAACTGGGGAGGCGGCAGAGGTTGCAATGAGCCGAGATCATGCCACTGCACTCTAGCCTGGGTGACAGAGTAAGACTTTGTCTCAGAAAAACAAAACAAAAACACCCCCCAAAAAACAAAAACAGAGGCTAGTATATTTAAAAGGTCTGCCACAGCAGGTGTTCCATAAACCAGAGCTGCTGTAGGATCTTCGTAGGCCTGCTAGGCTCACCTGCACCTCTCATTCTCCCACCTAGTCTCCCAGCTGCATTCTGGCTTTTTTTCCAGTGCTCCTGGGGAAGGAAATTTGGGTGGGGGAAAAGAGGTTATGAGTAATGGCTAATTGAAGAGTTGGGGATTTTCTCTGAATTTAATTATCTCTGCTACTTAACTAGCTCCCCGAGGCCATGGATGGCTGGAGGGGCTCTGTAGAGGGTGCAATTTGACTCATCCAGTCAGCTCCCTTTCTGTTTCTTCATCTTCAGTGGGGAGAGTTATTAAGGCTCTGCCAAGGATGCTAAGAAGAGGTCGTTTGAAGCCTAAAGTTGCCTTTTAAAAAAATCATTTGCCTTTGTTTTTTTATTTTTTAAATCCTTTAACTGTTGCTTATCTACTTTTGGATTCAGCCTTTGTCACAGATAAGCAAGAATGCAGCTTCCCTGTGTCACTCTGCTTGCCTCTCAGCAGCCCCTCACTCCTTCCTTCCACCTCTTCTTTTTTTTTTTTTTTTTTTTTTTTTTGAGAGGGAGTCTCGCTCTGTCACCCAGGCTGGAGTGCAGTTGCATGATCTCAGCTCACTGCAAGCTCTGCCTTCCAGGTTCAGGCCATTCTCCGGCCTCGGCCTCCCGAGTAGCTGGGACTACAGGCACCTGCAACCACGCCTGGCTAATTCTTTGTATTTTTAGTAGAGATGGGGTTTCACTATGTTAGCCAGGACAGTCTCGATCTCCTGACCGTGATCCATCCGCCTCGGCCTCCCAAAGTGCTGGGATTACAGGTGTGAGCCACTGAGCCCAGCCCCACCTCTTCTCTTTCTTTTGGGCTCCCCACTTCCACCCCTCCTCTGCCTTTCTCTTCTTCCAGGCCCCATCGTCTTCCATCTTGCCTTAGGGAATTAAGTTGCTTTTAATATTAGCCTAAACCAAACAAAATGAAGGTATTAGGATATAGTGGAAACACATAGAAGGCTGAGATTCACCTTGATTCATCTGCCTGCCAGGGTGTTGTCAGCTACTCAGGCTATCATCCAATGGGTGGCACCCATCCCACCTAGTTGGAAGAATTTAGAACTAGTCCACGGGGCCTTGACCACATCTTCATCTTTGCCTTTACACGTGCACGTTTTCTTGTCATTTGTTGGATTCTGTCTCCCCTGATGGTAACAATCCCTGTGTCCTTTTTACTCATAGCTCAGTGCAGATACTCTGTGTTTCTAGAATAAACAACTCCCTAAATTGTTTTATCCAAACACCTTATTTTAGAGGGTTAGAAAATACTTAATAGTTAAACTTCAAAATATGTGCTCTTGAGGGAAAAATCAGGAGGCTTTGAATAGTGTTATTTTGGGACAGAAAATACCGGAGAAGAACATACTTTCTGAGTTTTTCATAAAACCTCCTTGTTCATTTTTGAGGAAGGAGGGGTTACCCATACTCATTGTCACAGAAGCTGAGCAGAATTGGGGTTATTAGATCTCAGCCTCCTGTGGGATTCCTAGGGAAGCTTATGAGCCTGGGAGTCTACTGGGTGGTTGATGCTTCCTCCAGAATGCAGCCTGGCCCACCAGCTGCTGGGGGCCCTCTCAGCATCACCTTTCGGTTAACAAAGGATCAGAAAGAGAACCCAAGGCCCAGAGGTGGCCTCATTAAGTAGAGAAGGACTGGGCCTGTGATTTGAATGTTTGAGGGCTCTGCTAGGAGAATGAGAGGAAGCCCAGTTAATCCTCCCAGGACTCCAGGAGCAGGGCATTATCCCAAGTTGAGAAGGGGATTCAGAAGAACTAGGCACCTAGGAGTAGAGGTGACAGGGTGATTTGAAAGGACTACTTGTTAGATGCAAGGACCAGCACAAGAGAAGGCGAGACTCTTACACAGGGGCAGTTAGAGAGGCAGAGCAGCCCCAACCAGGAGAAAGTGGATGTGGAGATGTGTTGTGGTGAGAAGTTGGAGAGGAAAGGAGGAAACAGTGAAGGGCATGGAAACCTGGGCAGAGGGGCTTGGGACTGTGCTCTGAGGCAGAGGGGAGCCATGGCAGGCTCTGTGCAGGGGCTGTCCCGCTGGAGGAGTGCTGGTTTCTGTGCAGGCGGGTGGAGGGAGAAAATGCTGGAGACAGGAACAGTGTGTGAAGCGCCTGGCTATTGTGGGAAGCAAGTGTGGGGTGCTGAGGGAGGTCAAGAAATGAACTCTCTCTGGACTTGTCTGCCATCATGTGCC
Source organism: Macaca nemestrina (assembly GCF_043159975.1). Classification (NCBI taxonomy): domain Eukaryota; kingdom Metazoa; phylum Chordata; class Mammalia; order Primates; family Cercopithecidae; genus Macaca; species Macaca nemestrina. Next base: position 135,489,733 of record NC_092131.1, on the reverse strand, counting down.
TCTCTTCCATCCCCAGAGAAGAGCTAGACTTGGGTGTGGCAGGCACAGGGACAAGAGGGATGTCCTAGCCTGGCAGCTCTGGCAGCGTGCTCTGGGGTTCAGTGATCTCATGTGCCCAGGTTTCCAGGTGGCTTCTTGTGAGGCCCTCTGGGATCTGGCTCCCAGGACCAATGTGGTCCAGCAGTGAAAAGCCCCTTAGAATTTCCCTTCTCTTCCTCTCCAACCCCTTGCATCTCTGCTGCCTCCTAGGCAGTATTGTTTCCTGGAATGGGTGGGAGAAGCTGGAGCTCACAGCCAGGGATGGCGGCAAGCTGTGTTATGTAAGTTTGAAAAAGGGAGGCTTGCTTGCCACGTGAATAGAGATCAGATACAAGGACAGCTAGATGCAGCACAGTCATGCCTGAGCAGTAGCTGCAGCCTGAAGAGAGGTGTCTGAGCCAGCAAAGGAAGAAGCTGCTGGCCTGGGTGGAGGAGACTGTGTTCTTGTGGGGAAGGAGAGGTGTCTGGTTCTGTGAACTGCTGATCTCGGAGGGCAGCCTGTGAAGCAGTCATTCTCTATTCCTATAACGTGGTGTGCTGCTCATATGCCACGCCTTATTACATCGATCCTGGTCTGTGATGGTATGAGAACCGCCATTGTGACTCTTTCATTCATGGCAAACCATGGCCCAGAAAAGTCAAGTGACTTGCTCGGGGCTGCGTGGAGAGTGAGTGGCAGGGTCAGGATTTGACACAGGGCTTCTGTGTCACTAGCCAGTGCTACTCTTTTACTCTAAAACAGGCCTAACAGGTCATGCCTAAACAGCCCATGGGGAGAGTATGGGCCAGGTGAGGGAGCCTGGTGCCGTGTGGCCTGGCATGGATGAGAGGCGATGGCACTGGGTGGGAGGTGTGGAAGAGGGCTTGTGTCAGAGCGCCTTGGTGTGCCGCCCCAGCAGGCGCTGTCACAGCCCTTACCCTTCTCAGTCTCGTTCCATTCTCAGCATGATTTTCCAAATCCTGAGCTCCTGACCTCCAGAGGCCAGGCACACGCCTGTCCTCTGAGGGGCCATGGGCATGGTGGGATGAGGAGGTACAACTCCAACAAGCAACTGCTGGACTCATGCCTTGGCTGAAGTGTTTGTGCGCCCTGTCCTAACACTAGGCCCAGGGAAAGAACAGAACTCGCCCCTCTCCTCCCGAAGTTCAGAATCTCCTCATGGTTCTCTGAGAGGCTGCGTGGCTCACTCCCTCTCTCTGTTCACATAGTTGCTCAAGTGTCCTCTCCTCACAGGGCCGTTCCTTCCACCTTGTCATGGCAGTACCCCCCTTACTCTCTCTGCCTTCACAGGGTTTTGTTTTGTTAATTTTTTTTGAGACGAAGTTTCACTCTATTGCTCAGGCTGGAGTGCAGTGGCATGATCTTGGCTCACTGCAACTTCCACCTCCTGGGTTCAAGCGATTCTCCTGTCTCGGCCTCCTGAGTAGCTGGGATTACAGGCTTGTGCTACCACACCCAGCCAATTTTTATATTTTTAGTAAAGACAGGGTTTCACCATGCTGACCTCAAATGATGCGCCTACCTCAACATCCCAAAATGCTGGGATTACAGGTGTAAGCCACCATGCCTGACTGGGTTTTATGTTTTTCTTTGTGCCACTTAAGACCACCTGATGTTACACATTTGTTCATTGATTGATTTATTGTCTGTCTCCTCACACTAAAATTGAAGCTTCATGACAGTGGGGGACTTGGTCAGTTTCTTGCCTGCTGTCTGCCTGGTGCCCACACAGAGCCCACAGGTAAGGTAGCAGGTGCTCAGTGGACAGTAGGTGGCGACTCTTAGACCATGGCAGAAGGGTGGGTAGAAGAGGACAGGTGTTAAGTGTCGGAGGGCCTGGGATCTGCTTTCAGCTTTACCCAGTTTTTGCTGTGTGACTTTGAACAAGTTGCTGGATCTCTTGGGCCTTAGCCTTTTTTTTTTTTCTTGGAGACAGAGTCTCACTCTGTCACTAGGCTGGGGTGCAGTGGCACGATCTTGGCTCACTGCAACCTCTGCTTCCTGGGTTCAAATGATTCTCCTGCCTCAGCCTCTTGAATAGCTAGGGGTTACAGGCGTGCACCACCACACCTGGCTAATTTTTGTATCTTTATTAGAGACAAGGTTTCACCATGTTGGCCAGGCTGGTCTTGAACTCCTGACCTCAGGTGATCATCCTGTCTCGGCCTCCCAAAGTGCTGGGATTATAGGCATGAGGCACCGCCAGCTTTTGTTTTTCAATTTGCCCTTGGAAAGATACTTAAATAGACCTGTTTGAATCTGTTTAAGAATAAATAGCCGGCCATGGTGACCCGCACCTATCCACCCAGCTACTTGGGAGGCTGAGGCGGGAGTATTGCTTGAGCCCAGGAGTTCAAGCCCAGCTTGGGCAATTTAGTGAGACTCTGTGTCTAAAAAAATAATAATAAATGCATTCATATAACACAGTGTTGAAGGGAAAAATAATGAAACGTTAGTAGTGACTCTGCTGGGTTGTATCATAGGAGGTTTGGATTTTTTCTGTGATTTTCTAGATGTCCTATGTGGTGTCTATATTACGACTATTAAGGATTTCCCTAGACATGGTCTGCCCTCAACGTGAGTCTCATTGCTGATGTCTGTTCCACAAAGCCCTGCTCCAGGGGCCTTCACCAAGTCCCAGCCTTGGTTTTCTCACTTATAAATGAGGATAATTGACCCTGGTCTATGCACTTTACAGGACACTTGTATGAATCAGAGGATACAGTGGGGAAAAAAAAGTTTGGAAATTTAGGTCTCTGCAAACTAAGGGCCAATGTACTGGTATTTGTGACAGTGACCAGATGGGTGGGATGCGGTGATAATAAGAGTGCAAGGAAGGGGGATGGGAACATTGTTTTGCCTCTGAGGAGCAGCTTTAAGCCCTCTCACGTTCCAGCGCCAGGTAGCAAGGGGTTCCCCTTGACTGGCAGGGTAGATGTAGCTGTGTAGGCTGTTAGGTGAGTGACTCCAGTGGAATGGAATCATCACTCAGCTCCCACCCTGCCACACATACTCATAAGAAAAAAACCCACATGCTCTGTGCCTGGTGCAGAGGTCTAGAATGGGAATTCCTGCCAAACCCTGTCCCCTTCTAGCCTGTGTAGCTTCAGCAAGCAGATAGGTTTTACTGTTTTTTTTCTGCCTCCTTCATGATCCAACCATAGATAGTATGTCTTACCAGTATGGGTGGTTGAAGCAACAGACTTTGAAATCCTGACTGTTCATGATAACGGACTCCTGCCTGTGGATCATCTGGCCAAGTCTGCATTCTCAGAGTGGAAATCGACTGTCTTTCTATTCTACTTCTAAAGCAGCTGCTCATTTCATCTCCTGACAGTTGCTTCTTGAACTTGGAACAAGGGGCCTTGGTGTACAGTGTTTGCAAGCCAAGGGCTGCCTGATGGCGGACGGGGTGTTGTCCTGGGACTCAGGGTCAGGGCTGGTCTGTGTGGAATGCTGACCCTTCTCTTCCCCAATCTACCTGTGTCAATTCCTTCCTTTTCTATTTTCTCTTCCTTGCAGATGTCAAGCCCTCCAACATCCTAGTCAACTCCCGTGGGGAGATCAAGCTCTGTGACTTTGGGGTCAGCGGGCAGCTCATCGACTCCATGGCCAACTCCTTCGTGGGCACAAGGTCCTACATGTCGGTATGAACAGAAGTTTCCATTGCTTGAGCTTCTTGTACGGTCAGGGATAGGAGCCCAGTGGGTATCTTTCCTGTGGAGCCAGAGTCTTGTGCTGGGTGGGGGACGAGAAGTGAGGGAGGAGGCACAGTGGTCCTCCCTGAGGAGATGAAGTTGAATGGGAAGATGGTCTTGGTCTTTCTTAGGCCTTGGAGCATAACTGGGATATTGGGGCCTTGACTCACTGAGAGGATTGTGCAGCTCCAGAATGCAGCTTTTCATTCTGAAGGATTGTGAGCTCCAGCTCCCCTCTGGGCATCTCTACATGATGGTCTTTAGCTCCACAAACCCAGGATGCTCAGATATGACCCACCTCAAACTACCTCACCTCCTCCTTTTCTCTTAGCAGTAAATAGACAGCATCATCTTCCTGGTTTCCCAAGGTAGAAACCTGAGCATTGGCTTTTAATGTGCCTTCTCAGCAGCCCATCCTTTCAGTATCTTGTAGCTCCCAACTCCTGAGAGTCTGTTCAGAATTGTCCAGCCTCTTTTCTCCCTCCTCACTATGTCTGTCAGTCATTTACTCCTCCCTCTAACTGCAGCACACCTGGACCCCACGCCAGAGTCTCTGCTCCATTTCAGCCAACACCCAGTGTTGGGCGTCTTCCCTCCTGCTCCCAGCTCTGCTGGCTCCCACTGTCACCAGAGTGTTGTGTGGGGCTATCCTCACACTATGGCAACACCAGCATGTTCTCTTCCCTCCTCCATATCACCAGTTCCTTGGGGACAGGGACAAGGTGTCTCTCTTGTCCCTAGTGCCTGGCGTGGGGCCTGGCATGTGGTAGGTGTTCAGGGAATGCTTGGCAAGTGGGTAGATGTTTAGTTGGCTGAGTGGGAGGGTACATGGATAGCACATTTCTGAGAATGATTCGGAAAGGTGGAAACGTGAGTCTGGGCCAGTGCTGAAGTGTGGCAGAGTGGAGAAGCGTTGGAGTGAGTAGGCAGTCTTTACAGAAGTGGCAGGGAGTGCAGGCCCGTGTGGAAGGGGGGACAGGCGCAGAGGCTCAGATCTTAACTGAGATCACATTGTATGTGTTCTCTGTCAAAGCACATGTCATGTCCCTGGAAGGTCTCATTTGATCCATGTGGTTGTCCCAGGAAATAAAGATTATTGTTCCCATTTTAGAGGTGAGGAAGTGTAGATTCAGGGAGGTTAAGCAACCTGCCTGCTTAACCTTGCTGAGCCAGGATTGAAAGCTAGCTGCCCCCTTGCCAGGCAGATGCCCTTTGCACAGCACACCCTCATTTGCCTCTTAGGGAGGATTTGGCACCTGTGCCCAGATCCCAGTGTGAACACATCCTCATTCCTTCTTGCTGGCACCTACCCCCCACTGTGACTCCAGCCACTGTCAACATCACTCACCTGGCACTGACCCACATCCCCACCCCTCCACTCCAGTGATCCACAGTAGAACTCCTTCTCTGTCATCTCCTTATTGTTTCTTCCCTAAATGTCTAATAACTGAGCAGCTGGCATCCTGGGCCATTTGACTGCCAACTCTCAAGTTCAAAATCCATTAACAGGCCCTAGGAGTTACTGGTCAAGGGTTTAATGGTTTGGATTTTTGTGGTTATATGGTCAGTTCCAAAATAGTCCAGTGTTGGAGTTAGTGAAAAATGCTACAGGAGAAGTTAATGTCTAAATGAATATACTATGGCCAGAATAAATATTTTTTCGGTAGGGTTCTTGAAATACATGTGCTATTTCAAATAATGCTCATTAAAAATAATGCTTTTACATAGCACTGTATACATTTTTTCTCTTTGGCTCTTCCCACCAGTATCAACCAATATTTGTACAGCATTTTACAACATCTGACATACATTGTCATTTGATCTTCTTAGTAACCCTAAGTAGAGTTTTCTTATGTCATTGTTACTGTCATTTTCATCATCAGCAGCTGACCCCCCCCCCCGACCTTTTTTTTTCCGACACGGTGTTTTCGCTCTTCTTGCCCAGGCTGGAGTGTGGTGGCGTGATTTTGGCTCACTGCAACCTCTGCCTCCCGGGTTCAAATGATTCTCCTGCCTCAGCTTCCCAAGTAGCTGGAATTACAGGCATGCACCACCACGTCCAGCTAATTTTTGTATTTTTAGTAGAGACAGGGTTTCGCTATGTTGACCAGGCTGGTCTCGAACTCCTGATCTCATGTGATCCTCCTGCCTCAGCCTCCCAAAGTGCTGGGATTAGAGGCGTGAGCCACTGCGCCCTGGCCCAGCAGCAGCCCCATTTTATAGATGAGGCTGATAGTCAGGATCCTTTAGCTTGTAAGTCCCGGAACTGGGATTTAAGTCTCAGGCCCACTGACCCAAGATCTTTTGTTCTATGTATCCACGGCACACCTCATTCCCAACCCGCGTTCCACAAGCTTCATGTTTCACATTCAGTGACAAGATGAGCCACTCATGCTGGGGTTCGGACACGCTGCCCTGTGCGTGCAAGACTGTGGCCAAGCTGGGTAAAGCTGGAACCACAGGCTGAAGTGGCAGCCAGGGCCCAGCTGATTACATGTGGTCTGTCAGTTTAGGCCAGATTATAGGAGAGAGAGAGCAGGGATGAGGGGTCAAAGCCACAGAAGCCAGCTAGGATTTGGTAAACACAATGTTTGGGGGTAGGTGGAAGGCCAAATTCAAGAGGTTAGTGGAGCTCTTGAAACAGGATATGAACTATTGAGAAGGGACAAAAGAGAAAATGCATTAGCAGACCCAGGGGTCCATGTTAGGTCAGGTATTTATAACTGTCTGTCTCTCCTGCAGCCAGAAAGACTCCAGGGGACTCATTACTCTGTGCAGTCAGACATCTGGAGCATGGGACTCTCTCTGGTAGAGATGGCGGTTGGGAGGTATCCCATCCCTCCTCCAGATGCCAAGGAGCTGGAACTGATGTTTGGGTGCCAGGTGGAGGGAGATGCAGCTGAGACCCCACCTAGGCCAAGGACCCCCGGGAGGCCCCTTAGCTGTGAGTAGCCTGGTGTGTCCCCATCTTGGACTGTGTGTTGGGGGGTCCCTTACTTTCAGGGGTTTCTGGAGGGCTGATTCTCTGTACATTCTGCCAAGACTGATTTCTCTGTCCCTGGATGCCAGGCTAGGGCTAGGAGGAAGCAGCAAGGGTCTCCAGGTGGGTGGTGTTATTACCAACTACTTCCTACCATTTGTTGAGTATGTACTATGTTCTAGGCACTGCACTTAGGACTTTGTATACATTATTTAACCTTTTGTATTATTTTTATTATTAAGGGTCTTGCTGTGTTGCCCAGTGCAGTGGCTAGTCACAGTCTTCAACTCCTGGGCTCAAGCAGTCTTCCTCCCTCAGCCTCCAGAGTAGCTGGGACTACAGGCTATAATTTATCTGGGGGGTTGGGAGAGAAGGGGCTCACTCTGTCTGGAGTGCAATGGCACGATCACAGTTCACTGCAGCCTTAACTTCCCAGGCCCAAGTGATTGTCCTACCTCAGCCTCCTGACTGGGACCACAGTCACATGCCACCATGCCCAGCTAGGTTGTTGTTTATTTTGTAGAGACATAGTCTCCTTATGTTGCTCAGGTTAGTCTCTAACTTTAGGGCTCAAGCAATCCTCCTGCCTCAGCCTCCCAAAGTGCTGAGATTACAGGCATGATCCACCATGCCTGGCTTCTAATTTCTGGGGTTTTTTTTTTTTTTTTTTTTTTTTTTTTTTTTTGAGACAGAGTCTCGCTCTGTCGCCCAGGCTGTTTTTGTTTTTGTTTTGATACTGGGTCTTGCTCTGTCACCCAGGGTGGAGTGCAGTGGTGCCATCATGGCTTACTGCAGCCTTGACCTCTTGGGCTCAAGTGATCCTTCTGCCTCAGCCTCCTGAGTACCTGAGACCACAGGCATGTGCCACTGTGCTACCATGCCTGGCTAGTTTTTTGGGTTTTTTTTTTGAGATGGAGTCTCACTCTTGTTGCCCAGGCTGAAGTGCAGTGGTGTGATCTCAGCTCACTGCAACCTCCGTCTCCCGGGCTCAAGCGATTCTCCGGCCTCAGCCTCCCGAGTAGCTGGGATTACAGGTGTGTGCCACCACGCCCGGCTAAGTTTTTGTATTTTTAGTAGAGATGGCATTTCTCCACGTTGGTCAGGCTGGTCTGGAACTCCCGACCCTCAGGTGATCCGCCACCCTCAGACTCCCAAAGTGCTGGGATTACAGGTGTGAGCCACCACGCCCGGCATGCCTGGCTAATTTTTAAAATTTTTTGTATAGATGAGGTCTCGCTATGTTGACTAGGCTGGTCTGGAACTCCTGGGCTCAAGTGATCCTCCTGCCTTGGCCTCCCAACGTGTTGGGATTTTAGGTGTGAGCCACTGCGTTCTAATTTTTTAATCATGACTTTTGGTAGTTTTTTTTTTATTGAGATAGAATTCACGTAAGACAAAATTCACATTTTAAAGTATGTAGTTCAGTGGTTTTTAGTATATTGTTCCATGCTGTGCAGCCATCACCACTGTCTCATTCTGGAACATTTTCATTACCCCAGAAAGAAACCCCATCTCCCACTCCCCCTCGCCTGATCCGCTGACAACCACTAATCTACTTTGTGTCCATGGATTTGCCTACATTATAGAATTTTAATAGCATTTCATTTGTGAATATGATTATAATCTCCATTTTAAAGATGAGGAAACTGAGGCACAGGGCCCTTGTCAAGGCCACATAGGCTTGTAAGTGGCCAAGTCTGACTCCCAAGATGATAAACACTGTGCAGTACCACCTGCCTCTCTGAATGTGAATATTGGAAAGTAAACCTGGTACTCAGGGAATAGCCTGACCTAGCCAACTGTTTTTTATGTAGCTCCTGTCTGGCCAGGGATACCTGCCCTATACCTCCATGAGGTCCACATGAGAGAGAGTTTGTATAAAGGGGAAAGCAGAGGGGGCTAGGGGTAGCTGATGGCAGGTCATTGGAGGGGCTGGTGGCTGTGGCCTCTGAGACTGGCCTGTGACTCTAGGAGACAAAAGGAAGAAACGCAAGTTCATGGATAATTAAAACGAAGTCCTTTAGTTATTTAGCTGCTATCTCATTTGTGCCTCTCTCAGTAGAAGGAAGGGGGAAAGGACAGACATAATTATTATGTCTGTGCTTTACAAAACTCAGAACTTTGGCTCAGCAATGAACTGATTTGCCAAAGGTTATGAACTTAAGATGTGGCAGAGCCCAGACTTGTACCCTGCCTTTGCTGGTCCCCTCTGTGTTCAAGCCTTATCTGTGGATGTTTAATTTTTATTGTCCATGACCCTGTTCTGGTCCCAGGGATCTATACCCAACCCCTTGCCTCATATTAAGAAGTAATCTGTTTCTGAGAAGTATTTTTTCTTTTTATAAAATTTGTAGCATATGGAATGGACAGCCGACCTCCCATGGCAATTTTTGAGTTGTTGGATTACATAGTCAACGAGGTAAGTACTGCCTGGTTTCCTTCACCTTGGAATTTACTTGCTCATCTTAAGAAAACACCCAGATCCTGGGCGCGGTGACTCATGCCTGTAATCCCAGCAGTTTGGGAGGCTGAGGCAGGTGGATCACATGAGCTAAGGAGTTCGAGACCAGCCTGGCCAACATGGCAAAACCCCATCTGTACTAAAAATATGAAAATTAGCTGGGCATGGTGGTGCACGTCTGTAGTCCCAGCTACTCGGGAGGCTGAGGCATGAGAATTGCTTGAACCTGGGAGGCAGAGGTTGGCTCTGAAAAAACAAAAACCAAAAAACATCCCCGTCACAGGTTCAGTCTACTAGAGTTTAATATACCTCTCTTTACTATATGCACAGCTTTATACTAAGCACCACGGGCTGTAGAAAAGCAGTTTCAGGATCAGATCATTGCTGCTTAAGGATAATGAGGGAGGCAGAGCATGTTGCATTTGTAGGAGTCAGAAAAAAAGCCATCTATCCTCTACTGCTGTGGACCTAAGCTGGGTGGTTCCGGGTGGTAGTCATATTAAGGGAAGGGATATCTGAGGTTAGATATGCCATTGCTGGTCTCCTAGCGTGCACTGCTCTCTTCCAAATTTTCACATTAATTTCCCATGTGATTCTCCCAAGCATTGCTGAGGTAGGCCAAATTGGTTCCTTTTCAAACAGGTGAGGAAATTGAGCCTCCAAGATGAAAAGTAGTCCATGTCATTCCCACCCAGTGCTCTTTCTTCCTCACCACCTCCCACCTCCCACCTCCCATTCTTACCTCCTAGGAGGCTTGGCCGCATGGCAGTTGATCCACTGCAGCCTCTGCTGACACACAGCCCCTCTGTTGCCTAGCTCTTTCCTGTTTAGAAGGAATGGATGCTGCCTCTGGAGGCCAAGCTGCTGGTCTCTTCTCTCCCTTGAATAGTCCCTTGATTCCCTCAGCAGCAGGGACAGTGTGCAGAGTAGGACTTGCTCTGGGTTACTGTTCTAAGAGCTGAGTTCTAGTCCTCACCTCAGATCAGACTGACATGGCCCTCCGAGGAAGAGCACTAGGGGATCAGTGTCTCATTTTTAATCTCAAATTAAAAATGAGATTTGGGGCTGTACATCAGAGCAGTGACATCATGGACATTATGTCTGTGGGTCAGCACCTCCCAAAGAAGCTACACGCAGCTCCCAGCCCGGGTGTGTAAGTGGGCCCACATTTCCTGGACTGCATGGAACACCGTGCGCCCAGTGCTCCAGAGCCTTGTAGTGTATAGCGCTGCGTGATCGCTCTGGGATCTGACAACAGCCTCGCTGTGGAGTGTGCGGGTAACATTCTTCCAGACCCAGCCCTGTCAGTTCATGTTTCATCAACTTTGCACTGCCTCTCTAGGGCTCAGAAAAGGGATTTTTAAAAACCGGTTTGCTTCTGCAGGTGCTGTCAGACCTGGGCCAGCCTGGTGGTTTGCATGTGCCCCTAGCTGTTGCTGCCAGTAAATTGCTAGTTACGTTTCCATGTCGCACTCCAAGATTTACCATTGTAGAGTTTCAGAGCTTAAAAGGGTCCCTGAGATCATTAGGCCCAACCTCTTCGTGTCATAGAAGAGTAAACTGAGGCTCAGAGAGGAACAGTGGTTAGTTCAACATCACCAGACAAGTGAGTGGACTTGCCTTGGTCCCAGTTCTAAGTGTGCTATTTGAGACCAGTGGTTCCAAAATGGTTACCCAAAAGGCAGCACTGGCCTTCCACCTGTGCCTTTCCTTGACTGGATGAGAGTAGCACTGCCTTTGGACTGCAGAGAAGACTTTAAAAAAATAGCACTGGCTGGCAGGAGGGGTGGGATGGGGAGAGGAGATGGCTGGAGCAAGGAGCCAGGCATTTTTCTTATCTCAACATGTGTTTGCAGCCTCCTCCGAAATTGCCCAGTGGAGTTTTCAGTCTGGAATTTCAAGATTTTGTGAATAAATGGTAAGTTGGCTCCTTGTTCTCTGGAAGGGTACTCTGGATTTGTCAGGCTCCCCACCCCATTTCTGGAAGCACCAGCTTTGCTTCTGCAGGCACAGCTTTGCCCTTTCCCCTCCCCTCTGATGATTCTCGGCTGCTGCCATAAGCCCTTTTTTAGAGTGCCAAGACTTATGTGACATGTCTAACTACATCATGGATGTAGTAGCTGCTCCTTTTGGTACTTGCTCTCCAGGGATTGGCACATTGCTTTTTGATTCAGCAAGAATGTATTAACTTACTGTGGGCATGATATTGTGCTTAGAACCGGAGGATGAGTCAAGCCCAGGCAATCCTCAGCCTCTAGTGTGCAGAGAAGACAGGCATGCAAACATGTTATTTGAGCTAGAACCAGTGCCAGGCAATAGCTCTCACCTTGTCTTTCTTCCTTTAAGCTTAATAAAAAACCCCGCAGAGAGAGCAGATTTGAAGCAACTCATGGTGAGTCCATTTATTCCAGATTCTTACAGTACCTGTTTATTCATTTGTTGTTCTCTGTCAGTCACCTGTGCAGTACTTCCAGAGCCCATTCATTCCCTGCCCACTGTGGTCCAGCTGAGCCTGGGGCTGCAGAATACCAAACACCAGTCTCCTCTGCCCTCCTATCAGTTTAAGGGAAAGCTGGGGTGACCCCTGCAGCCTGAGTAAGCATGCCAGAGAAAGGCCTTAGGGGGCCATGGGAAAGAAAAGGTCAGCCCACCACCTTCATGGGGATGGGGCCTTTCCCTAATACTGACTGCCTCACCTTACATTCAGCCTCCTTCCTGAGTCACCCTCCGCCTGCTGTTTCGTTTGGTGGCAGTGGGGTTAGCTAAGTAATACTGTAAATATCTGGAGAGCCAGACTGTGCATAATATGCACTAAGTCCATCATTTTCGTTGTCCCTTCTAACAAGCCTGTGAGGCATTTAAGGCAGAGTTACTGTGTCCATACTGCAAGAGTAGGCTCCAAGAGGTGACTTGCCCAAGGCCTCACAGCTGCTGTGACTGATGGAGCGGGTCTTTGGGCCTGCAGTTGGCCCCACTGCTGCTTAGGGGCAGGTGCCAGGTGCTCCTTCCAAGTGCAGCACAAGCTCTAGACCTGATACTCTTGGGATTTTCCTTCCTGGTGGGTGTTTTTGTTGTTGTTTCTTTTTAACACTACGTTCTCTCGTTTCCTTACATGCAGGTTCATGCTTTTATCAAGAGATCTGATGCTGAGGAAGTGGATTTTGCAGGTTGGCTCTGCTCCACTATCGGCCTTCACCAGCCCAGCACACCAACCCATGCTGCTGGCGTCTAAGTGTTTAGGAAGCAGCAAAGAGCGAGTCCCCTGCCCAGTGGTTTGCCATGTCACTTTCAGGCCTCCTTCCCATGCCTGTCTGTGTTCAGATGTGCATTTCACCTGTGACAAAGGATGAAGAACACAGCATGTGCCAAGATTCTACTCTTGTCATTTTTAATATTACTGTCTTTATTCTTATTACTATTATTGTTCCCCTAAGTGGATTGGCTTTGTGCTTGGGGCTATTTGTGTGTATGTTGATGATCAAAACGCGTGCCAGGCTGAATTACAGTGAAATTTTGGTGACTGTGGGTAGTCATTCTTACAATTGCACTGCTGTTCCTGCTCCATGACTGGCTGGCTGCCTGTATTTTCGGGATTCTTTGACATTTGGTGGTACTTTATTCTTGCTGGGCATACTTTCTCTCTGAGTAGGAGGGAGCCTTGTGAGATCCTTCACAGGCAGTGCATGTGAAGCATGCTTTGCTGCTATGAAAATGAGCATCAGAAAGTGTACATCATGTTATTTTATTATTATTAGCTTTTCATGTAGAATTCAGCAGTTTACATCCAAATCTAGCCAGAGCCCTTCACTGCCATGATAGCTGGGGCTTCACCAGTCTGTCTACTGTGGTGATCTGTAGACTTCTGGTTGTATTTCTATATTTATTTTCAATATACTGTGTGGGATACTTAGTGGTATGTCTCTTTAAGTTTTGATTAATGTTTCTTAAATGGTGGAATTATTTTGAATGTCACAAATTGATCAAGGCATTAAAAGGTCAGATTTATCTTTCCCCATATCCAAGTACCAATGCTATTGTAAACAACGTGTATAGTGCCTAAAATTGTATGAAAATCCTTTTAACCATTTTAACCTAGATGTTTAACAAATCTAATCTCTTATTCTAATAAATATACTATGAAGTTTAAAAAAAAAAGGATGAAAGCTACTTTTGCTTTTGTGGTAAGCTTTTCAATTTCTTTAGTACGCAAGAAATACTGGTTGAGCCAAGCATTATTGGTGAAGGGGAAAGGTGAAGATGAGGAGGAGGCTGGAAGGCAGAACCACCACACCAAGTTCAGTGCTTTGGACTAATGGGGCTTCCTGTAATTTCAGTCTCTGGACTCAGTCCACCTCTTCTCATCCCACACCCTTCTCTGTTCGTCCAACCCCCTTCCTTGTGGGACCTGTGAATAGATCCTGTATATTCTTTTGATCTCTTTATACAAAGGAAAAGCAGCAGATGGGGGTCTGGGAGCAAATCTGAGAAAAATCACAAAATATTTCTTATCTCACAGAACACTTCTCATTTTCCATATACCAATAGTTGAGCTGAGGGCCTGTCTGCACTTCCAGGCTGTCATGCCCACAGGAGGGCCTTGCTGGTAACCAGCTTGCCTACCTGGTGTGGGAGCTTTCTGCACGACAGCATAGTCTGTTTGCGACATTAAGCAATGGTTTCCCTTCTTTCACCACTTAAGCACACCTTCCTGGAAAGGAGGAATGTGCCTGATGCTGGCTTTGTCATGCCTGTGAGGTGGCAGTGATGTCACAAAGCCATGGCCCACTGGCCACAGGATCCCTTTCCTTAGCTGAGAAGTCTTTGGGAACTTTTAGGTACATTTGAGGCTGCCTGGTCAATACCTCTCCCCTCATTATTTTCTTTGAAAGGGCAGGTTATAGAAACTAAAAGCAACATGTATATTTATAAATAAAAGGCCCATTCCTTTTTAGATTAAAAACAAAACTTGAGTAAATAATCTTCTAAGTAGGTAGTGCCAATCTAGAGGTACCAGAAATTGGGATACTGCCAGGATTTTTTAAAAATGATCAGTGTTGTATATACTGCTGCCTAAGCTAGTCGGCTTTTTTTTTTTTTCTCACCGTGAGGTATAGCTTTTCTAAGTCAACAGTTCAACTTACACATTTTCAACACATAAACATTCAGGCTGGGTTTTAACATTTACACCCTGTGTCTTTTACAAATGACAGGATACCACCACTACTGAGAATGTTTCATTAAAATGAGAAGACTACATCCTTAGGAGAAATGTTATGAACTGGTATCCAAAACCCAGATCTGACCACTTTCATGCTCGGTGTCTTTTGAGGGGTGCTTAGATTTTTTTGTTTTTAAATTTTTAACCAAGAATTATGATCCCTGCATGAATCTTGCAGTGTTTTGAGCTCCCAATGCCAGATTCTTACTGAGATACCAATGATAGTAGGAGTTTCAAATGATCTCGTTAGCACCTCATAGCAACCTGTGAAACTGCTAGAACACATGTGAGTATCTTCACCTTACAGATGGGAAAGTGAGTTGCAAAGAGGTGGGAGGACAAGGGACCAGTTAGTGGTAGAGCTGGAATTCATAGTCAGTCTTTCCAACTTTGCAAACCCATGTTCATATTTTAAATTAGACCCCCAAAATTTATGTACCTTGATGCTTTTTGTTCCCAAACTATCTTCCCATTGTGTGTTCTAAGGAACATGCTCATTTAAACTTCTGGCTGTTTCCTCTAAGAGCAGCTCAAAATAACTTCAATGAAATGTGGATTAACAAAAAAAGGTATTCTTTGCTTTATTTGGGAACTGCTGCATAAGTTCTGCTTGACATGATTCTTTGTGTTTTGTTTGGCTTTTACTGTTGCTTGAGCAGGGGAAATTAATTTTATAAAATTAAAGAACTACTTATTTCACAGTATAGTAGTTAGTGGAAAAGGGACAGTATGCAGAAATGAACCTCAACTTCAAATACGAAGTAACAACTCTTACTCTGTTACAAAAATCCAGTCTTCCGGCCTGGCGTAGTGGCTCACGCCTGTAATCCCAGCACTTTTGGAGGTCGAGGCGGACAGAAAACCTGACGTTGGGAGTTTGAGAGCAGCCTGACCACATGGAGAAACCCTGTCTCTACTAAAAATACAAAATTAGCCGGGCATGGTGATACGTGCCTGTAATCCCAGCTACTCGGGAGGCTGAGGCAGGAGAATCACTTGAACCCAGAAGGGGGAGGTTGCGGTGAGCTGAGATCACACCATTGCACTCCAGCCTGGGCAACGAGTGAAACTGTCTCAAACAAGTAACAAAAAAAAGTCCAGTCTTCCAAGCATGGCACATCTCTCTTTAAGGGCTAGAAATGGATTTCAAACCATCCTGTTGTATCTTTTCCTCAGAGAAGGAACTGCTGCTGCTCTCTGTCACGATCTAGAAACCAGCAGGCTCCATGATGGCTATTTATAATTTATTTATAAAAACATTTTACCAGTGAGTGATGTCTCAAGTGAGAGGTGATAACAGCTACACAAAGCAGTTTATAGCATGCAGTATTTCAATGCCTCTGAGAGGTAGCAAGCTTGTGCTCTCAGATGGCCCTCAGTCCTTCCCCTTGTCATCTTTCTGTCCTAGACTGTGAGCTAACTGCTCACAAGGATTCAGCGGCATGCAAACAGCCTTTAATTGGTTTTCTTCAAAGAGGCATTGTTGACTGGAAAGACTGGCTTGTATTTAAACTCTGCTCTTTTTGCAAATGCCAGACTTTCCCAACAGTATTTCAGAGGAAATTGTTTTGAACAGTTAACCGAATCTGACCAGATTACAGACAGCACCACCCATATTGCTCAATGCTAAGACATAGCATCTTTGATTTTCTGTATGTCATAACATTCTGAAGCTTGAGTTACTGATGGAGCCATTTTTGCAACTACACATCCTCCTTATAGTTCTTGCTTTCCTTTCAAGCAGATCACAGGGCCCAGGGCAAGATGAGTTCCTTGAGGAGAAGTGCCTGAGACTTAGAAATGCAATTTGTATAACTGACCAGCCTGGCTTTCCCCCTTCTTTAGGAATCTGATTCTTCTTCTTCCTCTTCTTCCTCCTCTTCCGTCACATGACTCTTTGTGCTCAACTCCAGGGTCGTTTGGTTGATTGATGCTTCATTGTCTACATGCACCAACATCTGTATTGGCCAAGGGCATCACAGATTAGTAGGAAAGCTGCTGGCCTCAAAACAGCAAATTCTTAAAAATGATTTAAAATCAGATCTCAATTGCGTATCCCCAGTACTTATGACTAAGAGGTATGGCCACTTTCCTTTTATACCCCCACCTCCATTACCAAAATGGGGCAAAGGTAAATGCCCCTGATTCACTAGAATGTTACCTCATTTACAAACATTATTACAGAAAGCTCCATAAGATTTGTGCCAACTTACATGTGCTGCTGTATCATGGTTTTAAATGTCTTAACACACAAAATCTGGGAGAACTCAAATACTGTGTACTTAGAAATAAGATTTTGCTGACTGACTTGAGGGCATTTGGTAAGAGATGAGTATGATGAGGACTGGAACTCATCTTTTAGCACTGTGCTTTGTACTTGAAGCCACACTCTTGATTCCCAAGGTTACTTATTCACAAAAAAGCAAGAGTTTTGACATATCCCTACAAAAATCACTCTCCCCCGGGTTCATCTGAGTAACTAGACAGAATGGATGACGAGGAGGATAGAGGTAAAACATTAGTAACTACTTAATAAATTAATTAGTGTATAACCAGCTGGTAGGAAGGTGGGTATGTAGAGTTGCCACCTTATTAAACCAGAAAATTCTTATCAGCACTTTCCAGAGCCCTTTGAGCTAGGTAATGTGATTTACAACAGTTCTTCACCACCCAAGCAGCATAGGAGCAGAGCAGACTTTGCATTCTCTCCTAGGCCTGCACTTGATTAAGCTTACATCATGTGACTGTTCAGGTACAGTGTGAGAAGACAGCATCTCATCCCCTCTTCTAGAACTGATCATTGATTGGAGGGCCAATTCTTCAACCTAGAAAAGAAGAGTATGGGACACTTTTCCTTACTATTTCACTGGATGTGGTTAAACTGCTGGGCACACCATGAAAGGTTTGCATCAAGAGAGGGAATGAAAACTATCTCTGTTGCTCTAGAGGGAAAGTTGGAGGCTCTTAGGTTTTCTCTCTTTTAAGGAGATGAGTAAAGAAAGACTCCAGCCCTTTTCCCCTGGGCTGAACAGGTGCTCTGGCTGAGTCATGGCTTCCACTTCCCCAGACCTAGCAACTCAAAGTACAAGTGTGTCATTAAAACAGCCAAGTGTCATCTGATTCCTCAGAGATTCCCTGGACCTGAGGCTGTCAACTCAGTAATGAGAAGGTGAAGGAAAGAATAGAAAACAGAGGTGTCATCTGAAGCATAAGGAAATCTGGGCTTTGGAGGTGGTCATCGATATACTCATTAGGTACTGGGTACTGTGGGAATACAGGGACACAAGTAAGTGGAGGGCATTATGACTTCCCTAAGGAGGCCAGGTGCAGTGGCTCATGCCTGTAATCCCAGCACTTTGGGAGGCCGAGGCGGGCGGATCATGAGGTCAGGAGATCGAGAACATCCCGGCTAACACTGTGAAACCCCATCTCTACTAAAAATACAACTTCCCCAAGGAAAAATGCTTATGATTTTGATATGTCATAGGTGTACTTTTCATTTTACAAAGGGCTTTGGTAATCCTCACCTCATATGGACTTAAAGTTTCTGAAAAAGGGCCAAGCCCAGTGGCTCATACATGTAATCCCAGCACTTAGGGAGCTGGAGGTGGGTAATCACCTGAGGTCAGGAGTTCGAGTACACCCTGGCCAACATGGTGAAACCCAGTCTCTACTAAATACAAAAAATTAGCCCGGCGTGGTGGCACATGCCTGTAATCCCAGCTACTTGGGAGGCTGAGGCAGAATCCCTTGAACCCAGGAGGTGGAGGTTGCAGTGAGCCAAGATCGTGCCATTGCACTCTAGCCTGAGCAACAACAGTGAAACTCTGTCTCAAAAAAAAAAAAAAAAAAAAAAAGACTCTGAAAAGGATGCTGAGCAGGGATTAGCATAATAACCTCCCCAGGGCTTTTTTTTTTTTTTTTTTTTTTTTTAAAGGCAGAGTCTCCCCGTATAGCGCATGCTGGAGTGCAGTGGCACAATCTGGACTCTGCAGCTTGACCTCCTGGGCTCTGGCTATCCTCCCACCTCAGTTTCCCAAGTAGCTGGACTACAGGCACGCACCATCACGCTCAGCTAATTTTAATTTTTTTTTGGAAGGCCGGCCGTGGTGGCTCAAGTCTGTAATCTCAGCACTTTGGAAGGCCGAGGTGGCTAATGGCTTGAGCTCAGGAGCTCGAAACCAGCCTGAGCAACATGGCGAAACCCCGTCTCTACTAAAAATACAAAAATTAGCCGGGCATGGTGGTGCACGCCTGTAATCCCAGTTACTTGGGAAGGTGAAGCACGAAACTCGCTTGAACCCAGAAGGCAGAGGTTGCAGTGAGCCGAGATCGTGTCACTGCATTCCAGCCTGGGCGACAGAGTGAGGCCCTGTCTCAATTTTTTGTAGAGACGAGGTCTCACTATATACCCCGGGCTGAGGGGCTGCATTAAGCACAGGTGTGGGAAGTGGCCCACGTGGGCCTAAATCCCGACTCCTCAAGGCCATGGCGTCTGGAAGCTCCAAACGTTAGGACAAGTCTCTTCTCCCAGGGCCTCAGTGTCTTCCTTGGTAGCATGGGAGGATCTGGGAGTTCCTTCTGGCTTGGCAAAACTAGAGCCATTTCAAGCGCCAAGGCAAACTAGAAAACAGCAGCTCAGGAGGAAGGGGTCGGTGGCCAGAGGGGTCTAGGCGAGGCTTCGGGAGGGAGCACTTCCTCAGACTGCTGTCTGAGGGCCATTAACATTTACAGGAAGCAGCAGGTAGGACTGCACTTGCCAAACACACATCCCCCCTGGGCCTCACCCTAGACTTGCGAGGTCAAATTTCTGAGAGGTGGGGCCTAAGAAGCGCACAGCAAACTCCCCAGGTGATTCAGATACCTGTTTGTTTGTAAACCTGTAAATTGGCGCCACCACAGATAGTGAGTAGGGGAGAACTGACCGCAGCAGGTGGTCACCGCAGAGGCCGAGGTTGGGGGGTCTGCACCGCAGAGGCCCAGGTTGGGGGGTCGCTCGGGAGGAATGGAGGAGGAGCGGGAGAGGGCCGCGGGGTCACCTTGAGGCGGTTCAGCTGGTCGTGCAGGGCTGCCTTCAACCGCAGCAGCGTCTCCTCCTCCTTGCGCAGTTCCTGAAGCCGGCTCAGCATGTTTCCTGGTCACATAGGCGAACTCCGCGATGCCGTCGGCCCGGCGCTCGGTGATGACGCCATCGCCGACTCCCGGAAACCGAGCGGGGAGACGGGGCTGCCCGCCACATTGGGGAAAGGCGAGGGATGCGCCCCCTTCCGGCGCCCGCCGTAACCTGGCCACTCCGCGGGCGACGAGGGGCAGGAAGGGTGCGTGTGTCAAAACACCTTGATTCATGAGTAATGATCAGGATTTCGAAATTAGATCCATGGAGCGGCAAAGAACCTGAAGAAATCTTGGGTTTGGCCATCCTTTAATCCGATGGGCCATTTCCACACCAAGTGGTCAAACACCGTTTCAAATAACTGGGTGAACAGCACTTCCAATGTGGTGTTCCAGCAAGTGGCTATTTTTAACTCCACAAAACCTGCACATGTATTTGAAGGCAGGCACCAAATCAGTAGTACATGAACTCTACTGTGTTAAGAGGGTCTGCAGGGTAGGACTCACAGTGGACTTTAAAGGGGTAAGGCTGCACAAAATAGAGAACTAAAGAGCATGAAAATAAAGCCGTGCTAAGAAATGATGTGCTTAAGAACTGAGATTTGGCCCTGGAAATGGGGAAGATAACAGATCACCGTGGCTATGAACTTTGAGAATGTCTGACAGTTTGAGACTGTCACAGGGAAGCTGAGTTTAACAATCCAGATGCAAAACAAGACTTTGACACAGGACAAGAGGTTAATTCTAGGGTATTATTTGCAGTTTAGCTTTATGAGTTAAAAAAAAAAAAAAAGGAGGGGCCCCTTGTATCTGGAGGCATTTCATGGGTATTTCTTTTGGACACACTTGGTTAACATAATCATCAAGACACACATAAGTCCTGAAAAATGCTTCTGGTACTTTTGGGGCAGTCTCCCTCTGACACCCAGGCTGGAGGACAATGGTATAATCTTGGTTCATTGCAACTTCCACCTCCCAGGTTCAAGTGATTCTCCTGCCTCAGCTTCCCCAGTAGCTGGGGTTACAGACGTGTACCATGACCAGCTATTTTTTTTTATTTTCAGTAGAGATGGAATTTCATCATGTTGGCCAGGCTGGTCTTGAACTCATGGCCTCCAGTGCTTTGCCCACCTTAGGTCTCACTGTTGGGATTACAGGTGTGGCCTTCTGGCACTTTTTCAAACCATGGGTGAAAATATTCAACTCTATTGTCATAGCTGGTTAAAAAGAACACTTTTCAAAAGGTAATCAATTTTACTGCAGTACCAAAAAAAATTGTGTTCTCCAATTGTGCCCTCTTGTGGTTAAAGTGTTAAATATTTACAGAATTTAACCTATTTTCCACCTGGTGGGGAGCTAAACTTGAACAGCCTCTGCGTTTCTCACCAAGTCCTGTTACACTTACTTTTAAGCCACATTATTTAAAAAATCATAATTTTTTAATCATTCCCCTTCCATTGAACTCCATGGACTCAGTATAAAATGGAACAGTCTAAATTATGGCCAAAATGTCACTTTAAAAAAATTATAACCAAGCTTTACAGAACACACCAACAAGCCATGTTTCTCACTGCCTGTATGATCAGGTATTTATTCAAGAGAAGCTGTCCAAAATAATGTGACCCTTATGGAATAATCAAATTTAAGAGTTCATGCAGCAGGCTTCTTTTCCTCTGTAGTAGGTTTCTTTTCTGCAGGCTTCTTTTCAGGGGCCGGTTTCTTGGTAGCTGCTGCCTTTTTTCCCACCAGAGGCTTCTTCTGCTTCTTAACACCAACAGCAGCCTTCTTTCCTTTCTTACCTACCACAGGCTTCTTGCCTGCAACCGCCGCCTTCTCATCTGATTTGGCTTCTAGTGCTGCTGCTGCAGCAGCTGCCTTATCCACCCGGAGCTTGTGCTGCAACAAATTAGGCAGAAAACAGTAAGAATCAAATTATTCTAAGAACTTAATGTATCAGTAGAAAAAAAAAAACCCAGCCAGGCGCGGTGGCTCACGCCTGTAATCCCAGCACTTTGGGAGGCTGAGGCGGGTGAATCACCTGAGGTCAGGAGTTTGAGACCAGCCCCACCAATATGGTGAAACCCCGCTCTACTGAAAATGAAAAATTTAGCTGGAATGGTGGCGTTCGCCTGTAGTGCCAGCTACTCGGAAGGCGGAGACAGGAGAATTGCTTGAACCTGGGAGGTGGAGGCTGCAGTGAGCCAAGATTGCACCACTGCACTCCAGCCTGGGTGACCGAGCAAGATTCCGTCTAAAACAAACAACAACAACAAAACCACTCACATTCCTGGCCTGGCGAAGAATGGTATTCCGGCGCATGGTCTTTGCATATGGGTTTAGCTTCAACATGATTCTCAGGTTTTTCAGTGGGTTCTTCTTTAGGACTCTGCGATGAATCTTTTTGCTATAAAAAGGCAGACACTGGATCAACACAACTTTATACACATACAAATTTTTGAAACAACCAATAGTATAGGGTTAGGGCAAGAATTACACTCTAAGTGTCACTTTACCGTGGTGCTCGAAGGGCTCTTTGGATCTCTGGGCTTTTCAAGATTCTGCTAAGATCTGTATTAATCATCTTGTGCATGGGAAGACTGAAAGGGAAAGATTGACATGTACGTGTAAAAGTAATCAACCAAAGAACATGAAGCTCAACTGAAGCTTTATTTTTAACCACTATGCTCTCCAAAATATCTACTACACTATCGCTTCTCATTAACATGGACCAAGCCGGGTGCGGTGGCTCAGCCCTATAATCCCAGCACTTGGTGAGGCCGAGGCGGTTGGATCACCTGAGGTCAGGAGTTCAAGACCAGCCTGGCCAACATGGTGAAACCCCAACTCTACAGAAATATAAAATTAGCCGGGTGTGGTGGTACACACCTGTATTCCCAGGTACTCGGGAGGCTGAGACAGAAGAACCCGGGAGGTGGAGGCTGCAGTAAGCCGAGATCACTCCAGCGTGGGAGAGAGCGAGCAAGACTCTGTCTCAAAAACCAAACCAACAAAAACCAAAAACACGGACCAGATGAGTTCCATTTTGGCATATTGTTGCTGCACATAAGGGCAAATGGGAACAAAATTATCTAGAAAACATGTAAGCCAATTCTGAATGTTAATATCCACAATATAAACAGCTGTGCTTAGTATATGAAAGATACTCACTTGTAGTTACTCTTGAGGGAAGCGGCTTTACGCCAAGTGCCATACAATTCATCTAACTTCCGGAAAGCACTCTCAGTCCAAATGCAGAAACGTCCCACATGCCCACCAGGAGCAAGCTTCAAAATGTTCAGTTTGCTTACATTAAGCAGAGTAATTCCTTTTAAAGGGAAAGAAACATTAGGGAGCCTGTATTTCAACAAAAGAAACACAAATCATCTTTATGGCTTAAGAGCTACAAAAGGTACCTGAGAACTTATTAATTGTGAAGTTTCAACCATCAATGGTGCAACTCTTTCAGCCATAAATCAGAACTTCCACAAAATCATGTGTTTCAGAAACACGGACCATGAAGTGGAATCTCATCATAACAAAAGCTGAGTAGAGTTGCAGACTATACCTAGTCAATATATGTAAGCAGTTTAATTACCAGGGATGTTTCTGAAGGCCTTGATGATACCATTATCCTCATTATAGATGATGCATGGCCCCCTGCGCTGGATACGGCGACGGTTTCTCATTTTGCCTTTGCCAGCTCTCATTCGCTGAGAGGCATAGACCTACAAAGTGAGCAGTTTTAGTATTTTGATTAAGATACAATTTCTGCAATAGATCTTCAGAGTCTTAATTCCATTTTACAGATGATTAAACTGGGCACAATAACTTGCCAAGGTTACACAGAGCCTTAAACGGCAGTTAGGATTTAAACCCAAGTAATTGGGCTCTGAGGTTCTTGTTCTCTCACACATTAAGGCTTAGCCATACCACCCTTATCTTCTGAAATTCAAAGTGACAAATTGTGAACAAGGAGTACCAAACTGTAAATGTGTTCATTAAACGGACCTTTTTGATATCATTCCAGGCTTTAAGTTTCTTAAGGAGCAAAACAGCTTCCTTGGTCTTCTTGTAGCCTTCAACTTTATCTTCCACTACCAAAGGAAGTTCAGGAACTTCCTCAATACGATGACCTAACAAAAACCAATTTGATACTTACTTGGTTATCCTGAACCTTTTGGAAAATAAAAAAAAAAAAATCAAACATTTTATACAACCAATAAAAGCAAAATGGCATTCAATTTGCCAAGTCAGAATTTCCACAAATATCATGTGTTTCAGAAACACGGACCAATTAAGTGGAATCTCATCATTTTGACAGTTACATAAAAATGCGGTGGGGAACACAATAGGCAAGTTTAAGTAGACAGTTTTCTAAGGATTATACTAAACCACTACTTGAATAATTAGTTCCCCAGTTAAACTAGTATTCGCTGATGATTGATTTGTCAGATTTAAGTAGTCAGACTTAATATTTAGTAAAGGATTAAAATTTAATCAGACACTTCAGGATGAAAAGAATGTGCAATTTTAACAAACATTCATGTAAAAGAAAAGTGGGGCATTTTGTATCACTCTGATATAAAATTTTTTTAAACTGGTATGTAACATGTATTTCTGGAGTACATTTAACAACTGAATGCCCTCATTTGTCAACTGGAATATCCATTAACTAAAACATTTTATGCTAAAAACATTCAAATTATTCTCTTCTAGCCATCTTGAAATGGGTTACTGTGAATAACCACCACCCTAATCAAACAGTAGGTGTCTTATTTCTTCTATCAAACTCTTTTATAATACAAGTGTTACAAACCTTTAGACATGACCAGTGCTGGTAGGGCTGAGGCAGCCAGGGCAGAACAGATGGCATATCGTTTTTGGGTTGTGTTCACTCTACGATGCCAACGGCGCCAGGTTTTGGTTGGTGCAAACATTCGGCCTCCACGACACATCTATTTTTCCAGTCAAGAATCACATTTCTCAAATTTTAGTAATTAAAATAAGGTTATTTCTTGCTCAGTAAAAATTTTCGTCAACCTTCTGTACCAGCTTACTGACAGCAGGCAACTGTCGCTGAGAACAGAGTAAGACGCAAATTACGACATCATTGCAAGCAAAATAACCCCATATAAATGAAGCCCCTTTCTTCAAGACAAAAAAGGTAGTATTTTTACACTGTATTATCATCAATAAACCAGACCCAGTCTGCTAAATTCCATCAGAGCTGATCAGTCTTAGGTAGTGAAACAAAGGATACGTTTCCAAAAGCACCCTGGCCAGAGCGGTGAGTCCCACCACCTCGAACTCTGGGAATTCGAGCCACAGCTCTGCCAGTACCCCAAGACTCAGCACTGGTCTGATGACCTAAAATTGAGAGAGAAAAACTTTAGCTGCTTCATCATAAATACCAACCTATGATTATTACGCATGGTAGCAAACAGCATCAGAACATCCGAGAAAATCATGTGGTTCAGAAACACGGACCAATGAAGTGGAATTTCATCACTACTGTAAAGCAATCCCTAAAATATCTGCAGAAGGTATAAATCCATACCTGCTAATTCACTGACAGCGTAGGGCTGTCTGTTGTTTTTGCGCAGGTTGGTGTGAACAAAGTTCACAATATCTGGTCGAATAGGAGCCTTGAATACAGCAGGCAAAGTGACATTTTTGCCAGATGACTCCCCCTTTTCGGAGTACACCGATATCAGTGGGCGAGCACACGCCTAAAAAAAAAAAAGGAAAGGATTATTTTTATCGACAAGTAATGTTGGAAGCAAACTCTTCTCCTATGCCAACAATATCATTAAATACTCAATTGCAGAAAAGACTGGTATGGTGGGGCAAACAACGCTTAAACCAAAATAGCAGTAAATGACTAGAGCCCTTACAAGCTCAAACTCTACCGTACATTTTTATTTTCAAAGAGAATTGTTTATTGTAAAACTTTCAAAGCAAGCCTTATAAAGCACAATAGCTAAATCAAAACCATATTGCAAGGTTTGGAGATGCTGTTTAATGCCAATTAATCAGCAAATCCTGTCTACCCAGGCTCTACTCATCCCAACTTCCATCCCTGTCCCACTCACCCTCACCCTCTACTAAACACGTTTCCAAAGCTCACCAGTAGAAAGACTGGGTGATACTACTTTTTGTTTAAACCTCCAAAGGCTTCCCATCTGTGAGTAAAATCAAAATCCTGAGGCTGGCCTACACAACACTACGTAGCATATACGGACGCTATTTGTGGAAAAGCAGTACACATATAACACTGGTCTTATTACGAGTTGACTAAGAATTCAAAGATTTTGATGACACCGAACAGAACAATTTTTAAGAGAACCAGAAAACTTTTAATAGAGATGATTCCTAAGTTGGGCAGAGATGAGCATTCAGAAAAAGACTAAATAGTCAAGTATTCTAAGAAAAGGTTCCACTGCTCCTAAGAATGACCCATTGCTTTCCACTACTGCTTCCCGGCGCGTCCTGTGCTGGGAACCCCACGTTGCCTTTAAAATGGCTGCCGTATCGCCGCACATCCCAGTTCCACACCAGAAAAAGACGTCTTTGGTCCTCATCTCGTTCTCCTCGCTCTATCTCCTACAGATTCTATGTTCCAAACCCCAAATCCTTCTTTACTGGCCCCGAGATACGGGGTAAGGCCAGCGAAAATGATTTCCACTCACCATGGCGGAGAGAGGAAAAAACCACGTTCCTCTCACCCCGGATGCTGCTACAGGAAAAGGAAGTGCTTACGCCTTCCACCGTATATGTCACCTTCCGCTGTATATGTCACCTTCCCCTAGACCGCCCCCACTTTGCCCCGCCTTAGAACCAAGACGGATACACAAAATATCTCTCTACCACATTACAAAAATAAAAACGAGAGTGTTATTTCTTTATTTGTGGGAAATTACGGTATCTATTTTCTTCCAAAGCTAATAATAATTCTTAGAAAATAGGGACTCCTTTTCGCGGAATAATCCATAGGGGGCGTGGCCAACTCTCGCGAGTCAGGGTATCTTCTCCCCAACCACCACGCTTATTTTAATTATTGCAGACGTAAATTGAAGACTATTGACATAGTAAACAGCTCTGGGTGGCTATTTGAAACAAAAGTTTAACTTTGCGGACAAATGGGACTTATTGTGAGGGGTCAAAGTAGTCCCGGCGGGGCGGGGCCATGACTCCTGACGTCGCCCTGCCGGCGCGCAGTTCAGTTTTGCGGTTCCGGTCCCGCTCTCACATTGGGGCGGGATGTGGGAGCGACTGAATTGCGCGGTTGAGGAGTTTTATTCTCGTCTCCTTCAGTGAGTCTAGTCTCTTCTTTTAGCTGGGGTCCTGGGACGGCACTTCTTTCCCTGGGTATCTGGATCCCCGCCCTAAGCCTCTTGCCACTCTTTGGGGATCAGCGCTTTGCCAGCTTTCCTGGGGTCCAAGAGTTGGGGAGAGGCCAGCTCTGAGCTCCAGTGTGGAGTTGACTGTGTGGGAGCTTCCTTGTCTCAGGAGAAAAAGTGTACGTCATCAGACGAGGTGGAAGGTGGCAAGTGTTCCAAGAGGCGATTTATTCTTTCTGCTGATGGACACACTTGCCGTAAGTAGAGGCACCACCTGGGATACGGAAAACTAGGTGTTGGCGTCCTTCCCCTGTTTAAAGCCTTGTTGACTTCTAAGAGTGAAATGTCGTGGGTAGTCTGTTAATCTTTATAATTCGAGGTAGTTGCCACCTGAGCTGCAATTGTGATGATACCTGATTGGTGTGTTGCGTTTTGAAACCAACTTTATTTTCACTGTGCTCCGAGACTTCATTTTATTCTTATGGTGAAGTACTCCTACCAAGGGGATTCCATCAAGTTCTGCATCCTCTGTAAAAGTCTAACCCGTAGTTCTCAAATTTAGCATGCATCAGAATCACCGGGGGATTGTCAAAACACACATTGCTGGGCCCCCCCTCCAGGGTTTCTGATTTAATAAGTCTGAGATGGGGCGAAATAATTTGCCCTCCTGACAAATGCTAGGTGTAACGGATATGGCTGGCTGGGCATCACACTTTGAGAACCACTGTGTAATCTAGCCCATGATTTCCTAAATGTTGTAATTTTTCATTGTTTATCTTCGTTGCTTTTTTTCCTGCTTACAAAAGTAGTCTTGCTTGTAAACGTTTTGAATAGAAAGAGCACTAGCTTTTTAAAAAAAAAAAAAACTGGCATGTCTTGGACATCTTTCATTGTGACACTTTATAGATCTATTTCATTGTTTTTAACTGCTTTAGAGTATTTCATTCTATGGCCGTTTCATCTTTATTTAAGATAAGGCCGGGTGCGATGGTTCACGCCTGTAATCCCAGCACTTTGGGAGGCCGAGGCGGGCGGATCACTTGTCAGGAGTTCTAGACCAGCCTAGCCAACATGGCGAGACCCCATCTCTACTAAAAATATAAAAATTAGCCAGGCATGGTGGCGGGCACCTGTAATCCCAGCTACTTGGGAGAATTGCTTGAACTCGGGAGGCAGAGGTTGCAGTGAGCCAAGATCGTGCCACTGCACTCCAGCCTGGGCAACAGAGCAAGACTGTCTCAAAAAAAAAAAAAAAAAAAAACCATAAAAATTTCCTATTAACTAGGCATGGTGGTGCATACCTGTAATCCTAGCTACTCTGGAGGCTGAAGCAGGAGGATTGCTTGAGCCCAGGAGTTGGAGACCAGCCTGGGCAGCATAATGAGAACCCGTCTTGAAAAATAAATAAGTAAGTTCTCTATTGATACAACTTTACTTAGACCCCCCCTTTTTTTTTTTTTCTTTTTTTTTTTTTGAGACGGAGTCTTGCTGTGTTGCCAGGCTGGGGTGCAGTGGCGCGATTTTGGCTTACTGCAACCTCTACCTCCTGGGCTCAAGCGATTCTCCTGCCTCAGCCTCCCGAGTAGTTGGGACTACAGGCGCGTGCCACCACGCCTAGATGATTTTTGTATTTTTAATAGAGATGAGGTTTCACCATGTTGGCCAGGATGGTGTCGGTCTCTTTACCTCGTGATCCGCCCACCTCGGCCTCCCAAAGTGCTGGGATTACAAACATGAGCCATCGTGCCCCACCTATTTAAACCTTTTATACTTCACATAGAAAGTATAACACTGTTCCCCCTCCCCTGACTGGGAATTTTCACATGGGACCTCAGATCAATATCTGCAAAGCTGAATTAATCCTTTCCTCCAAGCGGACATTCTACTTCTGAATTCTGTCTCTGAAGAGTTCTAATTCCAAAACCCCTACCCCTGCCTTATCTAGTCGATCCTCTTATTCTCCCTCCATCCATGCTGTTTTCATTCAGGCCATTCTCAGTTCTCTGAAGTGCTGCAAGTTTTTCACAGCTATTTTCCTGGACTCCAAGTTATTACCCTCCACGTTACTGTCAGATCTTTCCCATTTAAAGTCATTTAGTGAGTTCTTCTTGGCTTTCAGGATAAATTTTAAGCCCTATAGCTAAATTTCTACCATAGCTTCCTATGCTTGCCTCTCTGAGCACTTATCACCATGGAACTGTGGTTTACTTGTTGGAATCCAGTTAGGACTATGAACCAGGGACTATGCTTTTGTTTGATATTCTCAGCATCTAGCAGGAGTGAGTGGCCTCTATTACACATGCTTGAGACATTATTGCAAGACTGATTAAATACACGGTGAAACCCCATCTCTACAAAAACAAAATTAGCCAGGCGTGGTGGCAGGCTCCTGTAGTCCCAGCTGCTAGGGAGGCTGAAGCAGGAGAATGGGGTGAACCCGGGAGGCGGAGCTTGCAGTGAACCCAGATCGCACCACTGCACTCCAACTCCAGCCTGAGCAACAGAGCGAGACTCCATCTCAAAAAAAAAAAAAAAAAAAAGACTGATTAAATAACATCCCTGAGTTATAAGACATAAACATCTGTAAGGATAAATCACAATCTTTCACAATATGGCAAAAGTGAATTAGTCATAGGCCTAGCTCTTCTGTTTCTGTTTCAGGAAGTCATATAGTATTAGATCAAATATAGATATAAATGGTTTCTTGAAACAGTTCTGTTGGGTTCCTTCAATGACTAAAGATTTGTTTTCAGTGTAGATCAGGCTGGTGTGCATTTTGGCATGTTAACGGATTACAGTTTAAGTGCTTTAGATTCACTATTTTAAAACTTTCTTGAATTAAAGGATAATAATTAAATGATATCCTAGAGTTT
Organism: Macaca nemestrina; assembly: GCF_043159975.1. Classification (NCBI taxonomy): domain Eukaryota; kingdom Metazoa; phylum Chordata; class Mammalia; order Primates; family Cercopithecidae; genus Macaca; species Macaca nemestrina. The sequence continues at coordinate 135,460,011 of NC_092131.1, read as the reverse complement.
CATGCTTACATTTTGAAAAGGAGATGTTCAGCATAATCAAATCTACTAACTTTGAGTAACAAGTTTTAAAAATGGAGGACAGATGCTTCCATTTTAGCCCTAGAAATCTAAGGCCCAGGACCCTTAAGTAACTTCTCTGTGGTGACCTACTGATTCCGTAACAGATCAGAATCCAATCAGTTTTACTTCGAAAGGTCATGTGGCAAGTTACATTTTAATTTTAACTGGTGATGTGTTTGAAAAGACACAGAGTAGAGGTAGGCACCCCAATTTCCTGCTGCCTCTGAGAATCAGTTGTACCCAATTGAGGGCAACAGTCTATTCATCTCTATCCCAGGTTTCTTTTTTGTTTCTCTTTTCTTCTTAACCTAATGCTTCTTTTCTGCTTTTTTTCTCTCTCCCCAACTACATCTTAGGGCTGCTGTAAGTATGTGCTTTTTGCCTTTCCCATAGGTGTCCTGCAGAGATAAAGTGATGACTGACTCCTGAGTGTGATAACAGGAGAGATAATGTTCTATTTTTCACATGTGGTTCTGCATTTCAGGGCATTTAATGAAGAAAAGAAAGGAGTCCATAAAGACCCATTTCTCTATGAGGTATGAACAATTTGGTTTTTAAACACAACTATAATCCTAAAATTATCTGTTTTTATTTTTATTTTTATTTTTATTTTGAGACGGAGCCTCGCTCTGTCACCCAGGCTGGAGTGCAATGGCATGATCTTGGCTCACTGCAACCTCTACCTCCCAGGTTCAAGAAACTCTCCTGTCTCAGCCTCCTGAGTAGCTGGGACCACAGACACAGGCCACCACAACTGGCTCATTATTGTATTTTTAGTAGAGACAGGGTTTCACCACATTGGTCAGGCCAGGCTGGTCTCCAACTCTCAACCTCAGATGATCCACCTGCCTTGGCCTCCCAAAGTGCTGGGCTTACAGGCATGAGCCACCACGCCTGGCCAGTTGTCTGTTTTTAAAAGTCAAGTTTATTGAAGTTAATTTATATACAGTAAATTTTATCCTTTTAGGGTACCGTTCTATGACTTTTTTTTTTTTTTGAGATGAAGTCTTGCTGTGTCTCAACCAGGCTGGAATGCAGTGGTGCGATCTCAGTTCACTGCACCCTCTGCTCCCGGATTCAAGCAATTCTCCTGTCTCAGCTTCCTGAGTAGCTGGGACTACAGGTGTGTGCCACCACACCTGGCTAATTTTGTATTTTTAGTAGAGACGGTTTCACCATGTTGACCAGGCTGGTCTCCAACTCCTGACCTCAAACAATCCACCTGCCTTGACCTCCCAAAGTGCTGGGATTGCAGGCATGAGCCGCTACACCCAGCCTGTTCGATGACTTCTGATAAATTATTTGGTCATCACCCTGTAATCAAGATATAGAATATTTCTGTCATCTCCAAAAATGTTCTTTTGTCCCTTTACAGTCAGCCCTTTTCCATCCCTTAGTTCCTGGCAAAAATTAATCTAGTTTTTGTCTCTGTAGTTTTACCTTTTCCAGAATGTCCTATAAATAAAATCATACAGCCTTTGATTCTGGCTTCTTTCAATTAGTATAATGCAGTTAAGATTCACCTATGTTGTTGTGTGTATCAGCAGTTCATTCTGTTTCTGAGTAGTATTCCATTGTATGGATGTACCGTAGTTTGGTTATCCGTTCACCAGTTGAAGGACATTGGGTTGTTTCCAGTTTTTGATGATTACGAAAGCTGCTATAAACATTCATGTATTTATTTAGCATCTAATATGTGCTAAGTGTTTCATAAGTAAACTCTCCATAGTTGGGGAGATAAAACCTATGTCCATGAAATAATTAGCAAACTAAAATGAAGTATATGTTAACAGACAAGCTGGGGGGGAAATACTCATGAATGAGAAGCTGTACTATCTATATTTATCTATGTGTGTGTGTGGCTATATATATACACACACACACACACACACATATATATATATAATGATATATAGCTCTTAAAAATCAATAAGAAAGATGGCCGGGCATGATGGCTTATGCCTGTAATTGCAGCACTTTGGGAGGCTGAGGTGGGTGGATCACCTGAAGTCAGGAGTTCGATACCAGCCTGGCTAACATGGTGAAACCCTGGCTCTACTAAAAAACACAAAAATTAGCTGGGCATGGTGGCATGTGCCTGTAGTCCCAGCTACTTGGGAGGCTGAGGCAGGAGAATCACTTGAACCTGGGAGACAGACGTTGCAGTGAGCCAAGATTAAGCCATTGTACTCCAGCCTGGGTGACAGAGTGAGACTCTGTCTCAAAAAATAATAATAATAAAATAAAATAAAATGCCAGGTGTGGTAGCTCGTGTCTGTAGTCCCAGCTACTTGGGAGGCTGAGGCAGAAGAATTGCTTGAACCTGGGAAGCAGAGGTTGCAGTGAGCAGAGATCACACCACTGCACTCCAGCCTGGGCGACAGAGCAAGACTATCTCAAAAAAATAAAAATCAATGAGAAAGACAAAAAACTATAAAAGAAGAATAGGCAAAGGACCTGAGTAAGTAATCAAGAAAGAAACATGCAAATAGAGTTACCCTTCACTGTCAGAATTCTCACTAACCAAACTCAAGAATCAGAAATATCTGCGTAAACTCATTCATCCCTTCCTGCCTGAATTTTTGTTGCTTGATATCTGTATTAGTTTCCTAGAGCTGCTATAGCAAAATACTGCAAATTAGGCAGCTTCAAACACAAAAATTTGTTCTCTCCCAGTTCTGGAGACTAAAATTCTGAAATTAAGGTGTCAGCAGGGGCATGCTCTGTCTGAATTCTCTAAGAAAGAATCTTTCCTTGCCTCTTTCTAGCTTCTGATGATTTCCAGCAAACTTTAGTATTGCTTGGCTTGTAAACACATTACTCCAATCTCTGCTTCTGTAGACACGTGGTATTCCCCCTGTGTGTCTATGCTTCTAACTCTCTTTCCTTTTAAGTATACCAGTCATTGGATTTAGGGCTTGCCCTAATCCAAATTAATCCTCATCTTGATTACATTTGCCAAGATTTTATTTCCAAGTAAAGTCACATGTATAGGAACTGGAGGTTAGATCCTCAAGATACCATTTTGGGGGACACAATTCAACCCACAATAGTACCTGAAACTCGGTAGAGTAGAACCTAGTAGATTAGAATAACACAGTATCTTTGGCTCTCTGTGCTTGGTTTCTTCATGCTTTAGTATCCAAACTAAGAAGCCAAATCGATTCAAATAATGAGAGATATTTATGATTAATAAGCATATTAGAAACTGCTGTTTACCTTGGCCAAGTGTGGTGGCTCACACCTGTAATCCTAGCACATTGGGAGCCTGAGGTGGGAAGATTGCTTGAGCTGAGGAGTTTGAGACTAGCCTGGGCAATATGGTGAGACCTTGTCTCTACAAAAAGCAAAAACAGCTGGGTGTGGTGTCACGCACCTATATAGTCCCAGCTACTGGGAGGCTGAGGTGGGAGGATCACTTGAGCCTGGGAGGTTAAGGCTACAATGAGCCAAGATCATGCCACTGCACTCCAGTCGGGTGACAGAGCGAGACCCTGTCTTCAAAAAAAAAAAAAAAAAAAAAAAAGATAAAAAGAAACTGTTCACCGTCATTATTGATCAAACATGACAAAACAGTAAGATCTTATGTTTTACTGTGAGATGGTAAAAATAAACAATGAAAATGCTTTTTTTCTTTCTTTCTTTTTTTTTTTTTTTTTTTCCTGAGATGGAGTCACTCTGTCGTGCAGGCTGGGGTGCAGTGGCGTGATCCCAGCTCACTGCACCTCTGCCTCCCAGGTTCAAGTGATTCTCCTGCCTCAGCCTCCCAAGTAGCTGGGATTATAGGTGCCCGCCACCACGCCCTGCTAATTTTGTATTTTTAGTGGAGATGGAGTTTCACCATCTTAGCCAGGCTGGTCTCAAACTCCCCACCTCAGGTGATCCATCCACCTTGGCCTCCCAAAGTACTGGGATTACAGTCGTGAGCCACTGTGCCCAGCCATGAAAATGCTTAATGTGCTGATATAAGTGATGGAAGTATAAATGTGTAGGTGCAACATTTTGAAAGGCAGTCTGATAGTATCAGTGTGATTTTAGGTATTCATCTTAAGAAAATAATTCAAAAGTGTTCACTTGAATTGATGTCATCAATTGTTTATAATAGCAAAAAACTGGAAACTACTAAAGTGTCATACAATATGGAATTAGTTATGTGACAAAAGAGCTGTGGTACTAGACTGCCAAAGAACATTGAATGACATAGACATTCATGATATAAAACTATTAGAATCCTGTTTTTATTAGGCAAAATCCTATCTAGATATCTAAATAGATGCATTTCTGTTTTTATTAGGATGTTTTAAAGAGATGGGATCTTACTCTGTTGCCCAGGCTGAAGTTCAGTAGTTGATCAAAGTTCACTGCAGCCTCAAACTCCTGGGCTCAAGTGATCCTCACACCTCAGCCTCCCAAGTAACTGGGACTACCAGTGCACCACCATACCTGGCTAATTTTTTTTTTTCTTTCTTTTCTTTTTTTGAGAGACATAGTCTTGCTGTGTTGTAACTTGTCTCAAATTCCTGGCCTCAAACCATCCTCCCATCTCAGCCTCCCAATTAGATGGGATTATAGGTGCCACTGTGTCCAGCATACATTTGTATTTAAATAGAGTTATATTTAAATACATTTAAATAAACCAGGCTAATAACAGTAATGATTATCTTGGGCAGAATCTCACTCCATTGCCCAGGCTGGAGTGCAGTGGCGTGATACCAACTCACTGCAACCTCTACCTTCTGGATTCAAGCAATTCTCCTGCCTCAGCCTCCCAAGTAGCTGGGATTATAGGCACCCACCACTATGCCCAGCTAATTTTTGCATTTTTATTTATTTATTTTTTCTTATTTTTTAAGATGGAGTCTCGCTCTGTTGCCCAGGCTGGAGTGCAGTGGCACATTTTGGCCTGCTGCAAGCTCCACATTCCAGGTTCAAGCGATTTCTGCCCCAGACTCTTGAGTAGCTGGGATGACAGGCCTCCACCACCATGCCTGCCTAATATTTTGTAGTCTTAGAGATGGGGTTTCACCAGTTTGGGCAGGCTGGTCTTGAAGTCCTGACCTCAAGCAATCCACCCGCCTCAGCCTCCCAATGTTCTGGGATTACAGGCGTGAGCCACTGTGCCTGGCCTAATTTTTGTATTTTTAGTAGAGACAGGATTTCCCCATGTTGGCAGGCTAGTCTCAAGCTCCTGACCTCCAGTGATCTGCCTGCCTCGGCTTCCCAAAGTGCTGGGATTACATGCGTGAGCTGCTGCACCCAGCCTGTTTTCAAACTTTTGAATAAACTTCCAGTTGGAATGAGAATGTATCAAGTTTTGGCCAGGACAGTGGCTCATGCCTGTAATCCCAGCACTTTGGGAGACTGAGGTGGGAGGATTGCTTGAGGCAAGAATTTTGAGACCAGCCTGGACAATATAGTGAGACCCCATCTGTATGAAAAATAAAATAATTAACCAGGTGTGGTGGCACACACCTGAAGTTCCAGCTACTAGGGAGGCTGAAATGGGAGGATTGCCTGAGCCCAGGAGTTTGAGGCTGTAATGCACTATGCCTGTGCCTATGAATAGCCATTGCACTCCAGCCTGGGCAACATAGTGAGACTCCGTCTCTTTTTTTCTTTTCATTTTTTTTTTTTTTTTTTTTTTTGAGACGGAGTCTCACTCTATCCCCCAGGCTGGAGTGCAGTGGCACGATCTTGGCTCACTATAAGCTCCGCCTTCTGGGTTCACACCATTCTCCTGCCTCAGCCTCCCAAGCAACTGGGACTACAGGCGCCCACCACCACGCCTGGCTAATGTTTTGTATTTTTAGTAGAGACGGAGTTTCACCGTGTTAACCAGGATGGTCTCGATCTCCTGACCTTGTGATCCGCCCACTTTGGCCTCCCAAAGTGCTGGGATTATAGATGTGAGCCACCGCGCCTGGCCGAGACTCTGTCTCTTAAGGACATTTTCCGTTGACTTGCATAGAACTGGTCTTTATGTGTTTAAATAGTAGAAATATACAAGTGTATATATAACATTGTTTGATACCTGTTTTAACAGGCTGATGTCCAAGTGCAGTTGATCAGCAAAGGCCAACCAAATCCTTTGAAAAATATTCTAAATGAAAATGACCTAGTATTCATAGTGGAAAAAGTGGTAAGTAGTGGTCTGACTTTGTGATTGTTTAATTCTCCATAACCAAATATGGTTTCTTGGGAATAATCTAACATGTACACCTTTTAAAATCAGCATCAGTGAAAATGAGTTCTCATTCTTTTAGGAGTAAGTATAGTGCTGTCCAGTACAAATAAATATGAACCATATATGCAATTTAACATTTTCTAGTAGCCTCGTTAAGAAAGAAACAAGTAAAATTATCAATAAATTGATAAAATTGACTTATTTCTTTCTTTTTTTTGAGACAGAGTCTCGCTCTTGTCACCCAGCCTGGAGTGCAATGGCGCAATCTCAGCTCACTGTAACCTCTGCCTCCCAGGTTCAAGCGATTCTCCTGCCTCAGCCTCCCGAGTAGCTGGGATTACAGGCACCTGCTACCACGGCCGGCTAATTTTGTATTTTTAGTAGAGATGGGGTTTTTCCATGTTGGTCAAACTAGTATCAGACTCCCGACCACAGATGACCCACCCGCCTCGGCCTCCCAAAGTGCTGGGATTACGGGCATGAGCCACAGCACCTGGCCTTTTTTTTTTTTTTTTTTTTTAAGATGGAGTCTCGCTCTGTCACCCAGGCTGGAGTGTAGTGGTGTGATCTTAGCTCACTGCAACCTTCGCTGCCCGAGTTCAAGCAATTCCCCTGCCTCAGCCTCCCGAGTAGCTGGGATTACAGGCACCTGCCACCATGCCCAGCTTTTTTTTGTTTTTGTTTTTGTATTTTTAGTAGAGAAAGAGTTTCACCATATTAGCCAGGATGATGTCGATCTCCTGACATCGTAATCTGCCCACCTTGGCCTCCCAAAGTGCTGGGATTACAGGGGTGAGCCACCTCGCGCTGCCACCCTGCCAACTTATTTCTTTTGTTGTTCAGTTCCATGAATTTTAACACATACGTAGATTCTTGCAGTCAGCACCACAATCAGGATATGTAACAGTTTCATCTCGCTGAAAAACTCCCTTGTTGTTATTATTGGCAAGCCTGAGCTATTTTGTAAACACATGGATAATTGTACCCACTAACATCAATCAGAGGTTATTGCCCTAAGAGGAATAGATAAAAAAGACTGTGGGCCTAAGGTTATAGCCCAGAAAGAAGGTCTTCCTGTTTTGAGAGTGAAAAATCCAAGAACATCTGGGTTTCCTTTGTATTTTACCTTTACCTAATCATTTTGTGCATGTTGGAGCACTTCCTTTTCTACTTTTAAGATAGCCTCGCTCTGTTGCCCAGGCTGGAGTGCCGTGGTACTGTCATGGTTCACTGCAGCCTCCACCTCCCAAGCTTAAGCAATCCTTCCTCCTCAGCCTCCTGATTAACTGGGACCACAGGTGCATGTCACCACCCTGGCTGATTTTTTTTTTTTTGGTAGACACAGGTCTCCCTGTGTTGCCCAGGTTTGTCTCGACCTCTTGGGCTTAAGTGATCCTCCTCCTCAGCCTCCCAGAATGCTGGGATTACAGGCATGCGACACCATGTCCTGCTGAGCACTTCCTTTTCTAAAAGCATCGGTTGCTTCCTTTGCCATTAGCAACTAAGGTCAGTATCTTTTTATAGGACAGTGGAAATGCTCCTAATGGATTTTTTTGGTACCATGCTAGTTTGTGGCTATTCTTGCCAAAACCTAATCATTTGTGCTTAAGGGTATAGAAATAAGTACCCTTGTCGTATGTTCTGCTTGTCATTATTCTGTAGCATAGTAAAGAGTCGACTGTTATTTTAAGTGCTCTTTTGTCTGGTTAAATAATTAAGAACATTTTTAAAGCCTTTAGAAAAGGAAGAAACAAGTCATATTGAAGAACTTCAATCTGAAGAAACTGCCATATCTGATTTCTCTACTGGCGAAAATGTTGGACCACTTGCTTTACCAGTTGGGAAGGCAAGGTAGGTTTTCTCTTTTGCTGAGTAAGGGTGGCAACTTGGATTTAAATTGAAACATTCTTATAAACACTGGGAAAAATAGGCCTCTAGCCCTTATATCTTCCTTCATCTCCCCAACCCCCTGATAAATATACCCAACTGAGGATAGTTCTACTTGAATATCTGATAGGTATCCCAAATGTGACCAAGAATACTGCAGTTATCTTCCCTTTCTTTACACCTCTATACCAATTTATTGTTGTTTCTCAATTGTTTTCCGTATGTGTAATCTAGTTCCCCTCCAGTCTTTCTTCCTCAAGTGAAAGCCTGACCAAGCTTCTTTCCTGCTTAAAATCCTTTAGTGGTTCTTCATCGGCTTCATGATAAAACCCAAATTCCTTAAGAATGACATATGGGAACCTTCATTGCCTAGCCCCACTTGTCCTCCACCAGGGGTGGTACCACACCCAGAGGGAATTGGAAATATAGGGGAGTATTTGGTTTGTCACAGTGACTGAGGGGAGCTACTGGCATTTAGTGAACCTGGGCCGTGGGTGGCAAACATCCTGCAATGCCTGGGACTCTCCCGCACAATGAGCAGTTATCTCACCCAAGGTGCCAGTAATGCCCCTGTGAGAAACCTGAGAGCCTCTGGCTACCTCTCCAGCTTCTCTTCCTGCCTCCCCACTGTGTGGCTATGCACAGTTCCCTCTGTCCAGCCCTGTCCAGCCTCCTCCTGCCTCCAAAACCAGAAAGTCCTTGTCTTCCAGATGTTCTGGCGGATATAGTCATGCAAATACTAACAGAATGGTATGAGAATGATAACTACTGTAATAATATTCACAAAATGATTCCTTCATGCTGGTTTTTATTTTCCTCTATGGAAGTTTCTTTTCTTTTCTTTTCTTTTCTTTTTTTTTTTTTTGATACGGAGTTTTGCTCTTGTTGCCTAAGCTGGAGTGCAATGGGGCGATCTCAGCTCACTGCATCCTCTGCCTCCTGGGTCCAAGTGATTCTCCTGCCTCAGGCTCCCGAGTAGCTGGGATTACAGGCATATACCACCATGTCTGGCTAACTTTTTGTATTTTTAGTAGAAACGGGATTTCACCACGTTAGCCAGGCTGGTCTTGAACTCTCACCTCAGGTGGATCCACCTGCCTAGGCCTCCCAAAGTGCTGGGATTACAGGCGTTAGCCACCATGCCCAGCCTAGAAGTTTTAAAAGTTTAATCAGCCTTTTCCTTCATAGGTCCTTGATTTCAGTCATATTTGGCCTGTTTTCTCCCTACAACTTTAATGTTATTTATTTGTATTATTTTCTCCAACCAGTGTTTATGTGGGTTGGTTGATGTGCTTATTTCTTTTTTTTTTTTTTTGAGACGGAGTCTCGCTCTGTCGCCCAGGCTGGAGTACAGTGGCTGGATCTCAGCTCACCGCAAGCTCCGCCTCCCGGGTTTACGCCATTCTCCTGCCTCAGCCTCCCAAGTAGCTGGGACTACAGGCGCCCGCCACCTCGCCCGGCTAGTTTTTTGTATTTTTTAGTAGAGACGGGGTTTCACCGTGTTAGCCAGGATGGTCTCAATCTCCTGACCTCGTGATCCGCCAGTCTCGACCTCCCAAAGTGCTGGGATTACAGGCTTGAGCCACCGTGCCCGGCCCAGATGTGCTTATTTCTTTGCTCTCCATTTCTTCTTGCATTTTCCTTCTGGGATTATTTCACCTCTTTTTGGAAATAAAATCCCCTGGAAATTTTTTTCCTGGACGTCTGTTGGTAATCAATTTAGTTTTCATGTCTTTGAAAAATAAAAATGTAAGCCACATTTTTTGGTGACTTTCAATTTTGATATACTTTCAAATTTACAGGAAAGTTATAAGAATAGTACATTAACTTCTGTATATCCTTAATCCAGATTCACCAGTTGCTTAGATTTTGCAGCATTTACTTCTTTTTCTTCTTCTTCCCCTTTTCCTTTTTCTCTCTCTCGTATGTCTTTCTAGATAGATATATGCAAAGCAGTATATTGCTATATATGTATTCATATATAGGTATATATGTATATTGTTACAACTATATATTATTATAACAATATGTTTATAACTATATATTCTTATAACTATAGTCTGTGTGTATGTGTGTGTGTATATATATGGTAATATACACATATACACCATTTTAAAAATGAAGTATTGACAATGTAGTGAAGATACGGAGCTGGGCGCGGTGGCTCACGCCTGTAATCCCAACACTTTGGGAGGCTGAGGCGGGCGGATCACGAGGTCAGGAGATCAAGACTATAGTGAAACCCTGTCTACTAAAAATACAAAAAATTAGCCGGGCGCGGTGGCGGGCGCCTGTAGTCCCAGCTACTCGGGAGTCTGAGGCAGGAGAATGGTGTGAACCCGGGAGGCGGAGCTTGCAGTGAGCTGAGATCCGGCCACTGCACTCCAGCCTGGGTGACAGAGCGAGACTCTGTCTCAAAAAAAAAAAAAAAAGATACGGTACTTTTACCCCTAAATACTCCTCTTTGTATTTTCTGTGAACAAATATATTCTTTTACATAACCATGGAACAATGATCAGAATCTGGAAATTTAATATTATTATAATACTGTTATCTAATCAGAGCCCATATTCAAATTTTGTTAACTGTCTCACTAACTAATGACTGAGCATCATTTTGTGTTTATTGGCTCCTACTTCTTTCTTTTCTGTTTTTTTTTTGAGGCAGTCTCACTCCATTGCCCAGGCTGGAGTGCAATGGCGCGATCTTGGCTCCCTGCAACCTTTGCCTCCTGGGTTCAAGTTATTCTCCTGCTTCAGCCTCCTGAGTAGCTGGGATTCAGGTGCCTGCCACCATGCCGGGCTAATTTTTGTATGTTTAGTAGAGAGGAGGTTTTACCATGTTGGTCAGGCTGGTCTCAACTCCTGACCTCGTGATCCGCCTGCCTCGGCCTCCCAAAGTGCTGGGATTACAAGCATGAGCCACTGCGCCCGGCCTGGCTCCTACTTATTTCTTTAGATTAATCTCACCTCCTATCTCTTCTACTGAACTTCCACTCCTGCTGAACCCCCAATCCTCACCATATTGAAGCTCCCTGCTCATAGTAGCTCCAATCCTGTCATACTCTGTCACTTTCTGGTGCATGCATTTTGATTTGCCTGGTGAATCTATTAATGGATAAAGTATACATATATATACATCTTGCTATTTAAGTTTTAGGTTGTTGTTTCTGTGAGACCTCTCATATCTTTTTTTTTTTTTTTTTTTTTTTGAGATGGTGTCTTACCCTGTCACCCAAGCTAGAGTGCAGTGGCACGATCTGGGCTCACTACAAGCTCTGCCTCCTGGGTTCACGCCATTCTCAGCCCCTCGAGTAACTGGGACTGCAGGCACCGACCATCACACCAGGCTAATTTTTTTGTAGTTTTAGTAGAGATGGGGTTTCACCGTGTTAGCCAGGATGGAAGACTCCTCGTATCTTTTTAAAAGAAAATTCTGGCTGGACGTGGTGGCTCACAACTATAATCCCAACACTTTGGGAGGCTAAGGCAGAAGAATTGCTTGAAGCGAGTAGTTTGAGACTAGCCTGGGCAACACTGCAAGACACTCTCTCTCTACAAAAAATAAAAATAAGCCTGATGCAGTGGCTTGTGTCTGTAGTCCCAGCTACTTGGGAGGCTGAGACAGGAGGATCACTTGAGCCAAGGAGGTCGAGGCTGTAGTGAACTATGATTGCACCACTGCATTCCAGCCTGGGCAACAGAGTGAGACCCTGTCTCTCAGAAAAAAAAAAGAAATTCTTGAATTGGAAATCTCTGTCTATAATTTGTCCTTACTCTTGTTTTAAAGGCAGTTAATTGGACTTTACACCATGGCTCACAATCCTAATATGACCCATTTGAAGATTAATCTGCCAGTTACTGCCCTTCCTCCCCTTTGGGTAAGATGTGACAGTTCAGATCCTGAAGGTACTTGTTGGCTAGGAGCTGAGCTTATCACAACAAACGACAGCATTACAGGAATTGTCTTATATGTGGTCAGTTGTAAAGGTGAGTGCTGTCTCTAGAGTGTGTATGTATGTGTGTGTGTGTGTTTGTGTATTTATTTATTTGTATAGTTACTGTTTCTTTTTTTTCGTAAACTTTTTTTACAAAAATTGATATTGTTATGACATAAGGTAGAACTTGCATTAATCACCATAAATCTACTTTAGTGTGTAACTTGCAGCATGTGGGAGGTATTCCGGAAACACCAAAAACAGATCTCCAAAAGTCTGGACAAGAGATTTACACTTGTCTGATTTGGGTTTCATTTTATTTCTATGCGTATGTTATTGACAATTTTCATTGGAAGATACAAACTGACAATATGTTTCCAATCTCAGACATTTAATTGTATTTTTGGTAGTAGTATTGACCCTCATTCCACTTTATTTTTTATTTATTTATTTATTTATTTTGAGATGGAGTCTTGCTCTGTCACCCAGGCTGGAGTGCAGTGGCACGATCTTAGCTCACTGCAACCTCTGCCTCCTGGGTTCAAGCAGTTCTCTGCCTCAGCTTCCAGAGTAGCTGGGATTACAGGCATCCATCCGCCACCATACCTGGCTAATTTTTTTGTATTTTTAGTACAGACGGGGTTTCAAGACCGTATTGGTCAGGCTGGTCTTGAACTCCTGACCTCATGATCCACCCGCCTCGGCCTCCCAAAGTGCTGGGATTACAGGCATGAGCCACCGCGCCCAACGTCCAGTTTATTTTTTATTTACTTTTTTTTTTTAGAGATAGGGCCTTACTCTATAGCCTAGGTTGGGGTACCATAGTGCCTTCATAGGTCACTGCAGCCTCAAACTCCTGGGCTCAAGTGATCCTCCCACCATAGTCTCCTCAATAGCTGGGACTATAGGAGAGCACAACCATGCCCAGCTAATTTTATTTTTATTTTTAATTTGTTTTTAAAAGACAGGGTCCCACTATATTGCCCGGGCTGGTCTCAAACTCAGCCTGAAGCAGTCCTCCCACCTCAGCCTCCTGAGTAGCTGGGATTACAGGCAAGTACTGCTGCGCCTGGCTGTTCCACTTATATTCTTTTTTTTAGTTTTTTGAGGTAGGATCTCACTCTGTCACCCAGGCTGGAGTGCAGTGGCGCAATCATGACTCACTGCAGCCTCAACCTCCTGGGCTCAGGCAATCCTGTCACCGCAGCCTCCCGAATAGCTGGGACTACAGGCACATGCCACCACACCTGGCTGTTTTTTTTATTTTCTGTAGAGACAAGGTCTAGCTATGTTGCCCAGGCTGGTCTCGAACTCCTGGGTTCAAATGATCCTCCCTCCTCGGCCTCCTAAAGTGCTGGGTTTATATGTGTAAGCCACTATACCCAGCCCACTTTCATTCTCTTACAAACATTTCATTTATCTGTGATTTGAAATTTAATTTTAACAGTTATTTTGTTGAGTTGCGGTACACTGAGAATGTGAGGGATTGCAGTTTTGTAGCTCTAACAATGTAATTTTGAGTTGTGCCTTTACATGTCTTTTTTTCATTTCCTATAGCTGATAAAAATTATTCTGTAAATCTTGAAAACCTAAAAAATTTACACAAGAAAAGACATCACTTGTCTACTGTAAGTGTTTTGCTTCTACTCATATTATTTTCTTCAAATTGTTATCAACCTGCCTTCCTAGTTTACAGGTTTTTTTTTCACTCCTAAGATGACTAGATATTTTTCTGTAGTATGAAAATGTTTATGTTTATTTTCATATCAGCTAATGACCTTCATGCCTTTTAGCTAATCTTTGTGGTTTCAAAGAATTGTCTTACTTTTCCATTTGGGACAAGGATCAAAATAGTTTGGGTAATGGGCTTTTGGCCGTGTGGAAGCACAGCTAAATGGTCTGCTGGGTGCACTCTTTTCAGGTAACATCTAGAGGCTTTGCCCAGTACGAGCTCTATAAGTCCTCTGCCTTGGATGATACAATCACAGCATCACAAACTGCGATCACTTTGGATATTTCCTGGAGTCCTGTGGATGAGATTCTTCAAATCCCTCCACTCTCTTCAGCTGCAACTCTGGTAAGAGTGGACCCAATTTTCTTTCCGGGTTCATGAGAGTCCTAAATGTTGGCTTACTTGCTTGTTGCTGGTGCTCCATGCTTCTAGTCTCGGCACTTGCTGGGTGTGAGCTTGGACAACTCTGAAAGGCCCACCTTGCCACTAACGTCTCACCAGGGCAGCCAGTGAAGGTTTTGTCAGGTGATCTGATCTATCGGTTGCCCTCAGCCCTATAGTAATACAACCGAAGAATTTTCTAGTGACAAATAAAGTCTCCTGAGTGGTGACTCAAGTGAATCCGTGTTTTTTTGTTTGTTTTGTTTTGAGACAGAGTCTTACTCTGTCACCCAGGCTGGAGTGCAGTGGCACGATCACTGCTCACTGCAGCCTCGAACTCCTGTGCTCAAGCAATCCTCCCACCTCAGCCTCCTGAGTAGCTAGGACTACAGGCAAAAGCCTCCACACCTAATTTTTTAAACTTATTTTGTAGGGACAGAGTCTCCCTATGTTTTCCAAGCTGGTCTCAAACCTCTGGGCTCAAGTCATCCTCCCACCTCCACCTCCCAAAGTGGCTCACGCTGGGATTACAGGCGTGAGCCACTGTGCCTGGCCCTCTTATTCTTAAAAGGGTAGAGATATTGGTAACACATCAAGAATCATTATAATATTAAGCCCTTTCACTCTATATGTACATTTCTAGGAATCTGTCTTAAGAAATTAGTCAAAATTGGCCAGGCACAGTGGCTCACGCCTGTAATCCCAGCACTTTGGGAGGCCGAGGAGGACAGATCACAGGGTCAAGAGTTCGAGACCAGACTGATCAATATGGTGAAACCCCGTCTCTACTAAAAATACAAAAGTTAGCTGGGTGTGGTGTTGCGCTCCTGTAGTCCCAACTACTCGGGACGCTGAGGCAGAAGAATCGTTTGAACCCGGGAGGCAGACGTTGCAGTGAGCCAAGATCGTGTCACTGCACTCCAGCCTGGGTGACAGAGTGAGACTCTGTCTTAAAAAAAAAAGAAATTAGTCAAAATTGCTAACAGAAATTCGTGTGTAAGATATTCAGTGCAGTGATATAGCTGTGTTTCCAAAATACTATAAACAAAACCAGAATGTTCAGTAGGGTATAGTTAAAATGGATTTCTTTTCTTTTTGAGATGGTGTCTCCCTCTGTCTCCCAGGCTGGAGTACAGTGGCGTCATCTCGGCTTACTGCAACCTCGCCTCCCTCCCAGGTTCAAGCAGTTCTCCTGCCTCTGCCTCCCAAGTTGGTGGGACTACAGGTGCATGTCACCATGCCCAGCTAAATTTTTTGTATTTGTAGTGGAGACGGGGTTTCACCATGTTGGCCAGGCTGGTCTTGAACTGAACTCAAATGATCTGCCTGCCTCGGCCTCCCAAAGTGCTGGGATTACAGGCATGAGCCACCATACCTGGCCTAAAATAAATTTCATGACGAAATATTTTACAGTCTTTAAAAGCATGTTTTAAAATCTCGAATATTAATAATAGAATGTGCTTATTACGCAAAACTAAAAAAGAAAAAGTATAAAATTATTTATGTAATGGGATCTCAATTATATTTTAAAAAATATATATACACAGAAGCCTGGATAGTGTTAATAGTGGTTCCTTCAGAATGGCAAGATTATGGATAATTATATTCTTGTTTTGAGACAGAGTCTTACTGTCGCCCAGGCTGGAGTGCAGTGGCATGATCTCAGCTGACTGCAACCTCTGCCTCCCAGGTTCAAGCAATTCTCCTCCCTCAGCCTCCTGAGTAGCTGGGATTACAGGGGCGTGCCACCACACCTGGCTAATTTTTGTAATTTTAGTAGAGACCAGGTTTCGCCAAGTTGGCCAGGCTGGTCTTGAACTCCTGACCTCAAGTGATCCACTTGCCTCAGCCTCCCAGAGTGCTAGGATTACAGGTGTGAGCTACCGCGCCCGGTCATGGATAATTATATTCTTTATACTTTTCATGTAATAGGAATTTACATACATTGGCATTTACATTATTCTTTTTCTTTTTTTATGTTTGCAGTCTTAGGTTTGTAAGACATTGACTTCTGGCTAGGACAGCACACTGTTTGTTTAGTTAGAAGGAGTCTAATAAACAGATTTATTGGAGACTTCATTTTGGTTTGTGATAATGATAAGTTATCACCGAATCTTGAGATATATTTATTTAAATTTCTCCTACCTTGTCCTCCTGGAAATTCCTTGGGAAAAGGCAGGAGAGCATGTGAGGAGGGCCGTTGTTCCACATAGGTACAATTGTTTGTGGCATAGAAAGAGGATACAGTGGTTATAACTTAGGTTATTGGGTCAAGATGGCAAAATCTCTGAGTGAGATGTTCTAAATGATGTGTTGACCTCATTTTTCAATTCATTGGTCCTTTATGAAATATATTTTTTAATGTGTGAAGGATAGTTTGAAATGCAAGTATAACACTTAGGTAGAGAAGATGGGATTAACAGTGGAAAACTGACAGACTTTGGAAACTTTTTAGAATATTAAAGTGGAATCGGGAGAGCCCAGAGGTCCTTTGAATCATCTCTACAGAGAACTTAAATTTCTTCTTGTGAGTATCCTTCCAGAATTCCTTTCCTTCAATCTCATGTTTTTATAAAAATGTGTGTTATTGTTGTTTTTACTTAGGTTTGTATTCTTCAAAATTTGTTCAGATGTTATGTATCCATTAGATACTGTGACAGTTTGGGCAGTTTAATTTTACTTATGTGGTAGTTGTCCTTACAATTAATGGGAGCATTAGGTCGTTACTGGCTACATTTCTCTTACCTTTTGTGGTGGTGTTATTTTTTTTTAATTAATTTATTTATTTTTCCATTGTGTGTGGATACACCACATTTTGTTCATTCATCAGTCGATTGACATCTTAGTTGTTTCTATTTTTTGGCTATTATGAATAATGCCTCCATGAACATTTACATACAAGTTTTTGTGTAGACATGTTTTCACATGTCTTGGGTGGAGTTACTAGATCATATGGTAACTGTATATTTACCTTTTGAGGAACTGCCAAAGTATAACTATTGTCCAAAGTGGTTATGTTATTTTATATTTCTTTCAGTAGTATATGAGGGTTCTGATTTCTCTTCATCTTTGTCAACACTTGATATTGTCTGTTTTTTAATTATAGTCATCCTAGCAGTAGTGAAGTGATATCTCTTTGTAGTTTTGATTTCATTGGCCTCTGCTTATTTTTTTAGCTTAATCTCATACTTTACTTCCATTGCCACTGAACCCCCAACCCTCACCACATCAAGCTCCTTGCTTGTAGCTCAGATCCTGTCATACTCTTATCACCTTGTGGTATGTGCATCTTGATCTACCTGGTATGCACTTCTCCTACCTCTTTGCTAGGTGAACTCTCTATGATAGTTGTACTGATCTCACAGAATGGCTTGTGTTGCTGTAGAACTCCACACATACCTCTTGTCAGTGTGTTTATAAAACACAGTAATTTGTTTCCTTATCTGTCTCTTCTACTAGACTTGAGTGCCTGGTTCCCTATCGTGCCCTTACCATCTAGCATAGTACCAACTATTTTTGATACTTTTACTTCCTATGAGTAAGTACTATTTCTCTGTTTTTACAAAACTGATAGTTTTTCTACCTTTCTCACCTTTCTTCTTTCTTGAAAGCCCGTCTTTTAGGACCCTTACTGTGGGCCTCCATCATACTTTTGCCCTCACATCTCTGCCCTTCTCTCTCCACACCCCTGCAGAGAGCTGATCTACTCAGTGATTTGACTGACACCTTTGTGAGCAAGCTCCAAACCCTCATCTTCAGGCTGATAGCACTTCCCATCTTTCTAACTTCCACCACATTATTTCCCACTTGGGTAGAGTGCTATTGCTTCCAGAGTCAGTATGTCGAAAATGAAACTCTCTTCTCCAGACTACATCCTCTTTGAAAACGCCCCCATTTCTGTCTGTGGTCCCATCATTCCTTCAGTTTCCTAGGCTAGAAATCTCATATTTCACTTTAGTAAGAACTATTATTTCTGTCACCACTATATACTACTATAGCTAGAAGCTCTCACTCTGCTATGTGCCACGCATGGTGCTAGCTGGTTCAGTTATTTTGCCTGAAGGTGACAAACTGGTGAATGGAAGAGCTGGCACAAATTTATTTGTGTGTTTGTCTAATTCGAGTCTCCCTTAAAAAGCCACAGAATCTTAGATATACATGTAGCCATAGTCTCTCTGTGTTCAACCTCCTATATTTTATAAATGGATAGGATTTTTTCTTTTATTCCAC
The DNA here is from genome assembly GCF_043159975.1 of Macaca nemestrina. Classification (NCBI taxonomy): domain Eukaryota; kingdom Metazoa; phylum Chordata; class Mammalia; order Primates; family Cercopithecidae; genus Macaca; species Macaca nemestrina. The sequence continues at coordinate 135,441,600 of NC_092131.1, read as the reverse complement.
ATATACCTTGCTTCCCTCCCCCCATACATATACAATACTTTTTCTCCTTTGAAGTCTCTTTCACTGTGCTCATCTTAGTTAAAATCTTTACCATCTTCTTCTGGGACCACACTAATGATGATTCATTGTTTCTCAACAGGGGCACTATTGGCATTTGGGCAGGAACATTCTTTGTGATTTGAGACCATGGTGCGCACACCAAGATGTTTAACATCTCTGGCCCCCACCAGACTCCATGCCCCAAGTGCTGTTGTACTCCCAGTCATTTATGACAACAAAATTACATTCATTTTTTTTTTTTTTTTTTTTTTAAGACGGAGTCTCACTCTGTCACCCAGCCTGGAGTGCAGTGGTGCTCACTACAACCTCCACCTCCCAGGTTCAAGTGATTTTCCTGCCTCAGCCTCCCCAGTAGCTGGGATTACAGGTACCCACCACCACGCCCGGCTAATTTTTTTGTATTTTTAGTGCAGGTTTGCACTAAAATACAGCGTGGATTGCCCCGTTGGCTAGGCTGGTCTTGAACTCCTGACCTCAAGTGATCCACCCGCCTCAGCCACCCAAAGTGCTGGGATTATAGGCATGAGCCACCATGCTCAGCCATCTTCATATTTTTCTAAAGACCTCCCCCCGGGAGTGGGAGGTGATAGCATTTCAACTGGGAAATGTTGTATTTTCTCTTTCCTAGGAATCCATCCTTGGTACTTCTGATAGAGAAATTCTTAACTAGATCATGTCATTTTCCTGCCAAAAAAATCAACATTGGCTGTTTTCTGCCTATGAAACTGAAAAACTTTTGTAGATCCCTTAATGGTTTAGCTGCTGTTTCTTCTAATTCTATTTCCTGCTGCTGCTTTGTTGCTTTTTCTACCCTGGCTGGGATCACACCATCCTCTTCATCTTATTTCATGCCGTTTTCCTGCTAGCCTATGGTTCCCACATTTGAGTTGCAACTGAAGTTCCACGTTGTTTCACTGGCTATTGCAGCCTAACTTGACTGCTTTTTTTTAAGTCTATTGACATATTGTATGTGCATACACATTTGTATATTTTAATATAAACTTCCACTTACTATTTACATTTATTCATCCCCAGACTATTTCATTTGTCTTATCTGTCTGTCTTTGCCAAAGTTACAAGCATCTCCAGGGCAAACCCAGTATCCTCTGTAGCACCTATGCACTTGGCATCATTGTTCAGAGCACCATCTTTGGGATCAGACCATAGAGTATATGTCCTGACTCTGTCAGTTACTAATTGTGTGACCATGAGCAAGTTACTGAATCTTTCTTAGCCTCAGTAAGATGAGAATAATAGTATTATCTACCGTAGAGTTTTGTTAGGATTAAATAACATGTACTATATATAAAGCACCACAGCAGTACCTGGGATGTGATAGACACTCAAGAAATGTTACTGCAATTAATATTTTTATTACATACATCCTTATTGATTAAACAGTGTTTTCTGCTAACAAGTTTTTGGGGTTTTTAAATCTCCCGTAGGTTTTGGCTGATGGTTTGAGGACTGGTGTCACTGAATGGCTCGAGCCTCTGGAAGCAAAATCTGCTGTTGAACTTGTGCAGGAATTTCTGAATGGTGTATTACTTGTTTTTATTCATTGAGAATTTATACTTGCTTTGTTTAAATATAAGTTTCTCTTTCAGCTTGATATTCTTTTTTGATTGGAATATATACAAAGCTTTGAGGTCTGTAATGGTCAGAGGGACAGCTTTTGTTCTGAATTGCTGATGGTAGAGAGCTAAGTAATCCTAAGAATTAATACAATTTCATTTATGTTTGAGATTGAAGGGAAAAGGAGATGAAACAGTAGCCTCTGTATACCTAGCACGTGCCTGATGCCAGGTGTCAGGGGCTTTTCTGTTACCTCGGTTCATCTTCACACCCCCACCTGAGGGGTATCTATTATAATCTCCACCAGAGAGTTCAGTGATTTGCTAAAATCCTCAGTTATGCTTCTACTGTCCCCATTTACCATTTGAAAATAGGATTAGGATGGAAATAATTTGGAAAGCAGAAAAATTAAGAGCTAATACACTTCTGCCACTTTCTAGACTTAAATAAGCTGGATGGATTTGGTGATTCTACAAAAAAAGACACTGAGGTTGAGGTAAGTGATTATTATCAGTTAGAAATAGACACAGAAATAGCTTTTAAAATTCAGTTATGCTGACATCTTTCATGTTGTACAATTGCAAATGGATTTGGTATATCAAGGCAGCATTTAGGGAGAATTTTTTTTTTTTTTTTTTTTACTTTAAGTTCTAGGGTACATGTGCACAACGTGCAGGTTTGTTACATATGTATACATGTGCCATGTTGGTGTGCTGCACCCGTTAACTCGTCATTTACATTAGGTATATCTCCTAATGCTACCCTCCCCCCTCCCCCACCCCCAGCAGGCCCTGGTGTGTGACGTTCCCCACCCTGTGTCCATGTGTTCTCATTGTTCAGTTCCCACCTATGAGTGAGAACATGCAGTATTTGGTTTTCTGTCCTTGTGATAGTTTGCTCAGAATGATGGTTTCCAGCTTCGCCCATGTCCCTATAAAGGACATGAACTCATCCTTTTTTATGGCTGCATAGTATTCCATGGTGTATATGTGCCACATTTTCCTAATCCAGTCTATCATTGATGGACATTTGGGTTGGTTCTAAGTCTTTACTATTGTGAATAGTGCCGCAGTAAACATATGTGTGCATGTGTCTTTATAGCAGCATGATTTATAATCTTTTGGGTATATGCCTAGTAATGGGATTGCTGGGTCAAATGGTATTTCTAGTTCTAGATCCTTGAGGAATCGCCACACTGTCTTCCACAATGGTTGAACTAGTTTACACTCCCACCAACAGTGTAAAAGCGTTCCTATTTCTCCACATCCTCTCCAGCACCTGTTTCCTGACTTTTTAATGATCGCCATTCTAACTGGTGTGAGATGGTATCTCATTGTGGTTTTGATTTGCATTTCTCTGATGGCCAGTGATGATGTTAGGGGGAATTTCTGTTGATCTTTATTGTCAGCACTGGTTATTGTTTTCCTTAAGAACTAATAAATATTTTAATTTAATTTTATTATTATTATTATTTTTTGAGACAAGGTCTTGCTCTGTCACCCAGGCTGGAATACAGTGACTCCATCACGGCTCACTGCAGCTTTGACCTCCAGGGCTCAAGCGATCCTCCCACCTCAGGTCCTTGAGTAGCTGGGACTACTGGTGTGGACCACCATGTCTGGCTAATTTTTTAACTTTTTGTAGAGATGGGGGTCTCATTATATTGCCTAGGCTGGTCTTGAACTCGTGGGCTCAAGCAGTCCACCTGCGTTGGCCTCCCAAAGTGCTGAGATTACAGGCATAGCCACTGCCTGGCCAGAACTGATAAATATTTTTGAAGAGAACTGATATATATGTATTATTAGTTGCTCAATTGCAGAGACGTAGAAATGAACATGTTAATATTACTGTAAGATGACTCTACAATCATATATTGGTATACTATAAGATCGTACTGTTAAACTAGATATATTCTCATCTGACAAATAGGAAAATGGAGACCAAGGTAATTTAATTATTTTTTTTACACGAAAGGAAAGCTGAATGCTCACTTTTAGGCATTATAGTTTTAAAACAATATTAAGGGTCTTGTTTTTCACTGTTGATTTGTATCTCCTCATTAGTGAATGAAGTTGTAGAAAATGCATTCATATCTTTGTGTGTGTTCATGAATCCATAATTTCTTAGAGCAGCATTTGAAGGCTTAAATTATTTCACTTAAAAAAAAAACTGCGTATTCTCTGAAGCTTGCCTTCTTTTCAGACAGTGAAGCATGACACTGCTGCAGTTGATCGTTCCGTCAAGCGTCTTTTCAAAGCTCGGAGTGATCTTGATTTTGCTGAGCAACTGTGGTGCAAAATGAGCAGTAGTAGGTGTTCATCATTATTTAAATGTTTCCTCTTATTTCTTAGGTTTATTTTTAAGTCCTTTGGAAATACTACAGTGTGTACCACTAGTCTTGTGGGGAAGTCTGGTTCTTAACTTTATCTAATTCATTTCTAACGATACATTGGTACATTCTGCGTAAGAATTGTACTAAGACAATTTGTAGAATTATCCTTTTCTCCTGCCTTTTTAAGTATAAGACTTAGGTAATTTTCATGCTCTATTTATGTGAACCAAAACATATACCTTACTGAAATTATAATTATTAGAAAAAGGAAAATACATTCTTTAGTATTTTACTAAGCGTGTTGTTTTTTGGCAATCTGAGTTTGATTTCTTTCTTTAGAAATGCATTAAATTTTTTTTTTTTTTGCCGCTTTAATTTATTTCCCTTTCTCCTACCCATAAAGTACAGATTCTTGCTTTCTACTTCATTTGTGTATCCTTAAGATTAACGATATTTTTGATCTGTAGAAATACCCTGAAAATAATGTTACATTGATTTGTTTTCCAAGGTGTGATTTCATACCAAGACTTGGTGAAGTGTTTCACATTGATCATCCAGAGTCTACAACGTGGTGATATACAGCCATGGGTAGGTTTCGTAGTGTGTGTCAGATCATTTTCTCAGCAGCATGGCATGATGGTTAAAGACACAGGCTCTGGCCGGGCACGGTGGCTCAAGCCTGTAATCCCAGCACTTTGGGAGGCCGAGACGGGCGGATCACGAGGTCAGGAGATCAAGACCATCCTGGCTAACACGGTGAAACCCCGTCTCTACTAAAAATACAAAAAATTAGCCGGGCGTGGTGGCGGGCACCTGTAGTCCCAGCTACTCGGAGGCTGAGGCGGGAGAATGGCGTGAACCCGGGAGGCGGAGCTTGCAGTGAGCCGAGATAGCGCCACTGCACTCCAGCCTGGGAGACACAGGGAGACTCCATCTCAAAAAAAAAAAAAAAAAAAAGACACAGGCTCTGAAGCCGACTGCCTGAGTCTGAATTTCAGCTCTGCTACTTTCTAGCGGTGTCAAGTTGGCCAGGTTCCTTTACTTTTCTGTGTCCCAACATCCTCATCTGTAAAGTAAAGGTAAGAATAGTATCTACCTCGTAGTGTTCCAGGATTGACTAATGTTATCCATGTAACGCACCTAGTGCCTAGCTCATAGTTAAGTGCCCAGTGTGTGTAAACTACTAATATTGTCATTGTTAAGTGTTGCTGTGAATGAGTATTCTCATACACTACTGATGAGAATGCAAATTGGGATGTTCTCTAAAAAGCAATTTTGGTAATGTATTGAGATCCTCACAATGTATCATGGCCTTTGAACCAAGAATTCTTTTGTTAGGATGTACCCTAAGCTCATACACATAAATATGTATCTAGACTTTATGTATCAGAATAGTCATCACAGCCTCATTTATATTGGCATAAAATTTTAAATGACCTAAATTTCCCTTGCTAATGGAATGGCTAAGTAAATAATGATATAGCTATATATGGCTCATGTAGTAGTTGCTGAAAAAATGATGCTGAGAAATGATATGGAGAAATGCTTACAATATTCGATAAAAAGGAATATACACAATTATATCAATGTAACTTTTGGAGAGAAAAATATGGAAACAAATATGCTAAAAATCTTAAGAGCAGTCACCTCTGGTGGAAGGGTTACAGATGACTTTTTCCAGTCAAGCGTGGTGACTCATGCCTGTAATTCCAACTCTTGGGAGACTGAGGCTGGCAGATCACTTGAAGTCAGGAGCTCGAGACCAACCTAGTCAATATGGTGAAACCCCGCCTCTACTGAAAATCAAAAAAATTAGCCGGGCATGGTGGCAGGCATCTGTAATCCGAGATACTCAGGTGTCTGAGGCAGGAGAATTGCTTGAACCTGAGGCGGAGGTTGCAGTGAGCTGAGATTGCACCACTCCACTCCAGCCTGGGCAACAGAGTAAGACTCCACCTCAAAAAAAGAAAAGATTTTTTCCAACTGTGTTATATCTACTTTATGAATTTTCCACAGTGAATTTGTGCTACTTTTATAGTCAAGAAAAATCTAGGTAAAACAAAAAGATTTTTAATAGGAATTACTTTAGATAAATATGACTGCCAATTCATAATTATAAAAGTTATAAACTTTTATACGTGTGAACAAAGGTACATTCCAGAGTAAAGGCGTGCAAGCTCTGCTTAATTGGGCATTAGTGATTCTAGGCATTTTAGTTTTAGCCGTTGAATTTTTCTCTTGAGAGTTTCTGTGTTCATGAAATGTTTACAAGTATAACCTTACCATGTACTAAGTGCAAACAAAGTGAAACTATTTATGTATATATTGTAAAAAGACCTTGCAAAGATTATGATGAAAGTTAAAGTAGAGAAATAGAAAGTAGTGGGAAAATGACAGATATTTTATGTGTACCTAAAATGAATTAACATTTGGAACACATATTAAATTGTAAATTCACAGCTCTTTTTAATTTACAAATTATCAGGTTCGTATGTTGGATATTGTAGCCAATGAGGAGTTCCTTATGAACATGCATGGACCATTGAGGGAGTTTGTTTTACTGCAGCAACAGATTTGTGGTGTAGATGAAGATGTTCAGTTGTGGAAAAAGATGCCCAATAGCACTTAAATCAGCTAGGAGAAGAGAATTCCTAGTTGTAAAATTTCAAAGAAACAACTCTGGCTTCTCTTTGGTGGAATTATATCTGGGGATGATAAGTTTAAACCCTTCTTAGTTGCTTTAAACTTAATCAAATGAGATAGGAATGGTATTTTTTTTATTTTATTTTATTTATTTTTTGAGATGGAGTCTCGCTCTATTGCCCAGGCTGGAGTGCAGTGGCACAATCTTGGCTCACTGCAAGCTCCGCCTCCCGGGTTCACGCCATTCTCCTGCCTCAGCCTCCCGAGTAGCTGGGACTACAGGCACCCGCTACCATGACTGGCTAATTTATTCTATTTTTTAGTAGAGACAGGGTTTCACCGTGTTAGCCAGGATGGTCTTGATCTCCTGACCTCGTGATCTGCCTGCCTCGGCCTCCCAAACTACTGGGATTACAGGTGTGAGCCACCAGGCCCGGCCTATTTTTTTTAAGTATTTATTTATTTATTTATTTTTATTTTTTTGAGCTAGAGTCTTGCTCTGTTGCCCAGGCTAGAGTGCAGTGGTGCAATCTCAACTCACTGCAGCCTCTGCCTGTCAGGCTCAAGCTATTCTCCTGCCTCAGCCTCCCAAGCTGGGACTATAGGCGCTCCCTACCATGCCCAGTTAATTTTTTAAAAATATTTTTTATTTTTATTATTATTATTATTATTTGAGATAGAGTCTCACTCTGTTGTCCAGGCTGGAGTGCAGTGGCGCAATCTCGGCTCACTGCAACCTCCGCCCTCCCGGGTTCAAACGATTCACCCGAGTAGCTGGGGCTACAGGTGCATACCACCACACCTGGCTAATGTTTTGTATATTTAGTAGAGACAGGGTTTCACCGAGGTAGCCAGATGGTCTTGATCTCCTGACCTCATGATCCGCCTGCCTCGGCCTCCCAAAGTGTTGGGATTACAGGTGTGAGCCACCGCGCCCTGCCAATTTTATATTTTTATTAGAGATGGGGTTTCACCATGTTGTCCAGGCTGGTCTCAAACTCCTGACCTCAAGTGATCTGCCCTTCCCAGCCTCCCAAGTGCTGGAATTACAGGTGTGAGCCACTGCGCCCAGTCCCAGGAATGGAATTTTAAAAACTGACATTCAGGCTAGGCACCGTGGCTTACACCTGTAATCCCAGCACTTTGGGAGGCCGAGGCGGGTGGATCATAAGGTCAGGAGTTTGAGACCAGCCTGGCCAACATGGTGAAACTCCATCTCTACTAAAAATACAAAAATTAGCCAGGTGTGGTGGCATGCTCCTATAAGCCCAGCTACTCGGGAGGCTAAAGCGGGAGAATTGCTTGAACCCAAGAGGTGGAGGTTGCTGTAAGCCAAGATCGTGCCACTGCACTCCAGCCTGGGCGACAGAGCAAGACTGTCTCTAAAAAAAAAAAAAAAAAAACTGACATTCATAACTTGGGGGCTTTTGTTCAAACAGTTTATAGTCTTAGGAGACTAAGAATGCAAGCTTATAATTTTTAGCTTGTAGCTACTGTAATTTGCTTCTTTTTTGCTTGCTGGGTTTGTGTATGTATTCATGGTTTTATAAAATTTCCTTGATTTCTAGCTCCATAGTGGAAGTAACAGTTTACTAAGTAAGCTCATTCATCAGTCTTACCATGGAACCATGGACACAGTTTCTCTCAGTGGGACTACTCCAGTTCAAATGCTTTTGGAAATTGGTTTGGACAAACTAAAGAAAGATTATATCAGTTTTTTCATAGGTAAGTCTCTTTCCTGGCTCAAAAAATTAAAAAACACATCACAGTTATCACTCACAGATACTCTCAAATTTTCTCTCTCTGCTTGCCCCTCATCATCTGTAGTCCTTCCTGACTTCATACCTGGTTCACTATGAGACGAGCATTTCCCATCTCTGGGCCTTAGTTTCCCCCCAATAAAGATATCAAATTCATTATATCCATAGTTCTTGATAATTTATTTGTTTTTAGTTCAAACATTTGAGGTTCTATGAAGTTAGTATTGTAAATAAAACGTTCCTTTTATGAGAGGCTGTTTTAATACTCCACACTTGGTTGTTTTTATGAGGAAGAAGCTGTGATCATTTTTAGAGTAAGTATTAGTATGTATTTATGGTATAATATAACAGAAAACTTGGCCTTTTGTGAGGAACTACTTAGCTTGACAATCTCTTTCATGTAGGATATATAGATTCCTTAACATGTAATAGAAAATACCTGAAGTGTTTTTGCATGTATGTGTTTTTTCTTAATAGGTCAGGAACTTGCATCTTTGAATCATTTGGTGAGTTTTTTAATTCTAAAATTGGTTTTTCTTTTATTCATTCACTCTGTGTGCAGTTATTAACTGCCAACAATATATCAGCCACTCTCCTAGATCCTGGGAAAGAGATAAATAAGAAAAGTCAGTGCCCTTAATTATTACTGTGTAGTAAGATAGACAAAAAAGTAGCCCATTCAATGTCATTTCTCACGCTCTATAAATTTGTGATACTTATATATAGTTATATCCTACTCAAGCCAATGTACTACCACACATCTCATCTATCTAGAATGGTGAGGGAATGCCTTTCTTTGATAGGTTCTGTAAAGCAATGTTTGTTTTATATTCTTCTTATCCATTTATATTACACTTGAAAGTTTATTTTCCAAAAAATATATAATCTTTAATATATACTTCTGGGCTTCAGGGTCATCATTATGAACTTTGTTGTATTTTCCTAGCCCATTTAGAAACTTTAGAAGGTTGACTACTGTCTGTACTGAATTTTGACGTTCATTGGAAGATCCTTTTGAAAATGAATTTATGGTATCAATTTGTTTATCATTTCTCTCTTATGAAAATACAAGATAGAAAAACTAGCTATATCTGTTGTGCAAAATAGACTCAACTGGATCCTTCTGAGGTTTAATTTTTACTATTCAAATTTTAAACATTTTATTAAGGGTATATATTTTTAGTGGAAACATGTTCTAACAAAAACTACACACACACACATACAGACACACTTGTTCCTCCATGTCTGTGGGTTCTGCATCCATGGATTCAACCAACTGCAGATTGAAAACGTTTAAAAAAAGAAAATAGGCTGGGCACAGTGGCTCCCGCCTGTAATCCCAACACTTTGGGAGGATCACTTGAGCCCAGGAGTGTGAGATCAGCTTGGGCAACATGGGGAGATTCCATCTCTACAAAAATAAAAAACTTAGCTAGGCATGGTTGTCTGTGCCTGTGGTCCCAGCTACTTTGGGAGGCTGAGGTAGGAAGCTCACTTGAGCAGGGGAAGTTGAAGCTGCAGAGAACTGTGATCATGGGCTACTTTTTTGTCTATCTGCACTCCAGCACTCCAGCCTTGGTGACAGAGCAAGACCCTGTCTCAAGAAAAGGGATGATTATGTCTGTACTGAGTATGTGTGGACTTCTTGTCATTATTCTCTTTTTTTTTCTAAACAGTAAGTGTAACAACTATTTATGTGGCATCTACGTTGTATTAGGCATTACAAGTAATCTAGAAGTGAAGTAACCTAGAAGTGATTTAAAGTATACAGGAGGGTGTGCATAGGTTATACACAAATATTATACTATTTTATATAAGGGACTTGAGTATCCATGGATTTTGGTATACAAGGGGGATCCTGGTACCAATCCTCCATGGATACCAACAGACAACTGTATCTGTATATACAGTCATGCTTCACTTAATGATGGGGATACATTCTGAGAAATGTGCCATTATTTTTTTAAATGTGTCATTAAGTGATTTCCTTACTGTTCAAATTTCAGGGAGTGGTATAAACAAACTTAGATGGTATAACCTACTGCACACCTAGGCTATAAACCTGTACAGCATATTTTTGTACTGAATACTGTAGGTAATTGTAACATAATGGTATTTGTGTATCTAAACATAGAAGGCGTACAGTAAAAATAACGTATAAAAGATAAAAATGTGGATACCTGTACAGGGCACTTACCATGAATGGAGCTTGCAGGACTGGAAGTTGCTCTGGGTGAGCCAGTGAGTGAGTGGTGAGTGAATGTGAAGGTGTAGAACATTACTGTACTCTACTGTAGACTATAAACACTGTACACTTAGGCTACACCAAATTTATTTAAAAATTTGTTTCTTCAATAAAAACCATAACTTACTATAACTTTTTTACATTATAAACTTAAATTTTTCTAAACTTTTGATTTTTTTGTAATAACACTTAGAAACACATTGTACAGGTATACAAAAATATTTTTTCTTTGTATTCTTATTCTGTGAGCTTTTTTCTATTGTTAACTTTTTTTATGTTTTAAATTTATTTGTTAAAAACTAAGACACAGACACACATATTAGCCTAGGCCTACACAGGCTCAGGATCATTAGTATCACTGTCTTGCGCCTCCACATCTTGTCCCACTGGAAGCTCTCCGGGAGCAAGAACACACATGGAACTGTTACCACCTATGAGAACAGTGCCTTCTGGAATACCTCCTGAAACATCTGCCTGAGGCTCTTTTTGAGGAATAGTTTTGTTCATACCAATATCACAGCAAACAAGGGAATAATGCATTGCACTCCATTACAGCTACAAAGTCACTACTAGGCGAGAGGGATTTTTCATTTCTATTGTGATCTTATAAGACCACTGTAGGCTGGGCGCAGTGGCTCATGCCTGTAATCCCAGCACTTTGGGAGGCCGAAGTGGGCAGATCACTTGAGGTCAGGAGTTTGAGACCAGCCTGGCCAACATGGTGAATTCCCGTCTCTAGTAAAAATACAAAAATTAACTGGGTATGGTGGTGCACGCCTGTGATCCCAGCTACTCAGGAGGCTAAGGTGGGAGAATCACTTGAATCCGGGAGGTGGAGGTTGCAGTGAGCCAAGATCACACCATGGCACTCCAACCTAGGTGGCAGAGTGAGACCCTGTCTCAAAAAACAAAATAAAATAAAAAAGTCCACTACAATATGTGTGATCCATTGTTGACTCAAACACAGTTATATTGTGCATGACTGTAATTTATTTTGAATAATAGTATTGAAAGGTGGGAAATTCTATCTAGCTGCTTTTGGTCTTTTTTTTTTTTAAATCCCTATTATCAAGCATCCAAATTTAGGTGTAGCAGGCATATGTACATTCTTTACAAAGGTTATACTAGTGCTTTAAATCTCTATTTTGCTTTTATTTTTTCATTCCAGGAATACTTCATTGCTCCATCAGTAGATATACAAGAACAGGTTTATCGTGTCCAAAAACTCCACCATATTCTAGAAATATTAGTCAGTTGCATGCCTTTCATTAAATCTCAACATGAACTCCTCTTTTCATTAACACAGTAAGTATATCTGTATTCTTTACTTATATATAAATGTATTTCTTTTGAAATAGTTGCAGCCTAAATATGTACAGTTTTTATTACCAATTAGGATAGAACCTCTTCATCCTGTCTTTACAGTAGCATGAGTCTAAGTCAGTGCCATAGGCAGGAAAGGCTTTGGATTCAAAAGGAATCAGATTTGACATTGGCTGCATCACTTCCTAACTTCCTTAGGAAGTTTCCATCACTGAATCCTGTTTCCTCATCTGTAAAAAGGATCTAATAACCTCATGTATTTGTTGGAAGGATGAAATTATGTAATGTGTATAACATACCTGATACTTAATAGGTGCTTAATAAACACTAGTTCCTTCTCTTCTTTATACCCCTGTCAATTTGGGTCAAAATAGCCTTGCCAGCCATCTAAATTATAATAATGGAATCAAATAGATTACTAGACCTCTGTCAGCAGCCCTGCTGCAATTGTAGAGACTGCTGTAATTTAAGATTCCAATTAGTTTGACTAGAGGTTATTTGGAATAATTCTCAGACACAGACTGCTGGTATCTTATGTGTATTTGAGGCCTCAAATTAGGAAATGAACTGTCCAGTGGAAGGACTGGGTTTCTTTTCCCTCTGGAAGGAAATGTACCATTACATTTTCCAAAATTAGAATTTGCCAGCTGGGCGCGGTAGCTCACGCCTGTAATCCCAGCACTTTGGGAGGCCTAGATGGGTGGATCACGAGGTCAGGAGCTCGAGACCAGCCTGGCCAACATGGTGAAACCCCATCTCTACTAAAAATACAAAAAATTATCTGAGCATGGTGGCATGCGCCTGTAATCCCAGCTATTCGGGAGGCTGGGGCAGGAGAATTGCTTGAACCCGGGAGGCGGAGGTTGCAGTGAGCCAAGATCGCGCCACTGCACTCCAGCCTGGGCGGCAGGGTGAGACTCCACCTCAAAAAAAAAAGAAAAAATTAGAATTTGCCTCAGTTGTAGAGGGGCAAGTTTGAAATTGTTATTGTTTATAGAATCTCAAAGGTTTTTTTTTTTTTTTTTTGCCCATTATAGATCATTGGAATGAATGAGTTAACTGTAATTCCTTGGACTCTGAAAACCATGGAAGCTGTACTTTTGTTTCTCTTCTGCCTCTTTTTTGTATTATTTTTCTCTTCCTGTAACCTCTCTCCCCATGAAGCCTTTCTTTGGCCTCAAATATATTTTATATTTATGAGAAATATGTCTATTAATTTTTAAAAAGTGAATGAGATTTGTTTTCAAAGAAAAAACATAAACTAAGTTTGGTTTGGGGGGTTGTTGTGTTTGTTTACTTTTGTGGCTCTAAAAGTATTCCCTGATGTTTTAGTTAGTAGTACTCAATAAAATGTTTCCCTTACGAGCTTTCGACTACTAGAAAACCATTATCTCAAATGGCTCTTTTTTCCAAAGGAGGTTCAATTTTGTTTTTTCAGGATCTGCATAAAATATTACAAACAAAATCCTCTTGATGAGCAACACATTTTTCAGCTGCCAGTCAGACCAACTGCTGTAAAGAACTTATATCAAAGGTAAGCAGTTTTGGCTAGGTGTGGTGGCTCATGCTGGTAATCCTAGCACTGTGGGAGGCTGAGGTGGGAGGATAACTTGAGCTCAGGAGTTCAAGACCAACCTGGGCAACATAATGAGACCCTGTCTCTATTAACAAATAATAATAGCTGGGCGTGGTGGCTCTCGCCTATAATCCCAGCATTGCCTCGGAGGCTGAGGCAGGTGGATCCCCTGAGGTCAGGAGTTCGAGACCAGCCTGGCCAACATGGTGAAATCCCATCTCTCCTAAAAATACAAAAATTAGCCAGGTGTGGTGGCATGCATCTGTAATCCCAGCTACTTGGGAGGCTGAGGCAGGAGAATCACTTAAACCTAGGGTGCAGAGGTTGCAGTGAGCCGAGATCATGCCGTTGCATTCCAGCCTGGGCAACAAAAGCGAAACTCCATCTCGATAATAATAATACCAGCCATGATCCCAGGCAAGATTTCAGTGTTCACATTCAGTAGGGACCTCATGACCCAGAGCTTTGTCACCTCTGAAACCTTAATCATCTGTGACCATAGTCTGACAGAGTTCTCCCTCTTCCTTCTCTCAGACCTCTCTCTAGACCGTTGGGCCTCTAGTCTTTCATTTTTCTCTGTATTTGTTATTCCTTCAGAGAAGAGTGGAAAGTATGGCCCAAAAGGAAATGACAGATGAGGAGAAAAATGGCCAGGATAGTGATAATAGGGTCCAGGGTATAACTGTGGGAGTGAGAGAAGGGTTTGGGATTAGAGAAAGTATGGTGAGGCTGAGATGATAGATTGTTCATCCACATGGACACTGAGGTTACCTCCAGTGAGGGTCTCCCTGACTCTTCTCTCAGCATATGATATACTTGAAATTTCTCTCATACTACAGCCACTCTATTTAGTTCGTTCTTAGTCAAACTCCCATCATTCCCCCTGAAATTGCTCTGGCAAAGGTCACCAATGGCCTTCTAATTGTCAAAGCCAGTGGTTGCATTTCAGTAAAAGATTATTTTCTATCTAGCACCTTGTGTAATTCGTTAGCCCACCAATTCTTCCTACTTCAGTAAGCACTTTTTTTGTTTGTTTGTTTGTTTGAGGGAGAGTTTTGCTCTTGTTGCCCAGGCTAGAGTGCAGTGGCGCAATCTCAGCTCACTGCAACCACCGCCTTCTGGTTTCAAGTGATTCTCCTGCCTCAGCCTCTGAAGTAGCTGGGATTACAGGCACCCGCCACCACGCCTGGCTAATTTTTGTATTTTTAGTAGAGACGGGGTTTCACCATGTTGGCCGGACTGGTCTCTTAACTCCTGACGTCGTAATCCACCCACCATGGCCTCATAAAGTGCTGGGATTACAGGTGTGAGCCACCACACCCGGCCTACTTCAGTAAGCACTTATAAGGCTGTTTGGCATTTAGCACTATTGCTTTCTTGAACCTGTCTCCTTAGTTTCTGTGACATAGCATCTGTCTTCACTTGAGTTCTACCTCTCTGGCCCACCTGAAAGGCTGAGAAGAGTTCTCTTTTCAAGTTCTTCTTCCTCTGCCGCTTTTCACCAGAACTCTACCCTCTGCCTTCTTTTCTTATTACTTCCTATCTTCCCTTGGTGATTGCATTTATTCTCAAGGCTTCAACTCATCTAGGCTAACGATAATTCATAACTCACACCCCCAGCTTCTCTGAGCTTCAGACCCATCTTTCTAAAAGCTTATTAGCTGAGATTCCCCAGCTTATTGAAGTAGCAGTTCAAACTGTCAAGCCAAACACCTCATCTCTCTCAGTGCTTTTTCCTCCTCCCATACTTCGTCTCTCAAATGACCATCATTAATCTCTACCTAATGCCCAAAACATAAAGCTAGTACTTATCCTCCACTCATTCCGCATTCCTTTAAATGGTTACCGACAGCCTGGGCAACATGGTGAAACCCTATCTCTACAAAAAAGTATAAAAATTAGCCAGGCATGGTGGCATGCACTTGTAGTCCCAGCTACTAGGGAGGCTGAGGTGGGAGGATTGCCTGAGGCCTGGAGGTCAAGGCTGTAGTGAACTGTGATCACGCCACTGCACTGCAGCCTGGGTGACAGAGCAAGATTCTGTCTCAAAAAAAAAAAAAAAGATTACTGAGTCTAGACCTTGGTAACTCTAGAATTTGTCCCCTTCTCTACATCTTCACATCATCATAACTTTGTTTCACATCCGAATCATTTCATACCTGGACTGTGGTAAAACCCTTTTTCCTAACTGTGCTCTCTGCCTCTGTTATCTTTTCTATGTCATTGCCAAAATGATTTTCCTAAAATTCAGATCCCACCAGGACTTCCTCCTGTTTAAATGGCTCCTATCACAGGGATGCTCTGTTACTGCATTTCTTCAGACATTCTTCTCTTTTAACCCTCGGTGCCTACTCATGCTTCATTCCTTCATCCTGGACCTTATCTGCCTGACTAACTCCTTGTTATTTCATACTCAGCTCACACATTACAGCCTCTGAGGATTCTTTCCAACTCTGCAATCCCCAATCTGAGTTATATTCCTGTCTTCTGTTTTCCCCTAACATACCTAGTATTTCTCTCTTGTAGCATTTTTTTTTCCAAATTGTTACTTTTATTCTTGTTTTTCTCCCTCTCTTGACTATACACCTCAAGGGCGAGAATTGTGACCAGTTTACCTCTTTGTCCTCAGTGCTTATCACTTGAGGACTTCACTAAATGGCTTTAGAGGGAAGGAAGTAAATGACTGTTTTTGACAATTTTTCTTTTGTTGTTTTATTCTTTCCTTAGTGAGAAGCCACAGAAATGGAGAGTGGAAATATATAGTGGTCAAAAGAAGATTAAGACAGTTTGGCAACTGAGTGACAGCTCACCCGTAGACCATCTGAATTTTCACAAACCTGGTAAAGATGGTTTATAATCTGTTCAGATAAATAATTCCAATAGAAAATAAACTAAGTCTGGCTGGGCACAGTGTCTCACACCTGTAATCCCAGCACTTTGGGAGGCTGGGGCGGGCAGATTGTCTGAGCTCAGGAATTTGAGACCAGCCTGGCCAACATGGTGAAACCCCATCTCTACTATAAAAATGCAAAAAATTAGCCAGGCATGGTTGCATGTGCCTATAGTCCCAACTACTCAGGTGACTAAGGTACAAGAATTCCTTGAACCCAGGAGGTGGAGGTTGCAGTGAGCTGAGATCGTGCCACTGTACTCCAGCCTGGGCGACAGAGTGAGACTCTGCCTCCAAAAAAAGAAAAAGAAAATAAACTAAATCTTACTGGAATGGATTGTTATTATAGCTCTTGTGTGCCCAGTTTTTTTTTTCTTTTTTTTTTGAGATGAAGTCTTGCCCTGTTGCCCAGGCTGGAGTGCAATTGTGTGATCTTGGCTCACTGCAACCTCTGCCTCCTGGGTTCAAGTGATTTTCCTGCCTCAGCCTCCCAAGTAGCTGGGATTACAGGTACCCGCTACCACACCCAGCTAATATTTTATGTCTTTAGTAGAGATGGGTTTTAACATGTTGGCCAGGCTGATCTCAAACTCCTGACCTCATGATCCGCCTGCCTTGGCCTCCCAAATTGCTGGGATTACAGGTGTGAGCCGCCACTCCCGGCCTGGGTCCAGTTTTAAGTAATTTTCCTGAACTCTAAGTGTAAAACATACTCTTTAAAAAAGAAAACTGCTTGGCCCGGTGGTTCAAGCCTGTAATCCCAGCACTTTGGGAGGCTGAGGCAGGTGGATCACTTTGAGCTCAGGAATTAGAGACCAGCCTGGGAAACATGGAGAAACCCCACCTCTACAGAAAGAAAATACAAAAATTAACCCGGTGTTGGTGACTTGTTCCTGTAGTTACAGCTACTCAGGAGGCTGAGGCTGGAGAATCACATGAACCCAGGAAGTGGAGGTTGCAGTGAGCCGATCGCACCACTGCAGTCTAGCCGGGGTCAACAGAGTGAAACCCTGTCTCAGAAACACACCACACAGCCACACGCACATGCACACAGAACTATCATGATTTTTATAAAACTGTAATACCCAGAAACATTTAGTGTATTATAATCACAAAAGAATGCTTTTTCTCCTTATCTTGTATAGAGGAACTTTTACTAAAAGAGATCAAGCAATGTGGACATAGGAGTAAAAATAGGTTGTAAGATGGAAATGCTGACTCATACTTGACACTTTTGGGCACTGGTTGAAACGATGATGGTATTTCTGCCATAGTATCTTCTCCATGGTGGAAATAAGGGTTGAGATTGCTAGTATTCTGTCACAGATGGTCCATATTAGGCAAAGAATGTCTTTTAGCCCTTTGTGTAATTAGCTAGCCTACCAAGTCTTCCTGCTTCAGGAAGTACCTTTCAAACTCCTATCTTTATGCACGTGAGTTATAAGGTGCTGTTGTCTCTTATTCATATAGGTCTTAAATGCCTTCATTTAAATATGTAAGGATTATTTGAAAACAAATCTGACAGTTTTCAGACAGAATCTGTTAATTAGATTACAAAGGCGTACACTGCTGGGAATACAAATAGTTTTATTTTACTGATTGATAATTTGCAAAAAATTTTTCCAGAAAATGTTTGTGCTCCTGCCCTCCCAAGTATATTTTGATTTAGGTATAATGGAAATTTCTGTCAGTTAGAGGCTCTGTTCATCTAGTTGAACTGTAAAAGTCATAACCAAACTGAATTTTTCGAGAGCTGTCAGTTAAAATTGTGCTATTTTTTTTAAGTGTGATATAAACCCTGTAAGTGATAAAAGACTGAGAATCAGCTGTAAAAATAGAAAAATTTCTGCATGGCAAAACATATCAGAGGCAAAACAGACAAATTATAAACTAGGAAAAGAAATTTGTAGCCCAGGCTGGGCACTGTGGCTCACGCCTGTAATCCCAGCACTTTGGGAGGCCAAGGTGGGCAGATCACAAGGTCAGGAATTTGAGACTAGTCTGGCCAGCATAGTGAAACCCTGTCTCTACTAAAAAAATACAAAAAAGGCCAGGCGCAGGTGCTCACGCCTGTAATCCCAGCACTTTGGGAGGCCAAGGCAAGCGGATCATGATGTTAGGAGATCGAGACCATCCTGGCTAACATGGTGAAACCCCATCTCTACTAAAAATACACAAAATTAGCCCAGCATGGTGGCACATGCCTGTTGTCCCAGCAATTCGGGAGACTGAGGCAGGAGAATCACTTGAACCTGGGAGGCGGAGGTTGCTGTGAGCCAAGATCACACCACTGCACTCCAGCCTGGGTGACAGCGAGACTTTGTCTCAAAAAAAAAGAAATTGGCAACCCATGTTCAGAAAAGGGGATATGTTTCAGTAAGAAAAATATTAATAACTCAGTAGAAAGATGGATAAGGTAAACTGTGTACCAAAAGGAAATTCAAATGTCATTTTAAAAATAAGATGTGCTTGTTTGTACTCCCAGCTACTTGGGAGGCTGAGGTGGGAAAGAGCCCAAGAGTTCAAGGCTAGCCTGGGCAACATAGTGAGATTCCATCTGTAAAAAATATAAAAGAATGGCTGGGCGTGGTGGCTCACGCCTGTAATCCCAGTACTTTGGGAGGCCAAGGAGGGCAGATCACGAGGTCAGGAGTTCGAGACCAGTCTGACCAACATGGTGAAACCCCGTCTCTACTAAAGATACAAAACATCCGCTGGGCATGGTGGCACTGCCTCTAATCCCAGCTACTTGGGAGGCTGAGGCAGGAGAATCGCTTGAACCCAGGAGATGGAGGTTGTAGTGAGCTGAGATCGTGCCATTGCACAGCTTGGGCAACGGGGTAAGACTCCATCTCAAAAAAAAAAAAAGGTAAAACAATAACACGTGCTCAACCTCACCTATAATAAGACAAATGCAAATGTATATTATATAGATACCTTTTCCATATTAGCAAAGATCAAAAAGTTTGGTGTCAGTGCTGGCATGGGTATGGGAAAATAGGCAATCATTCTCACACATTTCTGGTTGGAATGTAAAGTTGTACGGCTTCTGTGGAAGGTAGTACCCATCAAAATTGTAAAAGAATAGCTGGGCATGGTGGCGTGTGCCTGTAATCCCAGCTACTCAGGATGCTGAGGCAGGAGAATTGCTAGAACCTGGGAGCGGGAGGTTGCAATGAGCCAAGATCCTGCCCTTGCACTTTAGCCTGGGTGGCGGAGCAAGACTCCATCTCAAAAAATAAATGCATACATACATACATACATTCTTTGGCCTAGCAGTTTCATCAGTAGGAATTTTTTACACACATATAATCAGACATGTGCAAACAGACCTATGAACGAGATTGTTAATTTGTGGTATTGCTTACGGTAGCAAAAACATGGAGACGGGGACTTAGAAAAAGATCTAGAAGGATACAACCCAACTTTAGCCATGAGATGTGGAATGGTGATTGCAGAGATGATTACCAGTTTGGGCTGAACATCAGAATCATCTGTGGAGCTTTTAAGGTTCTATTGCCTAAGCTAGGTGCAGTGGCTCACAATTTTGTAATCCTAACACTTTGGGAGGTTAAGGTGGGAGGATCACTTTGAGCCTAAGAGTTCAAGACCAGCCTGGTTAACACAGTGGGACCCGATCTGTACAAAAAATAAAAAAATTAGCTGTGTGTGATGGCATGTGCCTGTAGTCCTAGCTACTTGGGAGGCTGAGATGGGAGGATTAGTTGAGCCCAGGAGGTTGAGGCTGCAGTGAGCTGAGGTTGTGCCACTGCACTCCAGCCTGGGTAACAGAGTGAGGCCCTGTTACACAAAAAAAGTTCTGTTGCTCATACCAAGTATATCAGAATCTCTGGAAGTACAGCTGGGACAGGAGTAATTTGTAACATTCTTCAGGTGATTCCATTGTGCAACTGTGGCTGAGAATCACCAACCAGAAAGAAACATTCTATCTACATCTATTGTTTTTTAAAGAAGAAACAGGTATTCTTTAAAGAATTTAAAGAAGAAACATGTCTTTTAAAGAAGAAAACATGTGGTCAGGAGTTCATGACCAGCCTGGCCAACATGGTGAAACCCTGTCTCTACTAAAAATAGAAAAAATTGGCCAGGCGTGGTGGCGGGTGCCTGTAATCCCAGCTACTCAGGAGGCTGAGACAGGAGAATTGCCTGAACTTGGGAGGCAGAGGTTGCAGTGAGATGAGATCGCACCATTACACTCCAGCCTGGGCAGCAACAGCAAAATTCTGTCTCCAAAAAAATTAAGTAAATTTTATTTTGTAGAGATTAGAGTTCTGTTTTGAGGAAATTCATATAAGAGGAAACACCTTTTCCTACTAAGCTGAATAAGCAAGTATACTGAACATATCATTTAAAGTCTTTTTGACGTGGATTGCATCAAAAAAGAGTGAAAGTTATTTTGAATGTTGAAGTTAAAGCAATTTTCTAGTGCATTGGTCCAGTGACTCCTTTTATAAAAATAAGGAATTCTTATAAAATCATATATTTGTGTGCTTAGAAACACACTCAAACTCCATTTTGGCTTGAACTTTATAACCTCTTGTACCCATCATATATTCTTGATGTGTCTGTCTAGAAATTATTCAGTGTCCTTTAGCCCCAAAGCAAGACCCACTCTTGAAGGGGGAATCTCATTTGTATAAGTCATGGGCTATTCAAACAAACAAAGTGTTAATTATAAGTATGGCTGAAAATATTTAACTTTCTTTCAAAGATAATATACTTTTAAGGGGTTAGATATCTTATTTCTTTGGACTGAGCACTTAAGTCAAATACTAGCTTTTCAAGATATTTAATGGCATGATGCTCTTGAGTAAAATAGTTGATATCAAAGGCAGGGAGACTTAAGAGAGGAAAGTGTACTTTTAGCCACCATGGAAAGAGAGGGTAATGATTTGGAGTTAATGGGGGAGAAAAAGTGTCCAGTGGAGTGCTGCTCACCCAGTGGGTGCTCAGTAAATGATTGTTGATAATGATGAAAATATGGAAACCAAAATGTTGACCCACAAGGAAGTGGACATTATCCCATCTAAATGCTGATTGGACCATTTATTTTTGAAATAAAATAGTCTTTGGAAGAAAAATGGATATGTGTCTAGCCCTAAGACTACAAATCTTAAATAGAAATTATTTTCTGAAATTTATGTTAGAATTGGAAAAAAGACAGTTGTGTAACCCTAGTTAATATGGCACAAAAAGTAAAGCAGTAAGTTTCCACATTAAAAATATATATAATTTAAAAATAATCTGCTTCATTTTAAGTTTATTTAATCATGTTTTAAATGTATCAAGAGTTTCATATTTAAAGCAAGTGTCCTTACTGAATTTTTTCCAACGAATTCTCTTAAAGTAGAAGACACATTGCCATTTAGACCACCTCTTAGTTATTGCATTGGTGTAAAATTCAGCATTATACATGGTAGAAAAGCAGGGTGTTAAACAATTCTGATCTCACTCTCTTTCTGATTACAGATTTTTCAGAATTAACACTAAACGGTAGCCTGGAAGAAAGGATATCCTTTACTAACATGGTTACCTGCAGCCAGGTGCATTTCAAGTGAAGTGTGCTGATGAAATCCTCTATAAGGTATTTATGTTCACCTTTTAGTCCCTTTGTCAAATACTTTGTAATATGTACCTTACGTTTAGTTCTTTCTACAATATCAATGTTGATTTACTACATTAGGAATAGAGATTATTAGTAATCACATAAAAGGCTTACCAGTTGTTACTGAGCAGTGTAACTCTTTAATTTTCTTTCTACCTTTTGTAGTCAACTTTTAACAGGTCAATTTAATCCTAAAAGCAGAGAAATAAAAAAAAAAAAAAATTCTTGAGTGGTAATGTCTTTGCATTTAAAATCTGTATATGTAGTAGAAAGTGAGTTTGATTTTGGAAACATTGATGGAAGAGAAAAACCCTGAACAGGCATATCGATTTGCCGTTGAAAGTGAAGTTTTGTTATAAACAATTTTATTCCAGCCCAACTATAGCACAAGTCCTAGATGTAAATAGTCTCCTTAAAATGTTTTGATTTGAGATCGTATTAACCAAAAGAATTAATGGAAATGACATTTTCTACTGTCTTACTCTTTTCTGGTGTCAGAAACAGTATTTGGTAAAATCAGATGAGTAAAATGCATGAGATTGTTCTTAAGCCATGTTTTATCCCCAAATAGATGGAAATTAATTAATTTTAGCATTTTAACATAGTTAAGAGTAAAATGAATCTTTATTATAAAAAACAAGATACTGAGTTACCTAGAAGATAAATAAAAAATAAACATATAATATTTATTTGAGGTATTTCATTGAATAAAGTAAGTTGAATTTAGTCAAAGTTGTCAGACTAAATTCAGACTAAAGTGTCAGAAGAGTGTACATGCTCATTTACTTGGTACCCACTTCATACTTTTCTGTGGTTGGTTAATAATATTTACAACCTGGAAGGATTGTTATCTATAGATTTCTTTTCTCTTTTGAGACGGAGTCTTGCTCTGTTGCCCAGGCTGGAGTGCAGTGGTGTGATCTCAGCTCACTGCAACCTTCACCTCGCAGGTTCAAGCGATTCTCCTGCCTCAGCCTCCCAAGTAACTGGGATTACAGGTGCCCGCCACCATGCCCAGCTGGTTTTTCTATTTTTAGTAGAGACAGGGTTTAACCACCTTGGCCAGGCTCATCTCTAATTTCTGGCCTCAAATGATTCACCTGCCTCAGCCTCCCAAAGTGCTGGGATTACAGGTATGAGCCACTGTGCCCGGCCAGATTGATTTTATCTATCAGGTATAGGACAGTGCTGAGATGGCAATCATTTGAACATTAAAGTAATATTTCTGGACAGATTTTAGAGTGATAAACTATCAAGTCACAACAGTTTATATACTATGATCCCATTTTTGTAAATAATTCATAATATACATTCATTATATACAGCAACTTTTTTTTTTTTGAGAGAAGTCTCGCTCTTGTCCCCCAGGTTTGAGTGCAATGGCTTTATCTCAGCTCACTGCAACCTCCGCGTCCCGGGTTCAAATGATTCCCCTGCCTCTGCCTCCAAAGTAGCTGGGATTAAGGCACCTGCCACCACGCCTGGCTAATTTTTGTGTTTTTTAATAGAGACGGGGTTTCATCATGTTGGCCAGGCTGGTCTCGAACTCCTGACCTCAGATGATCCGCCCGCCTCAGCCTCCCAAAGTGCTGGGATTACAGGCATGAGCCACCGCGCCTGGCCTATACAATGCAAAATCTTAATATTAACTTTAGGAGGGGTGAGATTACAAGTGATTTTTTTTTTTATTTCTGCTTATTTTTATTTTCTAATTCTTAAATCCCAGCACAAGCCAAAAAGAGAAAGAGAAAAAAAGGTAATTATTGTAGAACCTGAAAACAGAAATATATGGAAACCCTCAAAGCGGAAAAGGGAGGAAGATCCTGAAGATTCTCTTACGAAGCTCCAAAACTGATAATCCTGTCTCAGCTCTGCCTCCTCAGGAGGAGCATTAGTAGAACAGCAGTGATGAGGACGCAGAGGGAGCAGACAGTAGGTACCACGATCTCTGTAACCATTTGCATGTGACTTAGCAAGGGCTCTGAAATGACAAAGAGAACGAGCACCACAAATGAGAACAGGATCATTTTAGTAAATACAGCTTT
The DNA here is from genome assembly GCF_043159975.1 of Macaca nemestrina. Classification (NCBI taxonomy): domain Eukaryota; kingdom Metazoa; phylum Chordata; class Mammalia; order Primates; family Cercopithecidae; genus Macaca; species Macaca nemestrina. Next base: position 135,417,525 of record NC_092131.1, on the reverse strand, counting down.
ATCCCAAAAGCTTTAACTGTATTGGAAAAATTTAAAAAATACCATCCTCAAATTTTCTGATTCTTATTTGCCATGAAATAGAACTTAGTGAATTAAATGTTATTTGAAAATTTTATAGGAGCTTTGTAAATATTTCAGAAAATATGGGATAAATGCCTGAATTTGGTTCTTCTACAAGTGCTATAGTAAAGTCTAAATGTCTCTCAATACTTACACTTTGTAAATTTATCTCAGAATATTAGCAGCCATATTCCACAGTTCCTATAATTTTTATTGGGGGGGATTTGTGAAAGAAAAGTCCTTGGGAAACATTTCCAACTTTTCGAAGATGTTATTGTGTATCTTAAGAAGTGTAGGAATTTGTATGTCGAAATTTTGTATGGTAATTCTTGTATAGTTAAATAATAATCTTTAAGAGTTAATGATAAGCATATGTTATGTGCTTTATTAATAAAATAGTGGCCACTTACGTAATACCCACTTTTAGTTTGTGTTTGGGTACTCTGGTTACTGAGATAAATAAAGTGCTGGACATCCTCACGTGGAGTTCACAGGCTCATGAGTGAATTCTGTACCTCGTTTCAACCTTGTTTATTTTAGTTTAATGGAATATACATTCTTAATATTGCCTGATTATTTAAATGTGTTGGGGGGGTGCATATGCTATATTGGCCTGTAAAAATAGCTAATTTGGTAAGATTTGGTCTCGCACCTTCCACCTCTGCTATCACATTAGAGTTTGTTAAAAAAGGAAGCGTAGGCCGGGCGTGGTGGCTCACGCCTGTAATCCCAGTACTTTGGGAGGCCGAGGCGGGCGGATCACGATGTCAGGAGATGGAGACCATCCTGGCTAACACAGTGAAACCCCGTCTCTACTAAAAATACAAAAAATTAGCCAGGCGTGGTGGTGTGCGCCTGTAGTCCCAGCTACTCGGGAGGCTGAGGCAGGAGAATGGCATGAACTCGGGAGGCGGAGCTTGCAGTGAGCAGAGATCGTGCCACTGCACTCCAGCCTGGGTGACAAAGCGAGACTCCGTCTCAAAAAAAAAAAAAAAGGAAGCGTATTTCTCTGATTGCCCTTACGGAGAAATAAAGATCAAATTCAAAGAAGCAAATGATACGTGTTGGCATTTCTTGATGCATAATTGCATCTTTGTTATTTGACATCTCTGATCCTTTTAGATCCCATTGCATAGGAAATGATGTCTTCTATGAAGACAGGAACCTTGTTCATTGCTGTATCTCATGACTTAAAACATTCCCTGGCAAATAGTGAGTGCTTAATAATTGCTTGCCGAATGAACAAATATAAGATCTCAAGTGTTCTTTTTGTCCTTCATCCCGGTTGGTATAGTGGTTGGCTTTTCCTCTCCTTGCCCAAGCCCACTATAACAAAAATAGTAGGTATATAAATTTGTAGTATGATTCTGCTTTTTGTTTTTTTGTTTTTTTTTTTGAGACAGAGTCTCGCTCTGTCACCCAGACTAGAGTGCAGTGGTGTGATCTCAGCTCACTGCAGCCTCTGCCTCCCGGGTTCAAGCAATTCTCCTGCCTCAGGTTCCTGAGTAGTTGGGATTACAGGCACGCGCCGCCATGCCTGACTAATTTTTGTATTTTTAGTAGAGACAGGGTTTCATCATGTTGGCCAGGATGGTCTTGAACTCCTGACCTCAGGCGATCCACCCGCCTCAGCCTCCCAAAGTGCTGGGATTACAGGCGTGAGCCATCACGCCCAGCCTTATAGTATGATTCTGAAAGGATAAAACTTGAATGGATAAAATGGATAAAATATTTATCTTTCATGGTAAATTAAATGCTTTAAAATGCTTATAAATAGAAATTTGACATTGCTTCAAAGAAACCTGATTTTAATCATAGGCAGTTTTGGAAGATTGACTTCAAGTAGAGCCAGATTTTGAGATTTTGATAATGATATGTGTAATTATTTAGTTTAATTATTAAAGGAAAACATTAAAATATACTGACTCACCTGCAGCAAGCCTCTGATTGTTGATAGAGCAAGTTTCCAAAGCTTTGAGGTACCAACTTTCCACCTAATAAAAACCCACTTGATAAGTAATGTTGTCTTAGACTAATTTTTTGCTGTTTCAAATCATTTTTGAAATAAATGTTGGGTAAAAGTAAGTATTTTTTAAAATCTACCTATAGTTTATGTTTCTAAATCATCTTGTAGTTTAAATTAGTTTATATTTACTGTACATCCATGTACATCATAGTGAGGGAGTCAGAGAACAGTCTTTATTCTTGAGTGTACAATCTAGTGCTTTTCTAATAATGTAAAAGTAGCAAATGCCTTATGGTTTTTAGTCACTGCTTACATTTAATAGTCCTACTGGGCTCACCTTAAAATAGTTTTGATAAACAAGTGAAATTTACTTTTTAAAATTATTTTTATTAAGACACTCTATTTTATTTCATTTTTTAGAAACAGAGTCTTGCTCTGTTGCCCAGGCTGGAGTGCAGTGGAGTACTCATAGCTCACTGCAGCCTCAAACTCTTGGGCTCAAGTGATCCTCACACCTCAGTCTCCCAGGTAGCTGGGACTACAGGCGCGTCACCACATCCAGCTGATTTTTAAATTTTTTGTAGAAATGGGATCTTGCTATGATGCCCAGGCCGGTCTTGACCGCTTGGCCTCAAGCAGTCCTCCCACTCCAGCCTCCCAAGGTGCTAGGGTTACAGGTGTGAGCCACCATGTCTGGCCAAGACACTTGAAATTATAGTTTATATTCCCTGCCAATAGGTGCAGCAACATAGAGAATAGAGAGCTGCTAGAAAAGTTTTCAGGTTATTGAAAATGTTTGGTAGATTCTAAAGGATTATTAAGTTTGATTACTTTAGATCTCATTTTGAAGCCAGTATGTGTGTATGGCTCTGCTGCATGGCTGGAAAATAGATGAAAATTATATGATAATTATACATTCAATTTACTTAACTGTTTTTTATATATGTTGAAAAATAGGTAGTATTTGTTTGCATTAAGACACAAGATTTAGGCCAGGCGCAGTGGCTCACGCCTGTAATCCCAGGACTTTGGGAGGCCGAGGTGGATGGATCACGAGGTCAAGAGATCGAGACCATCCTCACCAACATAGTGAAACCCCATCTCTACTAAAAATACAAAAATTAGCTGGGTGTGGTGGCGCGCGCCTGTGGTCACAGCTACTCGGGAGGCTAAGGCAGGAAAATCGCTTGAACCCAAGAGGCGGAGGTTGTAGTGAGTTGAGATCTCCAGCCTGGTAACAGAGTAAGAGTCTGTCTCAAAAAAAAAAGAAAGAAAAAGAAAAAGAAAAAAAGACACAAGATTTAGAATAATATTTAACTAGAAGTCTCTATTGTTTTTGCCCTGTCATAACTTAAAGCAAATGGAACTCCTTCGTAACCTCTGGTAGTGCCCTTAGATTGAAGCTTACGTCAAGCTTGCTTCATTCTAAGCAAACGAGCAAAGGTGAAATAAAGGGCCATGCTGCATGCCCCTGTCCTCTTTCATGGAGGAAAGAGGAGACGTACTTGCCAAGCTCTGTGTGTGTTCCAGCTACCTAGCTCTTCTAAAGTTCAGAACAGATAACATTGATAATTAGGCCTACCTCTCTTGGATTGGGAAACCCATTGGCAATGATAATCTTCTTGTAATATTGAACTGAAGCCTTTGGATAGCGAGGCTTATTTCTGTCGTTAAATTCAACATAGTAGAATCCATATCTATCTGAGTATCCTTTCTCCCATTCAAACTTATCCAACAGAGACCAGGAAGTATACCCCTTTATATTAGCACCATCTTTTATAGCTGCAAAGACATTTTATTCCATTTTAAATATATTTCATTTACTTAGAAAAATAAAACTGTGAAGATAATGTTAAAAATGTTTTCATTTATGAGATGTAGAAGCAAGTTTCAGTCGATCGTGTGTTAGTCACATTTTGTCTCAGTTAAATGGGAAAACTGCAGACAATCTTGGTTTGTGTCTCACCTTTTAGCATTTCATTTATGTATCCTTTAAGGTACTGAATTCTCCACTCATCACATAATTGAGTACAGTGGAATTTTTGAGATGCTCCATTTTCCATCACATATATGGGAGGATTGCCGTATTGAGTCTGAAAGTGAGTCATAGCAACAAATATCTTAAAAATTCTGACCTACAGGTAGGTTTCTGAGTCAGAGGCTCATATAGGAACACATATTCAAGCCTGCCACATTCTAATCAAGTGTGTTTTTGGCATTTAGTAGATGTCAGATAACGTGCTTATTTAGAGATTATTGTAGGCGGGAGACAGGTTCATATAAAGGATGTATTTCTCAATAAATGAGCATTGTTGCCAGGCGTGGTGGCTCTCGCCTGTAATCCTAGCACTTTGGGAGGCTGAGGTGGGCAGATCACCTGAGGTCAGGAGCTCGAGACCAGCCTGGCCAACATGGTGAAAACCTCTCTTTACTAAAAATACAAAAATTAGCCAGGCGTGGTGGCGTGCGCCTGTAATCCCAGCTACTTGAGAGGCCAAGGCAGGAGAATCACTTGAATCTGGGAGGAGAGGGGGCAGTGAGCCGAGATCGTGCCACTGCACTCCAACCTGGGTGACAGAGCGAGACTCTGTCTCAAAAAAAAGCATTGTTGGAGGGGACATGTACTTTGGTCTTGTTCTTTGCCACATATTCCAGTTTAGCGAGAAGGACAGCAAAATAAATAAGGGATGTGAATTTTAGCTAAAGTTATATACATGCAAATGGTTGTGCATGGTAGACATGAGTCTGTAAGGCCTATATTTAGTAGCCTCTGAAGTATGACTCACTAGGTTTATTTTGTTTTATTAACTTTCTAATGTAGGCACCTGAGCTTAAGCTGTGAGAACATGAATTCAAGTCTAAATATCCTTTGAATAGCTTAATGTGATAATCACCTGAGCAAAGTTGAGGAGCCTCCTAAATCCCCATGGCACAGAATATAGCCATTTAGACCCCAGAGCTGGCCAGTTTGGGTCAACCAGCTCTATCAAGTCACGATCATTCTGGTAGCTGGGCCCCTGGCGGGAGGGGTTCTTCCTTTCCGTGATGTACCGAGTAGTAAAATGACCTAATCCCAAGAAATCAGATGTGCCTTTAATGTAGCTCTTCTCCTGGAGTGAGAACACTGGTAACCTTGACATCTCCAGGCCTTGCTCTGCACTCTTTCTTCCTTTTGAGAGAACAAAGCAGAATTTAACAAAGGCTTATTTTCTCCCAATCACTGTGTTATATATCATGACGATAGTGACATCTTGACATAAAAGGTGGGCTTTAGGATTCATCTGCGTGGGAAGTATAACCTTAGCCATCCAAAGTGGAAGTTTTGAAATTTCAATACTGTCCAAAATATTTATAAGTTTATATTGCTTAAAAGTAGTATTTTCACAGATAATAAGTGGTATGTAGCCATCTGGAAAAAAAGTAGAGTTGGGCTTCTGTGTTGTTCCTTACATTAAAAATGGGTAATTTGGCCAGGTGCAGTGGCTCACGCCTGTAATCCCAACATTTTGGGAGGCCGAGGCGGGTGGATCACTTGAGGTCAGGAGTTCGAGACCAGCCTGGCCAACATGGTGAAACCCTGTTGCTACTAAAAATACAAAAAATTGGCCAGAAGCGGTGGCCCACGCCTGTAATCCCAGCACTTTGGGAGGCCGAGAGGGGCAGATCACAAGGTCAGGAGTTCGAGACCAGCCTGACCAACATGGTGAAACCCCGTCTCTACTAAAAATACAAAAATTAGCCCGGCGTGGTGGCGCATGCCTGTAATCCCAGCTACTTGGGAGGTTGAGGCAGGAGAGTTGCTTGAACCTGGGAGGTGGAGGTTGCAGTGAACCAAGATCACACCACTGCACTCCAGCCTGGGCAACAGAGCCAGACTATCTTAAAAAAAAAAAAAAAAATTAGCCGGGAGTGGTGGCAAGCATCTGTAATCCCAGCTACTCGGGAGGCTAAGGCAGGAGAATCGCTTGCACCCTGGAGGCAGAGGTCGCAGTGAGCCGAGATCACGCCATTGCACTCCAGCCTGGGCAATGAGCAAAACTCCATCTCAAAAAATAAAAACTAGAAATGTGTAATTTTAGCTGCCTTTGGGAAGGGAACTGGAAGGCCAGTGATGGTATGTCCTATCTTTCAAAGTTGTAAAAGCATATGTCCTTTCACTGACCAGTTCCAAATCTATTTACACTTTACTCACATATAAAGGGATGTTTGTACAAGCATCTTCATTAGAGACTGAGCAGCAAAAGATTGGAAACAACCTAAATGTCTGTCAGTAGGGACCGGTTACATAAATGATAAAATATCCATGGTACAACACTACGCAGCTGTTAGAACAAATGAGGCGGCACTTTCTATAGCAATGTGGAAAGCTTGCCAGGATATAGGTTTCCGTGAAAAAAAGCTTCAGAATGTTGCATATAATCCTAAGCACATACACTGATCACATATACAACCCATCTCTGGAAGTATACTTGCTTCTGGGGAGAGAAGGAGAGAGGCCTGACTTTTTAGTTCATACTTTTCGTACTTTAAAAAATTTGAAACATGTCCAGGTGTGATCTATGCAAAAATGGCTTTTAATATATAAATCAAGAAAACAACATTTTCCATGAATTGATCTGAAATACAACCTTAAGAATAGTTCCAAAGAGGATAATAGTTTAGATAAAATGAATACAAAGTTTGTGTTATTAAATACCCTTAAGATATTAGCATAAAGCAAATAAAATATTGGCACGTTATTTCAGTTACATTTAGTGACTTAAGAAAAACCACCAGCTGTCGTCATTGTCCTTGCACTAATACAATAGCCACTTGCTGCATATGGCTATTAAAATATAGTGACCGAAGGATTGAATTTTTAATTTTAATTTTTAAAATTCTGATAGACGCTGGTGGCTAGAAGCTATTGTATTGGACAGCACATGTATAGAACATTTCCGTCATTGTGGAAAGTTCTATTGAACAGCACTGATCTGGAAATACTTTTGTTTATGTATTTACTGTGAGTAAAAGAGTACTTCTGAGAGGCCTGGAAGTAATTTGTGAACAAGATTTCAGGCAGAATGCTTTCAGTACTAAATAAAACTTCAACTGCTTAGAGGATCCTTCTTTCTACATTGTGCAAAGGAAAAGTTCAGCCTGTTTCCCATTTGTATCATCACAGAATTGGAGTTGAGAGGGGCTGGGATTATTGGCGTTACACCCAAAATGTGCTGTCTCACAAATAATCTATTTGGCTTTGTAATGCAGTCTTTCTGTGGCACCTGCAATGGCCTCTGAGGGCCCCAAGAGAGTGAATGCACTGTGTGAATGATAAGTTGTGTCTACAGGGACATGGGCCCTGCCAGTCCCTTCATGAAGGCTTTTTCCTTATGCATCTTGAGGAAACTATTCTCAAGATTTTGAGTGTATGTGTATAGATGTGTCACAGAACTGATTGACACCAAAAGATTTTTAAAGATTGTATCTAATGCCTTCATTTTCAGATAAGATTAAGAACCAAAGAGGTGAAGCACCTTGCCCACAGTCACTCACAAGTTAGTGGCGGAGTTGGTATTAGAACTTGCTACCTCCTGTTCAGATAAGTATGTTTGATAAATGTGTTTTATAGAAAGGGGCATTTTTCAAATGTTGACAGTTCTCTCTTAATCAAACACCTAGAATAGATTTGTTGTGTGTAACGGTAACCCAATTCCAGTGTTATTTTTGTCTCCTTTTTTTTAGGGTGAGTGCCAGCTGATACCTTTAAATCAGAGATAATATGTTTAAATTTCTATGGTCAGACACTGCCGGTTACCTACACACCCAGCAGTCAGTCCAATGCCTGTCTTCCATGCCCCCTTCCTCCCCAGCCTCTGGGGCCCTAGTTGTGATGGTCTAGGGCATCATCTGACCTAACCATGTGACAGTTCTGTCCCTTGAGGCACAAAGGGACAGAAGCTGCTTCCTGGGAAGATTTTTCTTGTTCCTAAAAATAGCTAAGAAGAATGGCCAGGCGTGGTGGTTCATGCCTGTAATCCCTGTACTTTGGGAGGCCAAGGTGGGCAGATCACTTGAAGCCGGGAGTTTGAGACCAGCCTGGCCAAGATGGTGAAACCCCGTCTCTACTAAAAATACAAACAATTGGCTGGACATGGTGGTGTGTGCCTCTGATCCCAGCTACTCAGGTGGCCAAGGCACAAGAATTGCTTGAATCTGGGAGGCGGAGGTTGCAGTGAGCCAAGATTGCACCACCGCACTCCAGCCTGGGCAACAGAGTGAGACTCTCTCTGAAAAAAAAAAAAAAAAAATGTAACAAGAAAAGGATACCTGCATTCACCACTTCTATTCAACATAGTAATGAGAGTTCTAGCCAGAGTAATATGCAAGAAAAATAAATAGAAGGCATCCAACAGTGGCTCATGCCTGTAATCCCAGCACTTTGGGAGGCTGAGGCAGGCGGAGGCGGATCACAAGGTCAAGAGTTCGAGACTACCCTGGCCAATATGGTGAAACCCTGTCTATACTAAAAATACAAAAATTAGGCCCTGGTGGCGGGCACCTGTAGTCCCAGCTATTTGGGAGGCTCAGGCAGGAGAATTGCCTGAACCCGGGAGGCGGAGGTTGCAGTGAGCCGAGATCATGCCACTGCACTCCAGCCTGGACAACAGAGTGAGACTCAGTTTCAAAACAAACAAAACTGTTTAGAAGAAAACATGGCCTGGTGTGGTGGCCCATGCCTGTAATCCCAGCACTTTGGGAGGCCAAGGTGGGCAGATAGCTTGAGCCTAGACGTTTGAGACCAGCTTGGACTACATAGTCAAACCCTGTCTCTACAAAATATACAAAAAATTAGCTGGGCTTGGTGGTGTGTGCCTGTGGTCCCAGCTACTTGGGAGGCTGAGGTGGGAGGATCACTGGAGCCCGGGGAGGTTGAGGCTGCAGTGAGCCATGATTGCCCCACTGCTCTCCAGCCTGGGTGACAGGGCGAGAGACCCTGTCTCAAAAAAAAAAAAAAAAAAATTACTGGCGTGACCCACTAGGGAGGCTGAGGTGGGAGATTCACCTGAGGTCAGGAGTTCAAGGCCAGCCCGGCCAACATGGTGAAACCTCATCTCTAGAAAAAATATGGCCGGGCGCGGTGGCTCAAGCCTGTAATCCCAGCACTTTGGGAGGCCGAGACGGGCAGAACACGATGTCAGGAGATCGAGACCATCCTGGCTAACACAGTGAAACCCCGTCTCTACTAAAAAATACAAAAAAAATAGCTGGGCGAGGTGGCGGGCTCCTGTAGTCCCAGCTACTCGGGAGGCTGAGGCAGGAGAATGGCGCAAACCCAGGAGGCGGAGCTTGCAGTGAGCTGAGATCCGGCCACTGCACTCCAGCCTGGGCGACAGCACGAGACTCCCTCTCAAAAAAAAAAAAAAAAGAAAAGAAAAAATACAAAAATGGGCTAAGCATGATGACAGGTGCCTGTAACCCCAGGTACCTGGGAGGCTGAGGCAGGAGAATCACTTGAACCTGGGAGACAGAGGTTGCAGTGAGCTGAGATCGCACCATTGCACTCCAGCCTGGGCAACAGAACGAGACTCTGTCTCAAAAAAAAGAAAAGAAAGAAAGAAAAAGAAAAGAGCAAAAGCACCATGACATTTAATTAGGCAGTTATATCTTGATTCTGACACCAAAAGCACAGGCAACAAAAATAGGCAAAAGAAACAAACATAAATAGACAAATTGGGCTTCACGAAATGTTTTAAAATTTGGGAATCAAGACACTAGCAACAGAATAAAAAACCCACATAGAATGGGAGGAAATATTTGCATATCATATATCTGATAAAAGATTAGACTCCAGAATATGTAGAGAATTCCCAAAACTCAATAACAAAAACAACCCAATTCAAAAATGGGCAAATAACTTGAATCGGCATTTTTTCTAAAGAAGATCTACAGATGGCCAATAAGCACATGAAAAGATGCTCTTACTAATCATTAGGGAAACACAAATCAAAACTGCAATGAGATACAACCTCACACCTACTGGGATGGCCATTATTAAGCAAAATAACAAGCGTTGGCAAGGATGTGGAGTAATTGGGACCCTTGTGTATTGTTGCTGGGAATGTAAAATGGTACACCCACTGTGGAAAACAGTACGACACTTCCTTAAAAAAAATTAAAAATGGAATTTTTCATATGATCCAGCAATTCCACTTCTGGGTATATACCCCAAATAACTGAAAGCTGGATCTTGAGATATTTGTACACCTGTGTTTTTAGCATTATTCACAATAGCTAAAACATGGAAGCAACCTAAGTGTCTATTGATGGATGAATGAATAAGCATAATATGATACATACAGACAATGGAAAATTTTTTTTTCCCCCAAGATGAAGTCTCACTCTGTCACCCAGGCTGGAGTGCAGTGGCACTATCTCGGCTCACTGCAACCTCCACCTCCCAGGTTCAAGTGATTCTCCTACCTCAGCCTCCCAAGTAGTTGGGATTACAGTCACCCACCACCATGCCCAGCTAACTTTTGCACTTTTAGTAGAGACAGGGTTTCACCATGTTGGTCAGGCTGGTCTCAAACTCCTGACCTCAGGTAATCCGCCCGCCTCGGCCTCCCAAAGTGCTGGGATTACAGGCGTAAGCCACCGTGCCCAGCTGACAATGGAATATTATTCAGCCTTAAAAAGGAAGGAAATTCTGACATTACAAAATGGATGAATCTTGAGGACATTATGCTAAGTAAAATAAGCCTGTCACACAAAGTCAAATACCGTATGCTTCCACTTATATGAGCTACTTAGTCAAAATCAGAGACAGTGGAATGGTGGTTGCCAGGGACTCGGTGGCAAAGTTTCAGTTTTGCAAGATGAAGCATTCTGGAGATGGATGGTGGTGAGGTTTGTACATTATGAGTGTATTTTTTACCACTGAACTGTACACTTAAAAATGGCAACACAGCCGGGCGCAGTGGCTCAAGCCTGTAATCCCAGCACTTTGGGAGGCCAAGACAGGGGGATCACGAGGTCAGAAGTTCGAGACCATCCTGGCTAACACGGTGAAACCCTGTCTCTACTAAAAAATACAAAAAAAGCTAGCCGGGCGAGGTGGCTGGTGCCTGTAGTCCCAGCTACTCGGGAGGCTGAGGCAGGAGCATGGCATAAACCCGGGAGGCAGAGCTTGCAGTGAGCTGAGATCCGGCCACTGCACTCCAGCCTGGGCGACAGGTGAGACTCCGTCTCCAAAAAAAAAAAATGGCAACACAGGTACATTTTATGTGCATTTTTCCACAATAAAAAAAATTGGGGGGAAAATGGCCAAGAAAGCCCACCCCAAAACATATTATGACAGAGCAATTCCCTTTTCCTGTCTTTGGGTGTTGACATGTAAAGATGTGATACCTGGGGTTGCTGCAGTCATCTTGTGGTCATGGGGATTGGTTGATGGGCTAACTGAAGGTGCCAGAGTGGAAAGATGGAATAAGCCTGGGTCCTCAAGGGCACCCTTGAAGGCTAGATTACCTAGCCCTGCATCACCCTTCTCTGGGCTCAGGTGAGATGATAAATTCCCTACTTCAAGTCATTTTAGGTAGAATTTTCTGTTATGTGGCAGTTAAAAACATCCAAATTGATATATCCCTGTAAGCCTTACCTGTATTTATTCTCTTCTCCAACACTGTGGAAACTGGAGCTTGGAAAGTATTTCTCCATTGACAGAAAGAACCGACAATAGAAGTGACACAAGCCCATGACTGCGTCTGAGCTCTCTCCTGCTTGACTGCAGTTAAAGTGGGGTGGAGGAAGGGGCAGGGCAGCAGAACATAAGAGAGACCAGCCCAAAGAACCACCACGTTCTTCCCTGAGTTCTGAAAATTCTCAATTTCCAGGTCTAGGGAAATTGAGAGGTCTAGGGTTCCTCCCTGCTAACTCAAATGTGTGGTTCTCAATTCTTTCGAGTCTGGATTATCCCTTGAGTACCTCACCCAGGCCCGATGAGCTCTTCAACCCCCTGCCTTTTGCTTGTTTCACATGGGCTCAATAACTTGCCGTAGTATCTGCAGTTTAAAATGAGGCTGGGCTCACCAATGTAGTCCTTCATGACTTGGGGGTAGTCACCGGCATAAATGGGGTTGGCAAACCAGCCCAGACAGAACTGTAGGTATCTCTCGGCAGCCGCTATGTCCTTGGGGTTACTAATGTCCACAGGCTCCCCCCAGTCACAGTTCAATGAAATTCCCACCAGACCTTAAAAGAAAAGAAAGAAAAGGGAGTGGAGAGTGGGCATGCCATTGCTGCTCCGGGCACTTGGCTGTCCTGGGTACATGTGTGGGGCCACAGCTCACCTTGCTGCTTGCTGCGCCACGTGGTGTTATAAGAATGCCAGGCTTGGGCGTGAGCCTGAAAGGGGAGTAGAAATGCATCGTAGGTGCCTGGCCCATCCATTTCAATCTGGGTGGCCTTTCTTTCCTTCCTAACTTTAGACCTATCATTTTCATCCATCCAGCCTTGTTTATCCCAATCCAGTCTTCCTTCCTCTAACTTCTTGAGGCACTTATTTTCTTTATACTGTAAATGAAACTTGAAAGTCTGGCTCAAACAACTTTGTGTTGTTATTTATCGTTTTTAAGATTTTTGCTAAAGTTTCCTGTTTTGTTCCTCTTAGTCCTCAGTAGCAACTAGGCAGTACTTTTCCCAGAAGAGCTCAGTAAGTTAGGAAAAAACCAAGTGTCTGAAATAGTCTTGAAAAACGGAATCTAAAATACACCAACCTGCCTTCTCTTCATATTCTACCAGTGACCCGCTGGCCTGCCTGAGGCTATTTCAGCTAGCCACCGCACTTGGGTAGTTCAACACCTAAGAGAGATGGAAAGTCATCTAGAACAGTGATTCTCAGTGTGTGGTCTCCAGACCGAGATCATCAGGATCCACTGGGAACTTAATAGAAATGCAAATCCGTGGGCCCTTGCCAGACCTACTGAATCAGAAACTCAAAGTGGGGCCCAGGAATCTGTGTTTGGTGTTTTTTGTTTTGTTTTGTTTTGTTTTTATCTTGAGATGGAGTCTCGCTCTGTGGCCCAGGCTGGAGTGCAGTGGCACGATCTCGGCTCACTGCAACCTCCGCCTTCCAGGTTCAAGCCATTCTCCTGCCTCAGCTTCCTGCGTAGGTGGGACTACAGGTGCGCACCACCACACCTGGCTAATTTTTGTATTTTTAGTAGAGATGGGGTTTCTCCATGTTGGCCAGGCTGATCTCGAACTCCAGACCTCAAGCGATCTGCCTGCCTCAGCCTCCCAAAGTGCTGGAATTGCAGGTGTGAGCCACTGTGCCTGGCCAGCAGTCTGTGCTTTAATAAACTTTTTTTTTTTTTTTTCTTGAGATGGAGTCTTGCTTGTTGTCAATGCTGGAATGAAACTCCTAGGCTCAAGTGATCCTCCTGCTCAAGCGATCCTCCCTCCTGCTCAAGCCTCTCAAATAGCTGGGACAACAGCCATGTGCCACCACACCTGGCTCAGTTATCATTTATTAAATGATTATGATGCTTGTTAAAGTTTGAGAAGTACCAATTTAGAAGACCTGAATATCTGAAGGCTATAGAATTTGGGGTTGTTTTGTTTGTTACTCACGGAGAACCTTTATCAGACTTCGTTCCTTATACTTCCTTTTGCCAACCAGCAATAACCAAGTGAATCATGGTATTGTCTGATGAAGTGGAACATGTCAAAACAATAACAGAATCACATCTCTTCATGTGGGTGCGGTGGCTCATGCCTGCAATCCCAGCACTTTGGGAGGGTGAGCCGGGTAGATCACGAGGTCAGGAGTTCAAGACCAGCCTGGCCAACATGGTGAAACCCTGTCTCTACTAAAAATACAAAAAAAATAGCCGGATGTGGTGGTGTATGCCTGTAATCCCAGCTACTCAGGAGGCTGAGGCAGGAGAATGGCATGAACCCAGGAGGCAGAGGTTGTAGTGAGCCGAGATCGTGCCACTGCACTCCAGCCTAGGCGACAGAGCAAGAATCTGTCTCTAAATAAATAAATAATGACATCTCTTCAGCTCACTACTTTTGAAAGATAAAAAGGCCCCGAAAATGACTTCTATATTTAATATTAAAAATATCTTGAGGCCGGGCACTATGGCGCATGCCTCTAATCTCAGCACTTTGGGATGCCGAGGTGGGGGAATCACCTGACGTCAGGAGTTCAGGACAGCCTGGCCAACATGGTGAAACCCTATCTCTATCAAAAATACAAAAATTAGCCAGGTGTGGTGGCACACGCCTGTGGTCCCATCTACTTGGGAGAATGAGGCAAGAGAATCGCTTGAACCCAGGAGGCAGAGGTTGCAGTGAGCCAAGATCATGCCACTTCACTGCATCCTGGATGACAGAGCAAAACTCAGTCTAAAAAAATATAAAAATAAAAATATCTTGAGAGCTCTGCCCTTTAAATATTCAGTTTAAGAAATCATAAGCCAAATGTAGAAAAAATGAGAAAATGTTCTCCCTGATATGAGTTTGGGGGTCTGGAATGTCACCCAGTGGTTCCTTGCCTTCCAGCTTAGACAGATTGTCTACCTTCTGCTAAGTGTCCTTTGGGGCCAATCCCACATGCCTTGTATCCCTGTTCTCCAGTTATCATCATCCATATCCTCATACATGTCCTGTAATGTGACCCAATTCCCTCTCCAGTGACAAGGCTTTCCAGTAGCCCTTCCTTCCTGTAGCGTCTTCTCGGAATGGCCCCTTTCCTCTCTTGCTGTGACTGATGCCTGCCAGCCCTAAGAGCACCTCCACTGCAGCTCCTTTGAGCAGAGGCCATTTTTTCCATCACACTCCACATCCCTCTGAGCTGGGAGTAAGGTGGAGTCTGCCTGCTCATTATTGCTGCTTCCAAACTAGTTTTCCTTCCTCCTTCAAAACTCCCAGGTTCTTTGAAGCCATGCTCTGATGACCACTTCTAACTCCTCTTACTGCTGTCCTTGATCAACCCCAGTTACTTCTGCTCATTCATGGAAGATTTTAAACCCTGGCTCGCTGTCACATCCCTTCTTCCTCCTGTCACAGCTTAGACCTGTAGTTGATGCATTTCCACATGGATGTGCTCCATCCCCTTGGCTAGGCTGTAAGCTCTTGGGAGCCGCTATAACAGCTCAGCCATCGTGTCCCCCAGCGCCCTGCATGGCAGGACACGCCCTCCATAAATCGTCACAGAAAGGAAGGTGCTATGGAGTATGCTGACTCGGAGGTGGAGTGGCAGAGGACCAAGCTCAGGCTAGAGCCCCTGGGGAAGGCTGAGCTGACCCTGAGGCTGTTCTCCCACCAGAAGGACCCCCCTCACCTTAATGATGTGATGTGCTGCCTTGTACAGGCCGGTGCCTCGGAGCTTCAGGCCCGGTGCATGGTGGCCCGTCTCATAGCCTTTTTCTGCCATTGCCTATAGGGACAGCAAAGCAGGACCACAGGATCCATAAGAAGTGGCAGGGAGCGCCACATTCTGCCACCTGGAGGGGCCTCGCTTACCCGAGGATCACTGAACGTGATCCAGTGCTTCACACGGTCCCCAAAGGCCTCAAAGCACAGGTTGGCGTAGTCTCTGAAGTAGTTGGCCATGCTCACATTCTGCCACCCACCGTATTTGACCTGGAGCAGCTGTGAACACAGAGAAGCAGGTGCCTCATGAATGAACTGCAAAGTAGTTTAGATGTGGAGATAAGCTGTGCCACAGTCCTCAGACAAACAGGAGGGAGGCCGCGCAGGGAGACTGGGACTGTCATGCTTAGAAAGAACTGGACAGATTGAATATTTAAGAAAAATTGCCAGGGGAAAGGGGCCTAATAATGGGGAAGCATCTTAGATCTAAGTTCTGGAGAAATGAGATCTGATGCTGGGGTGAACACTGTGATGAGGATTTTGAGGGCCACGGAGATGTCAGAAAGCTCCTAGAAGCCTTGGGGCAGGATCTGCCTTCTTCGGCCAAGGGCTTTCCCAACCAAAGGCATCTGCCCATGATGGCAGAATCCTCCCAAGACTTGTCACTCTATCGAGACTACCTGTCCAGCTCTCCTTGGCGGGTTCGAGGGATGTTACTGGGACAGGTTCGTGAAAGCAACCAGGGAAGAAACTGGAAGGTTCATCTCCCTACAGCCTGCTCTGCCCTCCTCCCCAGTTAGAGGACTCTGGTAGCTCCCATTCCCACAGAATAAACCCAGTTCCCAGTCATCTTAGCTCGGCACTTGAGGCTTTTGAGGTCTTCCCCAAGCCACTTCTCCAGCCTCTAACCCTTCCCTCTCCTACCTGCTCCCCAAATTCTAACTGAACCAAACTGCTTGCCCAGCTTCCCCCTCTTTGCAATGCACCCTCCAATCAGAACACCCCTTCCTCCCACCTCCTGCCCAAACCTTCCAGGGCACCGATGGGACCACCTTCTCCCCAGTGAATGAAAATATTGCCTGAGGCCAGGCGCAGTGGCTCATGCTTGTAATCTTAACACTTTGGGAGGCTGAGGCAGGCGGATCACCTGAAGACAGGAGCTCGAGACCTGCCTGGCCAACATCGTGAAACCCTGTCTTTACTAAAAATACAAAAATTAGCCAGGCATGGTGGCACATGCCTGTAATCCCAGCTACTCGGGAGGCTGAGACAGGAGAATCACTTGAACCCAGGAGGCAGAGGCTGTAGTGAGCCGAGATCACGCCACTGCACTCCAGCCTGGACGACGGAGCAGGACTCCATCTCAAAAAAAAAAAAAAAAAAAAAAGAAAGAAAGAAAATACTGCTTGAATCACAGTGACATAGTGACGTTCTGAAGCATGTTATGATTTCATGGACATTACTGGGGCAGGGTCATATATGAGTGCCTGTGATACGGCTCAAAGAAATTGGAGAAAAAAGGCTAAACTTGTTCATTATGCTATGTTGCCAGATCTCTCTTTTTTTTTTTTAATAGATGGAATTTCGCTCTCATTGCCCAGGCTGGAGTACAATGGCACGATCTCAGCTCACTGCAATCTCTGCCTCCTGGTTCAAGCAATTCTCCTGCCTCAGCCTCTCAAGTAGCTGGGATTATAGGCACCCGCCACCACGCCTGGCTAATTTTTGTATTTTTCATAAACACTGGCCAGGCTGGTCTCGAGCTCCTGACTTCAGGTGATCCACCCACCTCGGCCCCACAAAGTGCTGGGATTACAGGCGTGAACCACTGCACCTGGCTGCCAGATCTTAGTTAAAAGACGTATCTTTATAGTTTTAAAAATTCGTTTGTATGCCAAGTTTTTTAGAAAACAAAAGGATTCACTCTTTTCACTTACTACACACATCAATTAAAGCAGTATGACCTCCCTGCCATACATGAGTGCTTTGGTTTGAATGTTTCTGTCCCCTGGAATTCATGTTGAAACTGTATCCCCTGTGTAACAGCATGGGGAAGTGTAGCCTTTGGCAGGTGATTGAGTCATGAGGGCTCTTCTCTCTTGAATGGAATTAGGTGCCCTTATAAAAAGAGGGACACAGCATTCAAGGCACCATCCTGGAAGCAGAGACTGGGCCAGAATCTGCACCTGCCAGTGTCTTAATCTTGGACTTCCCAGCCTCCAGAACTGTGGGAAGATATATTCCCATTCTTTACAAGTTACCCAGTCTCAGGCGTTCCGTTATAACAGCAAAAGTGGACTAAGACAGTGAGTCAGAGAGATTTTTCCACTCACTCACATCTTACAGTCGTGCACCAGAATCCAGACCCTAGTCTCTGCCCCACCTGGGCAACCCGAGTCCTCAAACTGGGCTCCCTCCTGCTGAGCTGAGCACCGCTTGGGCCTGGGAGCCTGCTCGGGTCCTCACCTGCGGCAGATCCCAGTGGTGCAAGGTCACGATGGGGGTGATGTTGCTGCTCAGAAGGGCATCGATAAGATCACTGTAGAATTGGATTCCCTTCTTGTTCACCTGCTCGGCTGCAGGTGAAATAAAAGAAGATGCTACGAGAAAGGACCTTGGCCTTGGCCTTCTGGAGTGCAGCATTCCTGGGCCCTGTTGCTTTTTGAAGGCCTGAGGTACCCTCAGCCCACCAGCATTCTGGGAGCCCAGTTACCTGCAGAACCTGTGAGAGCTGCTACTATCAGCAACCACGTTCATGGGCTGGTCTCCCTCCCCAGGACTCTGTGGTGCCCCTGCAAAGCCAACATGGCCGGAAGGGGCCGCACCTGGGCTCGGGAGGGGTTTCCCTGGCTCACCTCGGACGCCTGTGGGCAGGAGCCGGGGCCAAGACAGGGAGAATCGGTAGTGGTTGACGTGCAGTTCCCTCAGCAGAATGATGTCCTCCTGTGCAGACAGGGGTGGGGAAGCAGGTCACCTGGGCCCTGGGCATGGGAGGTAGGGGTCCATCGGGCTCTAGGGCCGAGGCTCACTCTTGTCTGTGGCTGTTAGTGGGCAAGGAAGAACCTGCTTCCTCACCTGTACAACAGAGGTGATGCCACCTGGCCACTTCAGGCAGGGGATATGCCAAGAGTCAAAGAAAACACAGGACAGGGAGGCACTTGGAGAAGTCCATCAGGATGCCCCTAGTATACCTGGGTGATGAGTTCCTCAAGAAGCCATCCAGAGAGGAAAGTGGGTGCTGAGGATGAGCAGGTCCCACTCCCCCCACAGGCAGGGACCAGGGGTTCAGACCATGGTGGCTGTAGGCCCTGAAGCTGTGGGATCAGTCCTTCAGCCCCCCTCACTTGGCTCAGGTGAGGCCCCGCTTTCCTTTCCTCCTACATCTACCTCACATCCTGGCCCCTCCCAAACCTTCACCCCCACTGGCCCTGTCCCCTCTGGCTGCACTGGGTAGAGGGTGTTTGGCAGAGCATGGGAATGACATTGTCACCAGGGCTCCCCCAATACGTCACTCCCTACCTCCCAGCTAGGCATGTGCTCACATGTGTGCGCGCACACACACACACCCCGCACTCACCTGGACCTTGTAGTAGCCATCACAGGCTACATCTGCTGTCTCATTCCCAAGCACCTTCCCCTTCCCACTGTGTGTGAAGACGTCCCATATGCTGGGCCCTTTCCCGTCCTGGTCCCAGGCGCCCTCCGTCTGGTAGGCAGAACTGCCTACGCCCCAGGAGAAGCCTGCAGTGGGAGACACGTGCTGGGTCCGAGGTGCTCCCATGTGTCACCCGGAGCCAGGACGCCGGGCTGTGCCTCCCAGGCCTCAGGGACTGCCCCTCCCTACCACACTGCCCCTGTCCCACTGGGGCCTTGTCTTCCTAGGAGGGTGAGTGTGTGAGGCAGGGTAGGGGAAGATATATTAAAAACATTTTTTGCACAATTTTAGCTCTGATTAGCATGTATTATCTGTGTAATTTTTAATAACTTCAAAAAAAAAAAAAAAAAAACCTGTTAGGAACTTTTAGAACAACCACGCAAAGGTAGGTTTCTCATCCTGCCAATCAGGAAGCAAGAACACCAAACTCCTTGGCAAGTCAAGACAGGTGGACAACAGACAGACAGGCAGACAGACGAACAGAGGCGTGGCCGTACCAAGAGGGAAGGTTCCATAGTAGAAGGAGGCCTCTTCTGGGGACCCCTTCCGGGTGGCCCCCAGCCTGAGCACCAGCAGTAGCATCCACAGAAGGGTGGTGACCCGCACTGGCTTCATGGTACCTGGCCCTCCCCCATACCTGAAAAAGTGCAGCTGGCTCTGCAGGCCCCTGCAGCCAGGCTGGTGGCCAGGTCTTGGCTTAGGGCAAAGGCCAAGTGGAGAGAGGAAGGGAAAGGAGGGCGCTTGATCCCGACCCAGCAGCAGAGGCTGAGGCTGGACGCCTGATGCTATTCCAGTGCCTGGGGAGCTCCGAGACTGATGGGCAAGACTCCAAACCATCCCTTCTCCCTACCTTGGCTCCTGTCTGACGGGGGAGACCCAGCCCATACCCCTGAGTGGCCTCTATCTAAGGGGGAAACCACCTCTACCTTAGGGAAGCTCCAGTCCTAGGGGGCAGGTGGGAAAGCCCACAGGGCCCTTTGGCTCTCCCATCGACAGGCAGACCCCTCCCCCAAGCCGGGGTCACCCATCCCAGCGCCTCTGTCCTGCGCACCAGGGAGACCCCTCCCACTGGAATCCCCTCTTTGGTGCCAGCCCAGTCAGCTTACCCAGGTTCGTCCTTGGTCCCAGACACCCCCAGAGCAGTCGCTGGCAGCCAGAGCCCTCTCCAACTGACCCCTAGGGCCTACGCTGTCCCCTGAGAGAGGAGCCACAGCCCAGCCGAAGGCTCTGGTTGGGGGTGTGGTCTGTGGCTACAGAGACTTTCAATAGCTCCATTCAGTGGGGGCCGGGCAGGAATGCTGAGCTGGCCAGCAGGGCCTGAGTCAGCAGCTGGGGAGCTTGGCGCTGGGCCAGGGGCGGGGGTGGGGGGGCAGGGGAGCTATCAATCAGCACCCCCATCCCTGGACAGAGGGGCAGCCAAGAAGGGGAGGAGACCTGCTCCTCCTGGCCCCTTATGGGCCTGACAAGTCACCTTCAGCACACTGCAGTCCTTCGAGTCCTGAGCTGGGGGTGGTGCAGGACCAGCGTAT
The DNA here is from genome assembly GCF_043159975.1 of Macaca nemestrina. Lineage (NCBI taxonomy): Eukaryota > Metazoa > Chordata > Mammalia > Primates > Cercopithecidae > Macaca > Macaca nemestrina. The sequence continues at coordinate 135,396,953 of NC_092131.1, read as the reverse complement.
GTTGCCATGTGTCTCTGTCTACTTGTCCCAGCTGCCAAAAAAAAACCCACCATAAAAGATACAGTTGGTTTTTCCACCTTGGCCTTCTCTATTTGTATCCCTCATTCATTCCTTTCCTCACTCATTCATTCAACCAACATCACCTGCTAGAACGGCCCGCCCTGTAGTCTCAGCACCTCCTGCCCGCATCTGCTGTGGCTCCCTTCCCTGCAGTGCCCTCCCCATCAGAAAGGCCTCCTTCACATAGCTCAATTTCCAACCTCCCTGCCTTCAGCTGAGCCCTCACCACAGCTCTCTCAACTAGGCCTTACTGCTTTGTTGTTGGTTAATTTCTTTGTACTCTTCCTTTGGGTCTTCAATGGGTAGCACCTCCTCCAGGAAGCCTTTCTGGATTCATGCACCCTCAGGCCAGGCTAAGTTCTCTGGATTTTGTCTTTTTTTTTTTTTTTCTTTCTTTCTTTTTTTAAAACAGGGTCTTTCTTTCTTTCTTTCTTTCTTTCTTTCTTTCTTTCTTTCTTTCTTTCTTTCTTTCTTTCTTTTTCTTCTTTCTTTTCTTTCTTTCTCTCTCCTTCCTTCCTTCCTTCCTTCCTTCCTTCCTTCCTTCCTTCCTTCCTTCCTTCCTTCCTTCCTTCCTTCCTTCCTTCCTTCCTTCCTTCCTTCCTTCCTTCCTTCCTTCCTTCTTCTCTTTCTTTTAAACAGTGGCATGATCACAGCTCACTGCAGCCTCGACCTCCTGGGCTCAAGTGATCCACCTCAGCACCCCAAGTAGCTGGGGCTATAGGCATCACCACCATGTATGGCTAATTTTTTGTAGAGATGGGGTCTTGCTATGTTGCCCAGGCTGTCCCTGGGTTTTCCTACAGCCTGCGTTTACCCCTCCCACCCTGCGCTTCCACATCAGCTGTTTATGTGTCTGTCTCCTGCCCCGTTGTAGGCTCCTGGGAGGCAGGAGTGTGCCTGCCTGGTTCATCAGCATCCAGTCCTCTAGTGCTGCCACCTAGTGGACGCTCAATAATGTGAGTAAAATCAAAATAATACAATAATGAACCTAACCATGGCTAACGTTGATTGGGTGCTTCCTAAGGTCCGGGGGTTTTCACGTATTGATTCATCAACCCCTGAGACAAGGTGATAGACGCAGCTTCGGCTGTGGTGGGGCGGAAGGTTCCGGGCTCCAGCAAGGGCAGGCTTGTACTGCTGTGTGGACAAAAGCCGGCCCCGTCTGGACTGACCCCGGCCTAGTGGTGGCCCCGCTCTGAGGGTGGTGCTATTATTACTGGACCCGTTTGAGGTTGAGGAAACTGGAGAGCTCCTTCAGGCCTCGCTACCTAGCAACTGTGCGGAGGTTTGCTGAGGGAGGCTGGGGGTGGTGGGGTGGGTTTGCTGGGGGGGAGGCTGCTTTCCTGGGGTGCCCAGCTGGTGGACGGGGTCAGGTCCCTTGGGCTTTCCCTGGTGATGCCTGTGGTGAAGGCACTAAGATATTTATTCCCAAATTCTGACATTCCCCAGGCGCTTTCATGGGGGCAGGAGTGATTCTCAAAGTAGATGCCAGGGCTGGGTCCCTTATCAAAAATGTAGTGATTGGATGGGGGTGTGTCAATAAGGATATTTCTGCCACCAGATTTCCTACCTGTCTGCCCTCTAGCCTTTCCTCAAGAAACATTTCCTGAGTCCCCAAGAGGCCCTGGCCAGAGTAAAGTAGGACTTGGCCTATGCCCTCTGGAGCTGGGAGTCTCATGAGGACAGGAGGCGAGCATGGAGGGGAAGGGGGAGGTTCTGGATGTTGTGCAGGGTGGCCAGGGCTGTAATGGATGGAGGGATGGAACGCTGAGAGGCTCGGGGTGTGGGGCTGGCTTCGAAGGGACATGACACTTGAAAGATGCAGAGACATTTGCCAGGCGTTTGTGGAAGCACACAGTAGGGAAGGCATTGGAACAGGTGGAAGGACAGCATGAGTAAAGGCCCTGAGATATGTTTCGGGACCTGGGAGGTTGGTATCTTCTCTCTGTTTGCATCTGCCCTGCAGTACCCAGGCAAGGCTGTGTCCTAAGGGGTGAGCAGGCTGCTTGCTGGACAGGCGAGTGGGCTCTGGGGACTCTGTTCCTTGGGCTGAGGTAGGCAGGAAACATATGACTTTAAGAGCTGATGGTGGCCCGGCACGGTGGCTCATGCCTGTAATCCCAGCACTTTGGGAGGCTGAGGTGAGCAGATCACCTGAGGTCAGGAGTTCGAGACCAGCCTGGCCAACATGGTGAAAACCCATCTCTACTAAAAATATAAAAATTAATGGCCAGGCGTGGTGACTTACACCTGTAATCCCAGCACTTTGGGAGGCTGAGGCGGGTGGATCAGCTGAGGTCAGGAGTTCGAGACCAGCCTGACCAACATGGATAAACCCCATCTCTACTAAAAATGCAAAATTAGCTGGGTGTGGTGGTGCATGCTTGTAATCCCAGCTACTAGGAGGCTGAAGCAGGAGAATCGCTAGAACCCTTGAGGTGGAGGTTGCAGTGAGCCGAGATTGCGCCATTGCACTCCAGCCTGGATAAAAAGAGGGAAACTGCATCTCCAAAAAAAATATATAGGCCGGGCGCGGTGGCTCATGCCTGTAATCCCAGCACTTTGGGAGTCCGAGATGGGCGGATCACGAGGTCAGAAGATTGAGACCATCCTGGCTAACACGGTGAAACCCCGTCTCTACTAAAAAATACAAAAAACTAGCCGGGCGAGGTGGCGGCCACCTGTAGTCCCAGTTACTCGGGAGGCTGAGGCAGGAGAATGGCGTGAACCCGGGAGGCAGAGCTTGCAGTGAGCTGAGATCCGGCCACTGCACTCCAGCCTGGGCGACAGAGCGAGACTCCGTCTCAAAAAAAAACAAAAAGAAAAAAAAACTCTCTCTATATATAGATATAGATATATATAAATATATATAAATTAGCCGGGCATGGTGGCACATCCCTATAATCCCAGCTACTCGGGAGGCTAGAACCCTGGAGACAGAGGTTGCAGTGAGCCTAGATCGCACCAATGCACTCCAGCCTGGGTGACAGAGTGAGACGCCATCTCAAAAAAGAAAAGAAAAGGAAAGGGCCGGGCGTGGTGGCTCAAGCCTATAATCCCAGCACTTTGGGAGGCCAAGGCAGGTGGATCACGAGGTCAGGAGATCGAGACCATCCTGGCTAACACGGTGAAACCCTGTCTCTACTAAAAATACAAAAAATTAGCCAGGTATGGTAGCGGATGCCTGTAGTCCCAGCTACTCGGGAGGCTGAGGCAGGAGAATGGCGTGAACCCGGGAGGCGGAGGCTGCAGTGAGCTGAGATCGCGCCACTGCACTCCAGCCTGGGTGACAGAGTGAGACTCCGTCTCAAAAAAAAAAAAAAAAAAAAAAAAAAAAAAGTAAAGAAAAGGGAAACGCAAAGCAAAGCTGATGTCATCTCTGAAAAATGCCCCCTTCCCGAGGAGCCAGGGCCAGTGTTTGTGTTGGAGGGGCTGGTCAGCCGGCCTGGGGTCTGGCTGCAGACACAGCCTCCATCATTCTGAGGCCCTGTTTTCCTCCCATGGACTCCAAGCCTGGCTCTGGCTGGAATGAGGGTGGATAAGCCCCTGCACTACTCTGAATGTGTCACCGAAATTCATATGTTGAAACTTAATCACTGATGTGATAGTATTAAGAGGTGGAGTCCTCAGGGATGGGATTAGTGACCTCATAAAAGGGCTGGAGGGAACCTGCCGGGCCCCCTTCATCCTTCTGTCCTTTCCCCCATGTGAGGACACAGTGCTCGTCCATTCAGGAGGGTTCAGCCACAGGGCATCACCTTGGAAGCAGAGAGCAGACCCCACCAGACGCAAACCTGCTGGTGTCCTCATCTGGGATTTTCAGACTCTGAAACTGTGAGAAGTACGTTTCTGTTGGTTTGTAAATGACCCGGTCTGAGGTATTTTGTTAGAGCAGCACAAGTGGACTAAGCCATCGCCGCCTTCCCCTCCTCCATATGCACTCCCCTGAAGCTGCCTAGGCCCTGTCTGAGGCTGGGCTCCCAGTGCTTGGCCAGGTTGAGACCTTTCCCTCAGCAGTGGGGCCGAAGTCCCTGAGGCCAGGCCTTAAGTGGCTCTCGGGCCTCTGTGGCTTCCTTTTCTTCCCTCCCTGCAAGCGGCTGCAGAGGTGGGGGCCCAGGCCGTAGCCTGATCCCTTTTAGAGACAGTAGTGACTTTTAGAGACAGGCTTTGTAAAGGCAAAGGGTCTGGTCCTCAGTTCTGGGAGCACGAAGAGGGTGATTGCTGGGGAAGGTCCCAGCCTGCTCTGTGCCTCAGGATCATCAGAAGCAAATCGAGGAGTGGTAGTGAGAGCACACTGGAGATTCAGGGAAACTGAGTCCCACCTCCATCTTGCCAGGAACTGACTGTGGGATCAGTGCCAGGCAATTCCTCTCTCTGGGCCTGAGGCTCCTATCTATAAACTGAGAGCCTGTCTTTCGGGATCATCCCAGTAGACAGTGTTGGGCCCAGCTTCAGCAGTTCTCTTCTCTGGCCCTAGGAGCTGGTCTTTCTCCAGCGGGGTCTCTCGGTCCCCTACCCCAACCTCCCCAGTCTTCACACCACCAGCCCAGCAGTTCAATTCAGCCCTGCCCAGCCCTGAGCTAAGGGAGCAAGCCTCAGGGTCAGAATCAGGAGCAGGAGACAAGGTTCAGTTCTGCCTACTGAGTGACATTGGACCTGCCATTGTCCCATGCCGGGTCTTCATTTCCTCCTCAGTAATGAAGAGGAGGCTGGCTACAGATGTCTGAAGTCTTTCTTAGCTCTGGGATTCTAGTAAAGAGGCTTTTTTCAGGGTTTTGGTTTTCTGGTAGGCAGGGAATCTGTTAGGGGCAGCCCTGAAAATGCTGAGATGGATGAAGGGGGTTTGCAGGGATGAGAGTGGGGCTGGCTTGGCCCAGCAGGAGGTCATGGTGTGTGTGCACGCATGCTTGACTACATGTGTACCTGTGTGTGCGTGTGTGTGGCTCCAAGGAGTGTTGGGGGAAGGCCCCCCCATCCCCAGGGTACAGAGCTGTCCTGAAGAGCCTGGAGTTGGGTGGTTGGGTAAGTCGGGGGATTAGGGGTTACTAAGAGTACTTTGGGCCTGATTTGGTTAGGCTTTGTGTCCCCACCCAAATCTCATTGTGAATTGTAATCCCCATAATCACCACGTGTCGAGCAAGAGACCTGGTGGGAGGTGATTGGATCACTGGGGCAGTGTCTTCCATGCTGTTCTCATGATAGTGAGGGAGTTCCCACAAGATCTGATGATTTTATAAATGTCTGACAGTTCCTGTTTCACACACGTGCTCTCTCTTGCCTGCCGCCCATGTAAGACATACCTTGCTTCCTCTTCCACTGTGATTGTAAGTTTCCTGAGGCCTCTCCAGCCATGTGGAATTTTGAGTCCATTAAACCTCTTTTCTTTATAAATTACCAAGTCTTGGGCAGTTCTTTATAGCAGTGTGAGAATGAGCTAATACAGGGCCTAAGCTTAGAATTTCTACTGAGCTTTCTTCTGAGAGTGGAGGAGAGACGAATTGTCTGGACAGGCCTCTGAAGGGAGGGGGTGAGGAGGAAAGGGGAAGCAACAAGAGAGAGCAGCAGGTGGAATGGAAGAGAGCAGTGGTTAGGGTCAAGGACTCGAGTCAAATATGACATTGAATCCCAGCTCGGCGTTTGCCAGTTGAGTGGTTATAAACAAGTTACTGCCCTTCTTTGGGCCCTGTTTTTCATGTACAAAAGAGGATGATGATAGTATCTCCTTCATAAGGTCATTTGAATGTTAAATGACATGACAGATGTAATACCTAACAGAGTGCCTGGCACAGAGGAAAGCCCCCATAAAGGATCCCTCATCCACACCATCACACTGTCCAGGCTGAAGTCCAGTGCTGCCACTTGCAAGAGCGTTATGTCCGGGGCGCAGAGCCTCAAGGGCAGACGCTCCCTGATGGCCTGGCACAGGACTTCTATGGTCAGAGAGCTTTGACTGGGTGACACCAAAACCCTGGGAGGCTGTGGCTCTGTGGGGAGCCAGGCCTCTCTGCTTCTGCTCTGCCGAAGCCACAGCTCTGCACCTCTGAGCCCATCACTGCCCGTGGGAAACATGTCGGGGTTCAACTGGTTTTGAGGCCTGCTGCTAGCTCTGACTCTGTGGACAAAACTCACAACTTTTAGTCTTCTGGGTGTGGATGATAACTCCCAAAGCCCATTTAATTTCTCAGAGCCCTCAACTTTTTATTATGAAATATCCAAACATATAGAAACATTGAAAGAATTGTGGCTGGGTGCAGTGGCTCATGCCTGTAATCCTAGCACTTTGGGAGGCCAAGGTGGGCAGATCACCTGAGGTCAGGAGTTCAAGACTAGCCTGGCCAACATGGTGAAACCCTGTGTCTACTTAAAAAATACAAAAATTAGCCAGGGGTGGTGGCACGTACTTGTAGTCCCAGCTACTTGGAGGCAAGGATAGAGGATTGCTTGAACCCAGGAGGCAGAGGTTGCGGTGAGCTGAGATCATGTCACTGCACTCCAGCCTGGGTGACAAAGTGAGACCATGTCTCCAAAAAAAAAAAAAAAAAAAAAAAAAAAAGGCTGGGCGCAGTGGCTCACACCTGTAATCCCAGAACTTTGGGAGGGCAAGGTGGGCAGATCACAAGGTCGGGAGATTGAGACCATCCTGGCTAACACGGTGAAACCCCGTCTCTACTAAAAACACAAAAAAATTAGCCAGGTGTGGTAGCAGGTGCCTGTAGTCCCAGCTGCTTGGGAGGCTGAGGCAGGAGAATGGTGTGAACCCGGGAGGCAGAGCTTGCAGTGATTGCAGATCGGGCCACTGCACTCCAGCCTGCACGACACAGTGAGACTCCACCTCAAAACAAACAAACAAACAAACAAAAACCAAAAAAAACACAGATGCTGGCCCTGGCTCCACGGGAAGGGGACTTTTTTTTTTTTTTTTTTTTTTTTTTTTTTTTTTTTTTGAGACGGAGTCTCGCTCTGTCGCCCAGGCTGGAGTGCAATGGCCAGATCTCAGCTCACTGCAAGCTCCGCCTCCCGGGTTCACGCCATTCTCCTGCCTCAGCCTCCCGAGTAGCTGGGACTACAGGCGCCCGCCACCTCGCCCGACTAGTTTTTTGTATTTTTTGGTAGAGACGGGGTTTCACCATGTTAGCCAGGATGGTCTCAATCTCCTGACCTCGTGATCCGCCCGTCTCGGCCTCCCAAAGTGCTGGGATTACAGGCTTGAGCCACTGTGCCCGGCCGGGACATTTTTTCAGAGATGACATCAACTCTTTTTTTTTTTTTTTTTTGAGATGGAGTTTCACTCTTGTCGCCCAGGCTGGAGTGCAGTGGTGCGATCTCGGCTCACTGCAACCTCTGCCCTCTGCGTTCAAGTGATTCTCTTGCCTCAGCCTCCCAGGTAGCTGGGATTACAGACGTGCGCCACCACGCTCAGCTAATTTTTGTATTTTTAGTAGAGACAGGGTTTCACCATGTTGCCCAGGCTGCTCTCGAACTCCTGACCTCAGGTGATCCACCCGCCTCCCAAAGTGCTGGGATTTCAGGCATGAGTCGCCGCGCCCGGCCGAGATTCTACCTGTTACTGTACTTGCTTCTTCACATGCCATGTGTCCCTTATCAGACCACTTCTGCCCTAAGCACTTCAGTAGCAGCATCATGAACTGTATTTGTTTCCAGTTCTTTTCTTTTTGAGGTAACATTTGCTTACAGTGAGAGGCACAAGTCTTAAACGTGCTATTCTGTGATTTTTTTCAAACGCAGTCACTCGTGTCACCAAACCACTGTTAAGATATGGAACGTGAATCTGTTCCCCTCTAACGCTGCATTGCGCCACCTCTCCTTTCTGAGGACTTTTGGGGGAAATTCCCAAAGTTCTCAGGAACTGAAATCCATGTCATCTTGTTTCCCTCTTAGCTCTGGATACTTGGAAATTCTGAGATGCATTTGTGGCCGGTCTCCAGCATGCGCACAGGACTTGGGTTACGCATTTCTGCATGACATCTTACTCTCCCTCCCAGCTGCTCCTTTTGTCTGTTATTCTAAAACCTGTCTGAGGTATACACCTCTGCAAGCTGGTTCTCAAATCCTTCTTTTTTTTTTTGGAACAAGACTGAAGGAGTACTGCACAAAGAAGTAATCATATTGGAATTTTCTGGACATTTTCATGGTTTGTGGTGTCCAACTATGTGAGATTGAGTTTGTTCCAGTAAATCTGGAATGAATTGACATCCTATCCACAGAGTATGGACTTATGTGTATAACATGCATGTGTACACACACACACACACACACACACGTGCACACGAATTCCTGTCATGGTGCAGACACTGGCATTGGCAGTAAAACGTCAATTCCAAACTGAACTATCTCACACGGCAGTGGCCTTGCTGCCTGGGACCCCTGCAGGGCAGAGGTGTGGGGAGGGACAGAGATTTGGATATGGGCCTTGGAGGGCTGGAGGCTGGTGCTGAGAACAAGCAATGATGATGATGGTGACAGGTCTGGAACTGGCCCAGCCAGCACCTCCCACCAGGGCTCTTTAGCCTGAGCTCATCTCCTAGAGATTTTCAGGATTGTGCCTTGCATTTTTCTCCCCCCGTTTCCACTTGTGGGGAACCCCATGGCTGACAGCTGAAGACCCCAGCCAAGTCCTCTGTTTCCAGTTTCTGAAGGGTGGAAGGAGGCGGCTGTGGGGTAGGGAGAGAGGAGAGTCTCTGTGAAGATGGGAAGAAGCCCCTCAGTTCGTCTCCCTCAGGACATTCTCTGGAGTCTGTCTTCCGAGCATCCATCATAGGCCTCGTTTCACTTGTATTTAGGAGGCTGTTTGGTAAGAGTCCATCTCCTCATAGCCTCTAAGCTTGTCTGTTTTTCTGCTCCATCGAATCCCATGGCTTTGCCCCGGTACTGCTCTTTGCTTAAGGATGAATGAATGAATGGTTTTTCCCTTCATCCCTGCACAGAGGCCATGAGAACAAGCTCGAAGGATCACCCCGGGCAGGAGCGGGCTGGGTTTTGGTGTGAGGGCCTCAGTGCACCTCCTCTGGGAAGAGGCACCATCTTGGAAGGAGGGAGCCTGGGTCCTTCTTCAGAGAGGGACGATGGGGGTGACTCCTTCCGAAGGAAGAAGTGGCCACGAGGGCCAGGCGATGACCGTAGAAGTGTTTCGAAATACTAACCGGGGACCCCACATTTTAGAGACAATGAATGGATTCTAAGGCTCGTAGAGCTCCTTGTGTTTGCTGTGGTTGTCTCTGAAGCTGGTTCTGTAGAGCAATGAGCAGTAAGGCCTTGTAACAGAGTGACCTGTGAGCTTGTGTTTGGGGCAGGAGGGGAAGATGAGTCCTGAAGAAACTGCCACTCACATCAGAGCTGAGCCTGGCCTGGGGGTGGTGCGGGTGGAGGGAGAGATAAAAGGAGAACCCAGAGGGTGGAGCTGTCACTCATCAGCCTGGGAGAGGACAGCTAGAGCAGTCCGTGTGCCCAGTGGGGAAACTGAGGTCCGGAAAGGGCAAGGGTTACAGGCAGTCAGAACTAGAATCCATTCCTCAAGGTAAAGTGGTATTATTTCTTTATTTATTTTTGGAGACAGGGTCTCGCTCCATCGCCCAGGCTGGAGGGCAATGGCAGGATCATAGCTCACTGCAGCCTCAAACTCCTGGGCTCAAGCAATTCCCCCACCTCAGCCTCTCAAGTAGTGCCACAAGCACGCTCCACCATGACTGGCTTTTTTTTTAATTTAAATTTTTATTTTTTGTAGTAATGAAGTCTCAGGTATGTTGCCTAGGCTGGTCTTGGACTCCTGGGCTCAAGCCATCTTCCTGCTCGGTCTCCCAAAGTGCTGGGATTCCAGGCGTGAGCCAGCGCGCCCAGCCACCTCACTCTTTTTAAGGGCTTCACGGCATTCCATTGCCTGGATGTTCCATGACTGATCTAGCCTGCCCCATAGGGATAGACGTTTTTTTCTGGACAATGCGTCGCTCTCCCTGTATATCCCTGTGTCCTTGTGTACACCTGTGAGTGTGTATTTATTCCTAAAAGTGAAATTGTGATTTTTATTTTAGAGACAGAGTCTCACTCTGTTGCCCAGGCTGGAATGCAGTGGCGTGATCTCAGTTCACTGCAACCTCTGCCTCCTGGGTTCAAATGATTCTCCTGCTTTAGCCAAGTAGGTGGGATTACAGGTGTGCACTGCCACACCCAGCTAATTTTTGTGTTTTTAGTAGAGATGAAGTTTCACCACGTTGGCCAGGCTTGTCTCAAACTCTTGGCCTCAAGCGATCTGCCTGCCTTGGGCTCCCAAAGTGCTGAGATTCCAGGCGTGAGCCACCGTGCCTGGCTGAAACTGTGATTTTGGTGGATGTTGCCATGTTGTCTTTCATTAGAGGTAACCTCATCCTTTTGAACCAAAGCATATTCAACTTAGACATTTAACCAATGTACCCAGTTGGAGGTGAGCACGGAACTATGGTTCAGGATGTGGGAGCCAGCAAGGCCTGCTCCTGGCTGGGGGAGGGCTGACTCCTGCTGAGAGCTCAGAGGAGATACTGAGGTATATTTGCTCCGGTGAACTCCTGAAGAAAACATCACTGGTCCAGAGCTTTACAGCGTACTGAGTATATTTCTATTTCTGTGCACAATCAATCCCATTTAACCCCACTGAATGAGGAAAGGTGATATTATGTATCTTTTTTTTTTTTTGAGACAGAGTCTTGCTCTGTTGCCCAGGTTGGAGTGCAGTGGCACAATCTTGGCTCACTGTAACCTCTGCCTCCCAGGTTCAAGTGATTCTTCTGCCTCAGCCTCCCAAGTAGCTGGGACTACAGGTGTGCGCCACCAGGCCCGGCTAATTTTGTATTTTTAGTAGAGATGGGGTTTCACATGTTGGCCAGGCTGGTCTTGAACTCCTGACCTCAGGTGATCTGCCCACCTCAGCCTCCCAAAGTGCTGGGATCACAGGTGTGAGCCACTGCACCCAGCAGTATTACTTATCTTTATCCCATTCTGTGGATAAGGAAACTGAGGTCTGAATGAGGCCCACATTCATGTAATTGGCAGGCCCAAGGTCTGAGACTGTAGCTTTGAGGTGCTTTCCACCATGCCAGCTGCTTTCCCTTTCCTGGGTCACCCCCTCTACACCAAATCAAGAGTGATTCTGAGGATCCAACTCTATTGACCCCACCCACTCAGCTCCAACAAACCCAGGAATATGCAATAAGGTCAGAGGTGGGTAGGATGTGCCTCCCATGCATCCTCTGAGGCTGTCCCAGCATGGGAACTTACAGCTTCTTACTGCTTAGACAGGCTCCAACATGGAAAGCAGGGGCTAGATTCCTTCCTACCCAGCCCCTTGGCTCTATATAGAAAAGCAAGAAACCTAATTTACAAAGATGCTTTATCATCCAGACCCTGTTAGCGTTTTTTGTTTTGTTTTGTTTTTTTCTGAGAGAATCTTGCTCTGTTGCCAAAGCTGGAGTGCAGTGGCATGGTCTTGGTTCACAGCGACCTCTGCCTCCTGGGTTCAAGCGATTCTCCTGCCTCAGCCTCCCAAGTAGCTAGGACTACAGGCACGCACCACCATGCCCAGCTAATTTTTGTATTTTTAGTACAGATGGGGTTTCACCATCTTGACCAGGATGGTCTCGATTTCTTGACCTCATGATCCACCTGCCTCGGCCTCCCAAAGTGCTAGGATTATAGGTGTGAGTCATCACACCCGGCCTCCTTTTTGCTTTTTAGATGTGGATAGGTGTTCTGTTTGGGTTTTTCCTCTTCAGGTATTTTAGTATTTAAGTTCCAGGGTACATGTGCAGGATGCAGGTTTGTTCCATAGGTAAATATATGCTATGGTGGTTTGCTGCAGCTATCAACCTGTCACCTAAGTATTCAGCCCAGCATGCGTTAGCTATTTTTCCTGATGCGCTCCCTCCTGCTGCTCCCTGACCCCACACAGGTGTTTTTAACAAATTTCTTCCCATCTTTTTCCCTATTGTATTCTTAGTAAGATGTGATCACCCTGTGTTAGCAGTTTTGCATCCTGTTGTCTTCATTTAACTTAAGGTCATAGGCCAGACACGGTGGCTCATGCCTGTCATCCAAGCACTTTGGGAGGCTGAGGTAGGAGGATTGCTTGAGCCCAGGAGTTTGAGACCAGCCTGGGCAGCATAGAGAGACCTGGTCTCTATAAATAATAATGATTTAAAAAATTAGTCGGCTGTGGTGGCATGCATCTGTGGTCCTAGCTACTCGGGAGACTGAGGTAGGAGGATCGCTTGAGCCCCGGTAGTCGAGGCTATAGTGAGCCATAATCACACCACTCACTGCACTCTAGATCATGTCTCAAAAAAAAAAAAAAAAAGTCACATACATCACATGGTAGCCTCCAAGAAAGTCCCCACTTCCTGATATTCACGCCCTGTGTAATCCTCTCTCTTCAAATGTGGCTAGACCTAGTGACTCACTTCCAAGGAACAGAAGTGAGCAAAAATGAAGGGTTGTCACTTCCACTTCCAAGATCTGGTTACAAAGGACTGGATGCCTTCCACGTTGCTTGCGTTGCTTGCTCTCTCTTGCTGTCTTGCTCGCCCCGAAGGAAGCCAGCTGCCACGTCATGAGCTGCCCCGTGGAGGGGCCCACACACTGAGGAACTGATGTCTCCAGCCCAGAGCCAAGGACCTGGGCCACAGACTTGTGAGTGAGCTTGGAAGTGGACCTTCTTCCAATCAAGCTTTGAGATGGTCATAGCCCCAGTAGAGACCTGGATTGCAGCCTTGTGACAGGCCCTGAGCCAGAGGCCCCCAGTTAAGGCATGCTGGCGTTCCTGCCTGTGGGAACCGTGAGATAATAAATGCTTGCTATTTAAGGCAGTAAGTTTGAGGGTAACTTGTTACTCAGCAGCAGGTAGCTAATACACATTCCATGGGTACCTTTTCCTATGGCTGGACATCAGGGCTGTTTACCTTTCCATTATTACAAAATTCAACTATTTAAAAAAAATTTTTATTTCGAGATAAGGTCTCACTCTTGTCTCCCAGGCTGGAGTGCAGTGATGTGATCATGGCTCACCACAGCCTCAACCTCCCAGGCTCAAGCCATCCTCCCACCTCAGCCTCTCGAGTAGCTGGACCTACAGGTCTCACCATGTTGCTCAGGCTGATCTTAAACTCCTGAACTCAAGCAATCCTCCAGGCTCAGCCTCCCAAAGTGTTGGGATTACAGACATAAGCCACCACGCCTGGTTCAAAATTCACTTTAGAGTACATCTTCTTTGTCCAAAAAGCTTTTTCTGAATTTAGGATTATTATCCAAGGGTGACTCCAGCAAGGAGATAATTGAAGCCAGCACTCTAACATGTATGATTTTTTATAAATATCTCCAAATTGCTGTCCTCCAAGGAAGGGGACTTGACCAAGGTAGGCCATCAAAAGTATCTGGGTCCCCATCTCTGGGCACCTTTGTCCAGCACCTTTTTTTTCTTTTGAGATGGAGTCTCACTCTTGTTGCCCAAGCTAGAGTACAGTGGCGTGATCTCAGCTTACTGCAACCTCTGCCTCTTGGGTTCAAGCAATTCTCCTGCCTCAGCCTCCTGAGTAGCTGGGATTACAGGCATGCACCACCATGCCCAGTTAATTTTTTTGTATTTTTAGTAGAGATGGGGTTTCACCATGTTGGCCAGGCTGGTCTCAAACTCCTGACCTCAGGTGATCCGCCAACTTCAGCCTCCCAAAGTGCTGAGATTACAGGCGTGAGCCACTGTGCCTGGTCTGGCCGGCACCTTACTTAGGCTCTCTGTTCATTGATGTTTCCCATAGCAATCAGGTAATGATAGTGTTTTCCTGCTCACCTCCCAGGGTTATTGTCAGACCTGGAATCAGAACCATGTGAATGAAGTCTCTTGGAGGCCTACAGTACTTTGTAGGGCTGGGAGAGGTTAGGGGTTTTCTCACAATCTCAGAGCTCAGTTTATGCCAGCCCCTTCCCATTTCATAGGACAGAAAGCAGAGGCTAAGAGATGCCAGGGGCTTACCCAGGGTGACACAGTCATTCATGGTAGGGTAGGCACAAAATAGCCCAGGTCCTTTACCTCCCTGCGTAGAGTTCTTCCCCTTGACCCACATAGCCTCCCAGCTTGTCTGCTTTGCCTGAACCAAAGCAGAACCTCAGGCCTCTTCTTCAACCCCTGAGGACTCAGAAAATCATGTCTTATACATCAAGAAATCTCAGCTGGACGCAGTTGCTCACACCTGTAATCTCAGCACTTTGGGAGGCTGAGGCAGGAGGATCACTCGAGCTTGCGAGTTCAAGACCAGCCTGAGTAACATGGCAAAACTCTGTCTCTACAAAAAATACAAAAAGTTAGCCAAGCGTGGTGGCGAGCACCTGTGGTCCCAGCTACTTGGGAGGCTGAGGCGGGAGGATCACCTGAGCCTGGGAGTTTGAGGTTGCCGTGAGCTGAGATGGCACCACTGCACTCCAGCCTGGGTGAGTGAAGGAGACACTGTCTCGAAAAGAAAAAAAGAAAAGAAAAAAAAGAAAAGAAAGAAATCTAGCTTCAAATTATTCCTCTCTTTGTCCCTTTGTTGTTGACCTGGCCACCAAACAAACCACTCTTGTCTCTATTCCCTGAGGCTAGAAAACTGCCCTCTGTGACTCTACCCAGTTCACTCCTCCTGCCTCTCTCCAGGCCCCTCTATTAGGCCATGAACCCCAGCCTGGGCTGTTTCCATCCCCCTGCCACTGTGGCCAAGAAAACAGGAAGCATCTGAGTCACCCATTGTCCCCCTGGGCTTTGGCTGCCTGGGCTCAAGTTCTGGAGTCAGGGAAGGACAAGGAGAGAAGAGGTTGGCTCTGCGGAAGCCAGGACTGTCCTGTGGGGCTCCGTCTTCCACACTGTGGGACTCCAGACACCCAGTGGTCCAGGAACCTCTCCCCCATTCTTCACACTGCCTTAAGATTTGGAATTCTTGAGTAGACTCTGCTCCCCACTGGCTGTGGGCCTGGGATTGTCTGGTGGGTCTTGATTTTGGTTGTAAATTAACATCACCTGGGGTGCTTTAAAAACTACTGACACCTGGACTCCACCAATGGCGCTTCAGATTTCATTTTTAAAGGTTCCCCAGGTGATTTCAAAGTGCAGCCAAGCTTGAGAACCACTGGGCTGGTCATTCATCTCCCTAAGTCCAAGTCTCTCGCCTGCCAAAGGGGGTTAATGATGCCTACTTTCCACAGTTGCCGGACACAGTGGAGATCCTGGTGTGTTCAGGCACATCGAAACATGTAAATGGTAGTGTAATAAATCTTATGTCCACCCATGGGAGGGCTTGAGCAGAAGTGGGGTACCCTCAGGCTTTCCTCGGCCAGTAGAGCTCAGGTCAAGATGCCAGCAGCAGACATTGACAAGCGTGCTGCTGGGCATGAGCAAGCCTGTATACTGTGCCCACTGTGGTCGTCCTCCAGAGCGCCCTGCACTGAGCAGGAAATTCAAGGTGAGAACAGCAGGTCACCCCAGGCTCAGCCCCCTTGGGCGGAGCTGCCCAAGACCATGGGAACCCACCTCTTGCATCAGTGTGACCTGAATGTGAGACCTGGAGTCAAAGGAGATCATTTTGGAGGTTTAAAATTTGGCTGCCCTGCTGAATTTCGGACTTGCCTGTGCCCTGTAACCCCTTTATTTCGGCCAATTTCACCCATTTAGAATGGCTGTATTTACCTAATGTCTGTACCCACATTGCATCTAGGAAGTGATAACTTGCTTTTGATTTTACAGGCTCATAGGTGGAAGGGACTTGCCTTGTCTCAGATGAGACTTTGGACTGTGGACTTTTGGGTTAATGCTGAAATGAATTAAGACTTTGGGGGACTGTTGGGAAGGCATGATTGGTTTTGAAATGTGAAGACATAGATTTGGAGGGGCCGGGGGAGATTGATATGGTTTGGCTGTGTCCCCATTCAAGTCTCAACTTGAATTGTATCTCCCAGAATTCCCACGTGTTGTGGGAGGGACCCAGGAGGAGGTAATTGAATTATGGGGGCTGGTCTTTCCCGTGCTATCCTCGGGATAGTGAATAAGTCTCACGAGATCTGCTTTTGCTTCTTCCTCATTCTCTCTTGCTGCCACCATGTAAGAAGTGCCTTTCACCCTCTGCCGTGATTATGAGACCTCCCTAGCCATGTGGAACGGTAAGTCAAATTAAGCCTCCTTTTCTTCCCAGTCTCGGGTATGTCTCTATCAGCAGTGTGAGAACAGACTCATACAGTGAGTTGTGAATGGAGGAGAGGGGTCAGGCAAGAGGCCAACGTCCAGGGGCCAGCACTCTCTTCCAGCGCCTTTCCCTTGAGTAAACACAACAGCACATACTTATGTGGAATCTTATGATTCCATTTATGAAAAATAACAAGCATATTTGTTTTATAGTGTAATACGAAGTTTCTCATGGGTCTGTTTGTTGTATCTATTGTTTCACCTGGCCCTTGGTTATATTGTCTTGTCACCTTGTGTGCCTAGTTATCTTTTTTTTTTTCTTTTTTTTCTAAGATAGGGTCTCACTCTGTTTCCTAGGCTGGAGTACAGTGGCACGATTATGGCTCACTGCAACCTTGACCTGCAGGGCTCAAGCAATCCTTTCACCTCAGCTTTCTGAATAGCTGGGACTACAGGCACATGGGAACGTGCCTGGCTAATTTTTGTATTTTTTGTAAAGATGGGGTTTCACCATGTTGCCCAGGCTGGTCTTGACTCCTGAGCTCAAGTGATCTGCCTGCCTTGCCCTCCCTAAGTGCTGGGATTACAGGCATAAGCTGCCACGCCCGGCCTGGTTATATTGACTGTAGGATGGACTTTTGTTTCAGACATTATCTTAGAAATTACTTTAGGCCTAAATGATGTCCTGTTCCTTCATTTAGGACTTTAGTTATCTTCTGCCAGGTATGTGGAGGCACTAGTAATCCAAGGCCACCTTAATCAGTTTGCAAGGGTTGAGACTTTGACCTACCCCAGCAATTCAAAGCCAGAGTATAGTACTTGCAAGGGCCAGTTTGCTTCTGGTTCACCCTTACTCTTAAAATTTAAGTCCTTTGGGTTTCCCAGCCCCAAGTGTGGGATGATTTCCTCACTGCAAGTTCTGTTGCTTGATGCCCTCAAGACTCTCATAGGCTCTGCTCAGCTTCTCAAGGTTGGCAAACTCTACCATGGTCAAAGTGGCTTCCAGTACTGGGCTCACTGGCCAGGCAATTTCTTCATATCTTCTTAGATCTTTGATGCTTTTAAGATGATTTTAAATATTGTGGCAAGTTTTAAAAGTTGCTTTCAGTAGGAAGATTGGTCTGAATAACCTAAACCTGCTTCTACTGAAAATGGAGTTTCTCTCCAACTTAGTCCTAACATTAAACTTAGTTTTTTGTTTTTTGTTTTTTTCTTGAGGTGGAGTCTCACTCTGTTACCCAGGCTGGAGTGCAGTGGCATGATCTCAGCTCACTGCAGCCTCTGCCTCCTGGGTTCAAGCGATTCTCCTGCCTCAGCCTCCTAAGTAGCCAGGATTACAGGAGCTCACCACCACACCTGGCTCATTTTTGTATTTTTAAGTAGAGATAGGGCTTCACCATGTTGGCCAGGCTAGTCTCGAACCCCTGGCCTCAAATGATCCACCTGCCTCAGCCTCCCAAAGTGCTGGGATCACAAGCCTGAACCACCGTGCCTGGCCCTAACATTAAACTTAGTTCTAACATTACAGTGTTTCTACTTATTTTTTTGATCCTATAATTATACATCTTTTTTTAAAATTGAAAATATTGCTATCTAACAAAATATACATATTTGCTTTTTCTAACAGTACAAAAACAAAAAGGTTCCAAATAACGACACTGCTATGGTTTGAATGTGTCCCCCAAGTTTGTGTGTTGGAAACTTAATCCCCAATACAGCAACGTGGAGAGGGGAGACCTTTAAAAGTTGATCAGGTCATGAAGACCATCAATGAGTGGATTGATGTTGTTATTTCAAGAGTAGTTTTGTTATAAAAGTGAAGTCAGCTGCTTCTTGTTCTCTCTTGCACGTGTGCTTTCTTTCTGTTGTGTGCACACATGGTCTTTCACTCTTCCGCCTTCCCCTATGTGATGAGGCAGCACAGCGGGCTAAGTCAAGGTCTCACTAGATGCCGGTCTCTTGATCTAGGACTTCCCAGCCTCCAGAACCATAATAAATTCATTTGTTATAAATTACCTATTCTCAGATATTCTGTTATAGCAACACACAGCAGACTAAGACATATACCAATATGAACAAGAAAAAACACAGCAAGCGGTGTCCACCCACCATCAATCCTGATGTTATCTGTCCCAGGTCTGTGAAGTTTCTTGGGATCTTACTGTGGTCTTTCCTCAGGCTGCTGTGGATACCTCAGGGCAACACCCTTCCCCTCTGGCTCAGCTACCAGAGGAAATAAAAGTAAGCGTTGGCCAGGCGTGGTGGCTCACACTTATAATCCTAGCACTTTGGAGGCCAAGGTGGGCAGATCACCTGAGGTCAGGAGTTCGAGACCAGCCTGGCCAACATGGTGAAACCCTGTCTCTACTAAAAATACAAAAATTAGCCGGGTGTGGTGGTGGATGCATGTAGTCCCAGCCACACGGGAGGCTGAGGCAGGAGAATCACTTGAACCCTGGAGGTGGAGGTTGCAGTGAGCCAAGACTGCACTCCAGCCTGGGTGAAAGAGTGAGATACTGTCTCAAAAAAAAAAAAAAAAAAAAAAAAAAAAAGGTTAGCTTCTAGATTTTTTTTTTTTTTTTTGAGATGGAGTCTGGCTCTGTGACCCAGGCTGGAGTGCAGTGGCACGATCTCGGCTCACTGCAAGCTCCGCCTCCCGGGTTCACACCATTCTCCTGCCTCAGCCTCCCGAGTAGCTGGGACTACAGGTGCCCGCCACCACGCCTGGCTAATTTTTTGTATTCTTTAGTAGAGACAGGATTTCTCCATGTTGGTCAGGCTGGTCTTGAACTCCCAACCTCAGGTGATCCACCCGCCTCGGCCTCCCAAAGTGCTGGAATTAGAGGCATGAGCCACCACGCCCAGCTACCTAACACCCTCTTAACACCGAACTATTAGTGTCACAGCCGAGTAGCCCACCTGTAACAGCTCAAGGAGTTCACTTCACCCACTGCCTAGACAGAGCTGATTTATCAAGACAGGGGAATTGCAATAGAGAAAGAGTAATGCATGCAGAGCTGGCTGTGTGGGAGACCACAGCTCCCGAGTAGCTGGGATTACAGGCATGTGCCACCGTGCCTGGCTAATTTTTATAGAGGTGGGATTTCACCATGTTGCCCAGGCTGGTCTCAAACTTCCGACTTCAAGTGATCCACCTGCCTTGGTCTCCCAAAGTGCTGGGGTTACAGGTGTGAGCCACCGTGACTGGCCCACTCATTCATTCTTCAAACAGCTCCTGTAACACCATGTCAAGGGCCATGGCAGTGAATAAGACTGAGTCTCCACCCTCACAGAGCTCCCACGCAGGGGGAGCCACAGATGGCAGCCATGCTATGGTGCAGTAAAAGCAGTGACAGACAGCTGTGCAGAGTACTCCTCCAGCACTGAGGGGAGAGGGTAGGATGGAGTAGGTGGTCAGGAAGGCTTGGAACACACAGACTGACAAGTCTTAGGATATTTGTGTGGACAGAAAAGCAGACTGTTTAAAACATGGCCTGGCCAGCCTGGAAAATACAGAACAAATGGTTGCTGTGCTTGAGGGCCCTTGGTTGGGGAGGCAGGGAGACCCCAGCTGGGGCTGGTGGGGATCACACTGGAGCCTAGTGTGTTGGTCAGCTTGGACTCAGGCAGGCTGGGGTCCGGCCTCAACCATGTCTAGTGACCTCAGTTTCTTCATCTGAACAATATCACTCACACTAGAACCTTCCTCCCCATAGGGAGGCAAGGGAGTGCAGGGAGAGCAGGCTATGTCCAGGAAGCTGACCTCAGCGGGTCAGCTGGGCTCCAGCCAGCACAACCACTGCGGGGCTGAGCCCACTCACCTTCAAGGAAATCCCCTTCCCAATCTCCACTTTCCTTTTTCTTCCTCTTCTTTCTTCTCCTCCTCCTTCTTTCTCCTTCTCCCTCTCCTCCTCCTCCTTCTCCTCTTCTTTCTCCCCCTCTCCCTCCTCCTCCTTCTCCCCCTTCTCCTCCTTCTCCCCCTCCTCCTCCTTCTCCCCGCCTCCTCCTTTCTCCTCCTCCTCCTTCTCCTCCTCCTCCTTCTCTTCCTTTTCTTCCTTCTTCTCCTCCTCCTTGTCATCGTCTTCTTCTTTTTTTTTTTTGAGACAGGGTCTTGTTCTGTCACCCAGGCTGGAGTGCAGTGGTGTGCACTGTAGCCTTGACCTTCTGACCTCAAGTGATCCGCCCACTTTGGCCTTCCAAAGTGCTGGGATTGCAGGTGTGAGCCACTGTGCCTGGCCACCTGCCTCCCTTCTTATATGAAGTATTGTGGGTGCCTCTTTACCATTCTGAAATGAAACTCACAGATAATATAACCAACCCACAGACGTGATTAAAGATGTATTTTCATAATTGTCATATGAAGGAGAAAGAAAAAGAAAGCAAGTGATAATGAATACAATGAAATGTATTTCAGTCTGTAAATATTTGAGCATCACTTCATTAGGAAAACTTTGTAAAGTTTAATTACTCCCAGCTTTTAGCTATAAACAGAAGCACTGAGAATGTGACAAGTGACATGCAGGTGGATACAAGGTATTATTCTGGTGAGTCAACTACCTGAGATGGTTTTCTGAGAGAGGAATATTTGACAAAATTCTACACTAAACAAAGTACATACATGTAAACGACATTTACATAGTAGTTAAATTCCTGGCAGCACAGCTCCACCTCTCCCTCTGCCCATTCAAACTTGGCTCCCTTCCCTTCACAGGAGTTGATCCCAAGGGTGCTTTTTAATAAAAGCCCTACGGCCTAAACTACATGGCAGAACCTGCTTTCCAGAGAATCCAGTCTGTGACACATGGCATTGGACAGCATAGGTTACTCATGTGACTGAAGTCCTGGGAAGGGAGGCTCATACCTGCTGGGGGCATTTGGGAGGAATGGAGCTGACTTGAAGGATAGGTAGTCCTTCAGTCTGAGACTGGGAGGAGGAGAAGGTCGTTGTAGCTGGCCATTATCATTGTCATTGTAAGGGTGTGGCTTTGCAGTAGCACTTTATTCACACATTTCACAGGGGCGGGGGAATGGTGAGTCCTGGGGAATGGTGAGGTCCTGGGGTTGTGATGGAAGAGGAGGCTAGACTGCGCTTTATTTACAGGGCAATGGAGAGTCATTGAAGGCTTTAGAGTGGGGAGAGGTGTGACAGGTAGGCATTTTCAGAAAAGTGGTACAAATCCATGCTGTATTAAGAGAGTTTGCACCATTGCTGACTTCTGGATGAGATACCATGAGGCCTGCCCAGAGCGGGGGCCATAGGAGTGTAGATGTGAAAGATTCAGGAGTGGAAGATGCTGAACAAGGTGATTGTCGGGTATGGGAGTGGGACACAGGGAAGGGCCAGAGATGGCCCCAAGCCCAGCCCCAGCCCAGAGCCAAGCATGCAGAGGGTAACCACTGGGCAGGCATGGGTGGCTGCAGGGGCGATGGTTTTCCTCCTTCCTTGAGTGAGGAGGTAGCTACGTCCAGGGTCTGCTTGGGGGTGCAGCAGCCTGTGGGGCACATCAGGCCTGGGGATTCCAGTGGTCTGAGGAATCTCAGTGGTCTGAGGAGAGGGCCCTGGAGAGGAAGGGCTGATGTATTAGGGTAACAATAGCTAAAGTAACATGGAACTCCCTCCAGCACACACACCCATTTCAATGGCTTAATCCATTAACCGTCTGATTTTCACTCCTGAAACGATCCCATGCAGGTGTTCCTGGCTGCCCAATAGCTCTCTTCTCCATGGTGATTCAGGGACCCGGGCTCCTTCCAGCCTGTGGTTCTGCGAGCCTCTAAAGGCCTTGGCGTTCTGCACATTCCGTGGATAGAGGAGGAAAGTGGGACACATTTGTTTCTTACCTGCCTTGACCAGGAAGTAACACACATTACTTCTGCTCACATCCCATTGGTGAGAACCAGTCATGGGGCCACACACAGATGCAAGGCAGCCTGGGAAATGTAGTCCTTGGTCAGGCAGCCCATCCCAATGACAGTGCCACACCCGCAAAGGGAGCACAGTGTTTGGTAGACAGGTAGCCGTCTTTGCCACAGCTGGTGCCAGCCAGCAAGAAATGCCCTCAGACCTCGGTGGGCTTCCATGGACAGGTGGACACCGGAAGTGTTGAGGGGACCTGGAGGTACCTTGAGGGTGAGATCTGCCCACAGTAGAAAAGGGGCTGTAGCGTGTGTGGAGCGTGAGCCATGCGTGCACCTTCATGTGTGATGTGGCACTTGTATGCTCTGTATTATACATAGTCTTTTCATTTCAAGAAAAGAAAAATGGCTCAGAGCGGTCTGAGTTCCGTGAGGCTTGCAGGCCCAGACAGCCATGAATGTGGGACTTCAGTCATAGCCCTTCTCCCCTGTACCCATGCCTGGGGACAACTGTTTAAAGGCGTTTTGTTCCTGACAGCTACCTCACCCATTAACTTCATTTTCCTAGAATAGGTCACACAAAGAACAATGTGGCTGGGCGTGGTGGCTCACGCCTGTCATCCCAGCACTTTGGGAGGCCGAGGTGGGTGGATCACCTGAGGTCGAGAGCTCAAGACCAGCCTGACCAACATGGAGAAAACTGGTCTCTACTAAAAATACAAAACTAGCCGGGCATGGTGGTGCATGCCTGTAATCCCAGCTACTTGGGAAGCTGAGGGAGAATCGCTTGAACCTGGGAGGCAGAGGTTGTAGTGAGCCGAGATCATGCCATTGCACTCCAGCCTGGGCAACAAGAGTGAAACTCTGTCTCAAAAAAACAAAACAAAACAAAACAAAAACAATGTATAGCCAATCAATAGCTTATGTCATTTTATGTAAATTATTGGTAAACAATTCAGGAACTACCTCTTCTTTTTTCCTTTAAAACTCACTTGTTTTGACCAGGGTGATGCATGCCTGTAATCCCAGCATTTTGGGAGGCCAAAGTGGGCGGATTGCTTGAGCTTAGAAGTTTGAGGCCAGGGTGGGCAACAGGGAAAAATCCCACCTCTGCAAAAAAATACAGAGATTAGCTGGGCGTGGTGGTGCAGCACCTGTAGTCCCAGCTACTTGGGAGGCTGAGGTGGGAGGATGACTTGAGCCTGGGAGGTTAAGGCTGCAGTGAGCTGAGATCATGCCATTGCACTCCAGCCTGGGTGACAGAGTGAGACCCCCTTTCAAAACAAAACAAAACAAAATACCCACTTGTAACCACTGCTAATTGGAGCATACATTCAACTTGAATATATGCTTCCAAGTAGCCACCCTCAAGCTTGGCCCAAATAAACTCTCTACTTATATTAATTCTGCCTCAGCTTCTTCCATTTAGGTTAACAGTTTTCTGTTCCTTCTTTATCTTTTTCTTTTTTATCGTTTGCCCTGCCCCCCTCAGTTTTCTTTTCCAGCATAACAAATTACCACATACTTAGCAGCCTAAAATGACGTCTATTGATTAGCTCACAGTTATGTGGGTCAGAGTCCAGGTGAGAATGACTGGATTCTCTGCTTAGGGTTTCAGAGGGCTGAAATCAAGATGTTGGCTGGGCTGGGCTCTTATCTGAAGGTTATCTGCTTCCAGTCTCCTTCAGGTTGTTGGCAGAATTTAGCTCCTTCAGTTGTAGGACTGAAGTCTCTGTTTTCTTGCTGGGTCAGCTAGGACTTGCTCTCAGCAACTGGCAGCCACTCTGTATTGCGTGTGGCCCCTCCATCTTCAAAGCCAGCAATGGTGCATTGAGTTTTTCAGATGCTTCAAATCTCTGACTTCTCCAGATCTCAGTACCTAAAATTCATGTTTATTTACTTTTTTTCTGTCTCTGTTTTCTGGAATATAAACTCTGCAAGAGCAGAAATCTTGTGTTTTGTTTAATACTGCACCCAGCAACTAGATTGCTGCCTAACACGTAGTAGGCATTCAACACATATTTCTCGAATGAATGAAGGGATGGATATCTGAATAAATGAATCACAGGACATAGCACGTGGCAGGAGTTTGGTAACCTTCCTCAAGGTGGCTGTAGTAAAAGATTTGGGCACTTTCACAGGGCAAGGAGGTCAGCATATCTGGGTACCCCCTTTCCCCAGAGAGGAGGAGAACTCAGGAAGCACTTGTTGAATGATGAAGGGGTAGGGCAGCACTGGATTGGGACTCCAAAGACCTAGACTTGAGTCCTGTCCATCCTATCACTAGCCATCGGACACGGATGCTCCTGGCTCCCATCCCTTCCTGGTTGCTCTCTGAGAGGCCTGATACCTGGCTGGGACTGGGCCACTTAGGTCAAGAACCCATGGTAAATTCTGTTCCTCACTGTCAGGGGCATTAGCCTTTTGATCCTAATTTTCTTTTCTGCAAAGTGGACATAATCATATCACAAAAGGATATTGTGAGAATTAAGTATGAATTAATATACTCAACAAATATTTGTCAGGCACCTACTCCATGCCAGGCACAGTTCTGGGCCCTGGGGATATAGCAGCAAAGATAATAGCAGCCAGGCGCGGTGGCTCAAGCCTGTAATCCCAGCACTTTGGGAGGCCGAGACGGGTGGATCACGAGGTCAGGAGATTGAGACCATCCTGGCTAACACAGTGAAACCCCGTCTCTACTAAAAAATATAAAAAACTAGCCGGGCGAGGTGGCGGGCGCCTGTAGTCCCAGCTACTCAGGAGGCTGAGGCAGGAGAATGGCGTAAACCCGGGAGGCGGAGCTTGCAGTGAGCTGAGATCCAGCCACTGCACTCCAGCCTGGGTGACAGAGCGAGACTCCGTCTCAAAAAAAAAAAAAAAAGATAACAGCAAAGATGACGTGTGCTTGCAGGGTCCTAGTGGAACATCATAACCTGTGCTTGGGCAGTAGTTAGAGTCACTGGCTTTAGACAGACATTTGAGGCCCTCATGCTGAGGCCCTGTTTCTTCCTCCAAGTCTCTGTGCTTTCGCCATCCCTCTTCCTGCTGCTGCCTGGCACAGACAGCCTCCTGCACCTTCCCCCATGCCCTAGAGCAGACATCTCCCCTGTCTCACTGGGAGGACACCGCTGCCTGCCCTGAGCTCAAGTGGGCAAAGTGATGGCAGCATCGGTGTCTCCACCATCAGCTCTATCCAGGTGTTCTGGGAATTGGTCCTTAGATGTCTCCTGGGATATTTAAGGCAATTAAGGGGCAAGGTGGGTCACACCTGCAATCCTAGTACTTTGGGAGGCTGAGGCAGGAGGATCTCTTGAGCCTGGGAATTCAAGCCCAGCCTGGCCAACATGGCAAAACCCTGTCCCTACAGAAAGTTAAAAAGTTACCTAGGTGTGATCCTGTCATCCCAGCTACTCTGGAGGCTGAGGTAGGAGGGTCATGGGAACCCAGGAGTCCGAGGAAGCAATGAGCCATGATCATGCCAGAGTGAGTGACAGAGCAGACTCTGTCTCAAATAAAGCAATTAAGGCAAATATTTATTGATGTCCAGCTATGTGCTGTGTCCACTTCCTCCAGGTAGACTTCCCAGACTGCCCACATGAGGGCAGATCCCTCTGAGCAGCCAGTCTGGCCTGCCTTGTCTCCTCTAGCACTTTGTGCCCCACCCCACTGGGAGTTCTTATTTTATCTCCATTCCTGCTCCCTGGCTGGGAGGGCTGCTAGGGTAAGCTGCCTGAGGAAGCAATTGATTAAAATCTTGCAAATTCCAGCTTTGACCCCTGTAACTCTTCACACTTGAGTAAATCGAGGCCAAAATAGAGTCTTCTGTTTTGCAGTTGCCATTCTAAGGCTCTAACCTCTTCCCTTTCACTTCCTGCTACTCCAAATGACTCCTTTATCCACATCTTTAATTCTAGTCCTATTCCACTGCCTACTGCCACCCCAACTCACATATCCTCTCCAGTTCCCCAGTGTTAAGAAACCCTCCCTCCACCCTGCCCTACAGATGCCTGATGAGTGAACAGATGATGCTGGCAGGTGAGCGTGGTGGGAAGAGGTGGGCTGGGGTCCTGGCCTCTGCCCTGCCTTGCTGTGTGATTGTAGGGGAGACCCACAGTCACTCGGAGCCCAGGCTCCCTATGGGTTACATGGGGATGGTTACGCTCAATGTCATGGGGGCCCTAGTGTGACGCAGCCTGGTTGGAGTGCAGAGAGCTATAGAGGAGGACACGGGGAGGCCATCTGTCTGTGGGTCAGAAAAGGCTCTGGACAGGAGTCACTCTTAGCAAGAGAGGCAGGCCCAGGACAAAGTTGGCTCTCAGAGGGGATGGGTCACCTGGGCACAACAGGGAGCCTTGGGTTGTCATTGGGAGATGGGACTTGATTCCAGCCAAGGGAACCATGGAAGAAGAACATTTTTTAACAGTGGAATAAATTCATGTTTGTGAGCTATTCTTTCCTGTTACATAACAGTCTCTACGAGATACACTTTGGGAATCTCCAGACATACTTAGAGAAACTTGGCGGAGGACTGGACAGGTGCCCTCAGCAGGAGGGGACCACAGCCTGGGAAACATGATGGTTCATACACAGATCGAAGCTCTGAATGACACAATGTCATCAGTGCCACTAACCAATGCCTCCTTCCCTCCTGAGAGTAGGGGCTGCTGCTTCTGCCTGTTTGTGGGTCCTGTAACATCCACCTAAGCAGCTACCCCATAGTAGACACTCATGGTTGCAGATTAAAGGGGATATCTGCACAGGCATCCCACGCATGTATGCTCATCCTCCCTCTGGGGACCATCTTGGCTGCTATTCCTTCAGCCCAGGTAGTAGAGAGCTGACCTGGTAGAAAGGATCATGGAGAACCTGGTGCCTGCCTGCTGAGAGCAGGAGGCTGCAGACGTCAGGGAAGAAGAGGAATTCAGGCTGCCCGAAAGCAGAGTGAGGATGGAAGAAGGGGAAAAGGCCGCATTTTATCCTAGCACAGAGTTACCGGGCATGAATACACGCATGTGTGAATGTACATGTGTGTGTGCTTGCTTGCTTGTGCACATATGTGTGAAGCAGGAACCCAGGAGACTGACATTTCAATGGCTGAGCTCCAAGTCAACTCCCAAGAAATTTCTAAATCAAAAGACATTTTGTCTTGCCTCCTGCTGTATCCCTCGTGTCCTCAAAATGACTTGCAGGCTGGCTGGCTGGCTGGATTTCAGGTACTGAGGCAAGATCACTGGTGCTCACAGCTGGGGGTCCTGTTTGGAGCACCCCTGCCAGGCACCCTCCCGCCTAGCCCTGCCCCTTTGCCCAGAGGCCTCCTAAGCTCCTTCTACTTTGCTGCTCTGCCATTGTCAATGCCCCACCTACCTCCAGAGGTCTGAGGTGGCTGTTTGTCAGGTCATCGCCCATGGGAAGGGTAGAAGCAGGAGTGGAGGTGTGCGCATCCCCTTTTAGGGCATGGCCTGAAAGTTGCATCTGTCCCAAGTGCTCCTGCCCACGATGACGGAGCTCAGTTACATGGTGCCACCTAGCTGTAAAGCAGGCTGGAAAAGGTGACCTTTACCTAGTGGCTGTGGGCCCAGCCAAAACACAGGGGTTCTGTTACTAAGGGAAGGAGAGAATGGGTATTGGAGGACAGTTAGCAGTTTTGTCCACAAAGTGAGAGAGAGTGAATATGGAGGCGGGGACACCAGGCAAGAGGCCACTGCTGTATTCCAGGTGAGAGATTATGGTGGCCCAGACTGGGATGATTCTGGAAATATGGAGAAGGTAGGATCCACAGGATTTGTTATTAAATACTGAGGATGAAGGAGAAGGCGGAATCAGGGACAACATCTGTCTGTCTGGCCTGGACATTTGGCATACTTATTTAGCACACATTTATCAAGTCCATCCCACTCAACAGGCACCAGGCCTCGGTCCTACTGCAGACATGTGGCACCATCTCTGTCCTCAAAGGCATTGGAGGGGAAAGGGTAATCCCAGAAAACACAGGGAGAGCTGTTGATGGTTGGAAATCAGTTAGGACTGACTGTGGGTGGACAGGATTCCAGGGGAAGCAGAGATTGTCTTGAACATAAGCATCATTTGGTAGGGCTGCGCACTCCTAGGGGAGAAGGCGGGCATTCCAGGCAGGTAAGCAGGAGGACTCAAGACTTGGAGGTGGCCTAAGTTATCAGAAAAACCTTTCTGGTGCCGGCAGTGGTGGCCATGGTGCAGCAGGAGATCTGACTTTGGAACCAGATGGTTCTTAATTCAAATCCTGGCTCTGTTCTCATGCATTGCTGGTGAAATTGTAAATTGGATCAACCTCTTTGCTAGACTATTTGGCATTATTAATCAAAACTACAAACACACATACCCCTGTAGGAATTTATTCTACAGATATACTCACTTACGTGTGAAGCAACAAATACACAAGGCTATTCACTGCAGCATTATTTTTGTAACTGCAAAAGATTGGAAACAACCCAAATGTCCACCAGTAGGGGACTGGGTAAATAAATTAGGATATACAATTGATCCTTGGGTAACACAGGTTTTAACTGTGAAGTCCACCTATACATGGATCCTTTTCAATGACTATATTGAAACTTTTATTGGAGATTTGCCACAATTTGAAAAAACTCACAGATGAATTGTATGTGTAGTCTAGAAACATTGAAAAAATTAAGAAAAAGGTATGTCATGAATGCTTAAAATATATGTAGATACTAGTGTATTTTATCATTTACTACCATAAAATGTACACAGACCCATTATGAGAAGTTAAAATTTATCAAAACTTACACACACATTTAAGATCATATATGGTACCATTCACAGTTAAGAGAAATGTGAGCAGATGTAAAGATGCAGTATTAAATCATAACTGCCTAAAATTAACTGTGGTATGTACACTACTACTGTAATAATTTCACAGCGACCTCCTGTTGCTGTTGCGGGGAGCTCCAGTGATGCACATATCTGCTTAGATCCCTGTGTGACGCTAATCATCTCCGCATGAGCGGTTGTCTCTCTAGTAAATTGCATGTGGCAGACAAAGCGGTCTCTCACAGCTCTGGCGTGTTTTTAATTGTGTTTAGTGCAATACCATAAACCTTGAATCACATAATGGAACCCATATGAAGTGCCACTAGTGATGCTGGAGGTGCTCCCAAGAAGCAGAGAGAAGTCATGATTTTACAAGGAAAAGCTGAATTGCTTGATATGCACTGCAGATTGAGGTCTACAGCTGCAGTTGCTGCCATTATTCAAATAGATGATTCATCTTGTAAACAGACATTGTAAACGTATGGTATTGATAAATACAGTTCAGTACTGTCAATGCGTTTTCTCTTCCTTAGGTTCTTTTCTTTTCTTTTTTTCTTTTTGAGACAGGGTCTCAATCTGTTGCCCAGACTGGAGTGCTGTGGCATGATCTTGGCTCACTGCAGCCTCTGCCTCCTAGGCTCAAGCAATCCTCCCACCTCAGCTACCCAAGTAGCTGGGACTACAGGCGCGCACCACCACATCCAGCTAATTTTTGTATTTTTAGTAGAGAGGGGGTTTCACCATGTTGGCCACGCTGGTCTCGAACTCCTGGCTTCAAGTGATTCACCTGCCTTGGCTTCCCAAAGTGCTGGGATTAGGGGTGTGAGCCACTGCACCCGGCCTCCTTAGGATTGTCTTTTTTGTTTTCTTTTTCTTTCTTTTTTTTTTTTTCAGACAGAATTTCACTCTTCCTGCCCAGGCTGGAGTGAAATGGTGCAATCTTGGCTCACCATAGCCTCCACCTCCTGGGTTCAAGCGATTCTCCTGCCTCAGCCTCCTCCTGAGTAGCTGGGATTACAGGCGTGTGCCACCACGCCCAGCTAATTTTGTATTTTTAGTAGAGACAGGGTTTCTCCATGTTGGTCAGGCTGGTCTTGAACTCCCGACCTCACGTGATCCGCCTGCCTCAGCCTCCCAAAATGCTGAGATTACAGGTGTGAGCCACCACGCTCGGCCAGGATTTTCTTAATAACATTTTATTTCCTTTAGCTTACTTTATTGTGAGAAGACAGTATATAATACATACACAAAATATGTGTCAATTGGTTATGTTACTGTTAAGATTTCTAGTGGATTATTAGTAGTTAAGTTTTGGGGTAGTCAAAAGTTATACGTGGATTTTTGACTGTGCAGGGAGTCAGCACCCCAACCCCCAGGTTGTTCAAGAGTCCTCTGTATTTATGCAATGGAATATTATGTGAAAAAGTATGAAGTGGCCAGGCATGGTGGCTCACACCTATAATCCCAGCACTTTGGGAGGCCAAGGCAGCCTGGCCAACATGGTAAAACCCTGTCTCTACTAAAAATACAAAACTTGGCCAGGTGTGGTGGCGCATGCCTGGAATCCCAGCTACTCAGGAGGCTGAGACAGGATAATCACTTGAACCTGGGAGATGGAGGTTGCAGTGAGCCGAGATCAGGTCACTGCACTCCAGCCTGGGTGACAGAGCAAGACTCTGTCACAGAAAAAAAAAAAAAAAAAATGAAACTGTTCTTAGCTCACAGGCTGTACAAAAATAGGCAATGTGGCCCTGTAGCCCTCAATCCTATCCTCTCAAATTCTCTGATAGGCAGAAAAGGCACTAGCACCAATGCCTTCATCTGTCTGGATCTTTGCCTCCCGGGAGGCCATTGGCCATGATGCTAACACCTGTCCCCACTGCTGGGTGCCTGTTTCCAGAATAAAGGAGGAAGGGGTGGACCCCTGGGCTCTGTTTCCTGATAAGTCCAAGACCTTTGAAGATCCGCCTCCTCCTAAATTAGAAACAGGCCTTCCCAAGAGCCTGACCCTTCTAAGTTGGGCCAGGAACTGGGGTCATCTCGGGGCAGGAAGAGGGGCAAAGTTTGGCCCCAAGGCTGCCGCTCTTCCTCTCTGTCCTTGACGGGTTTCAAGCCTGCCTCTGGGCCAGCCTCCGACACAGGCAGCTAAGGTGGCTTCAGGGGCGCTGGGCTCAGACAGGGGCGAGGGAGGCTGACATGTACCTGGGCCTGCCTTCCTGTGGTAGGAATGGGGTTGGGAGATGTTCTTGAAAGCCTGAGGGTAGAAGGCTCCGGTGAGGAGGACTGTGCTGACCACTTCCTTCCAAGATAGCATCTCTGATCTCCTTTCTGTTCTTTAGTTTTGACTGATCTCCTCTTTCCTACCCTCTTTTCTTCCTCCACTCTCCGAACCTGTCTCTGTTTCCTTCGTCTCTAATCCCCCAGCACCCTCACTCTGCTGCCTCTGAACCTTTGCTCAGATAGCTCTCTCCGCCTGCCGTTCCTGTCTCCCATTCCCTCTGGAAAGTACCATTTTTCTGATCCCATCTCCTCGCTCCAGTGGGCCGGCCTGGGAGCTGTCTTCCAGACGATGAGCACGTGGAGCTGGCCTGATGAGAACCACGCCCCAGTTCTGTGGCCCCCGATTGCCCGGAGGGCACCTCCAGGCCCCTCATCCTGGCATTCAAGGCCTCTCATAATCTGTCTCCCGCTGCCTTCCCCATCCAACGGCCCCTTACTGCCCTCAGAGTGCTGGGAGGGGAGGGAATAGTGTAACCTAGGGCTGGCCAATAGAAATATTATGTGAGCCACATGTGGAATTTTTAGTAGCCACATTTATTTTATTTTTAAAATTATTTATTTATTTATTTATTTTTATTTTATTTTATTTTTTTGAGACGGAGTCTCACTCTGTCGCCCAGGCTGGAGTGCAGTCGCATGATCTCGGCTCACTGCAAGCTCTGCCTCCCGGGTTCACGCCATTCTCCTGCCTCAGCCTCCCAAGCAGCTGGGACTATAGGCACGTGCCACCACACCCATCTAATTTTTATTCTTAGTAGAGATGGGTTTCACCATGTTGACCAGGCTGATCTTGAACTCCTGACCTCAGGTGGATCTGCCCACCTCAGCCTCCCAAAGGGATTACAGGCGTGAGCCACTGTGCTCGGCCTGCCACATTTAAAAAGTAAAAATAGGATTAATTTGAATAATATACATTGTGGAAGCCATTATATTTCAAATGTTATTTCAACATGTAATTGATATAAAATCATTAATGAGATATTTCACGTTTTTTTTCTACCAAGTCTTCCAGATCCGGTGTGTGGTTTATGCTCACAGCACATCACCATTTGCAGGAGCCGTCCTTGGGTTCCCAGAAGCCACACGTGGCAGGTGGCCCCTGTACTGCACAGATCAGGTCCTGCCTAACCCTAACCCCCAACCCTTCACCCTCAAAGATGTAGGTGTAATAGAAGATCCTGTGGGGATTAAACTTGCAAGGGTTTTCTTTTCTTTTTTCTTTCCCAGGGTAGAAGTGAAGGGAGATTATACCTATTAGAAGCTTGGTGTATGCTCAGAGTCCTGGGCATACAGGAGTCAACCAAGTCTTTTCTAGGAAGCGGGGAATGGGCAGCCCTTTGTGTACAAGGGTTATGAAAGGAGAGGTTTTGACATGGGTCCTCAGAAGAGAACCAGGTGTCTGCACCAGGCGTGTGTGTGTGCGCGCATGTGCGCATGTGCACTGCAGGCAGCTCATTACCCTGGAGGACGGGGAGTGGGCTCTTGTCAGCACAGCTTGGAACAGGAAAGCTATGCTCTGGAACCCTGTGGAGTCCTGGCTGGGGGCAGCAGGAAGGTTTCTAGGAGGGGGACCTGGGTGTCCTTTCTTTTCTTTTCAGCACCTCCTTCCATCTCTCCCTTTTTCATGCCCCCTTTCTCTCCTTGCCCCAGAACTAACAAGGTGGGCACCACAGGTGCAAAGGTCCATATCTACCTGCTTCTCCTTGGAATGCCCAGGCTCTGAGTGGTTCTGAGGAGAGTCCTGGGAGAAGGGGCTGCAGAGGCTGGATTCTGTCCACCTGGAGGCCTGACTTCCAGGCGCGGAGCCCCTCATACGCCTGCACATTGCGACTGGGCAGGTGACCCCGTTCACCTGTCTGTGGCTTCAGACACCAGCACACTCCCCTCAGTCACTTAGAAAATGTGTGTGGGTGTGGGAAGGGGATCCCAGACTAAGGGTGGTGCAGGGGGCTGTCTGGGGCACTGGGTTGATGGCTGGGGTCTCTAGGACAGGCCTGGTATAAAGGGTCATTCATTGTGACAGGTGTGCGGTGGGTACTGGCCTGGTCGTGGCCAGCTGGAGCTTTCAGCAGGATGTAATCAGGGCTGAGGTATACCCCTCCCTCCTGAGCTCGAGCTGTGCTCTTGGCAGAAGTCATTGTTTCAGACTGGAGCACCGTGTTGGTAACAGGCAGCCTGGCCTGGCCAACTAACCATACAGCTAGAAGGTCAGCTCGGTGAGCAGCTGGTGCAGCCTCTCGTGGTACAGATGGGCAAATAGAGGCCGCTGGCGGAGGGAGAAACTGAAGACTGACTCAGGGCGAGAGTGCGCCACACTGTATCTGAACCAGCCCATTCACAGCTCTCTGAGGTGGGGCTCGTTCTCCCTGTTTTACAGATGAGAAGAGCCAGGTTCAGAGGCGTTGTGAGCTTGGTAGAGGCTTGTGGCTGCTAAGCGGCAGAGCCATGTTCCAACCCCCATGACGGTGATGCACATGTGCCTCCTGATCGGAGCTCATCTTTCCTTCAGTGTCTCTCCCCTTCCTCCAGAACCTTGTATCTCAGAGTTTGGGAACAGGGAGGGAGAATTTCAGGGAGTGAGCCTGGCAATGTAGCTGGAGCATCAGGCCAGTGACTTAGGTGAGTGAGAACTAGAACTTTATTTTTCTATCATTTTACTTAACGTCAGTTCAAGCCCTCTTGGAGGAGGGGAAGCAGAAGAGGGAAATGCGCAAACTCAATCTCAGGTGGTTTGAATTCTTCCCCTTTGCCCCAAGAGGTGGTCTCGGTTAGACCAGGTGGCTCTCTCCTGATTATAGTGCCATTTCTAGGGGCCCAAGAGTCATTCTGCTGCTTGGGCATTGGCGGCACCCAGACACTTCTGTGAGGTGTTCACAGCCCTGTCTAGACATGCACCCACCCAACCCCATCCCCACCAATTCTCCCTCTAGGTCTCCTGCTGTCCTAGGGGGTTCACTCTGGGTGCAGCTCTCCTTGGTTCCTGGATCCTTGGGTTCAGCAGCTTCCCAGGACATCTCAGATTTCATATTGATGATTTCCATGATCTCTCCTCCCTGCAGCATGAGGGATGAAGGGTCAGCAAGGGAAGTGGGGAGGTTTTCCCTTGGACTCCTAGGGACAGACCACTGGCATGGGAAGAGCACCCACTCTGGTCCCTGGCTGCTCTGCTGATGGGGTGGGGATGGGGGCAGTATTCTGAGGCTCTAAGCGTGCAGGTGGTTTCCATTCTCTCTTTCTTGTGGACAGTTCACATATTGCTCTGACATCATTAGTCAGCCTCAATCTCCCAGGGCCATGGGAGTCTGTGCCCCACCAGGCTCTGGAAGCCTTCACTTTTTGTATAGAGCACCTTGGCATAAGTAACTCCATCTCAGAAAAAGACTCCACTGGCCAGACGCGGTGGCTCATGCCTGTAGTCCCAGCACTTTGGGAGGCCAAGGCAAGCGGATCATGAGATCAGGAGATCGAGACCATCCAGGCTAACACGGTGAAACCCCATCTCTACTAAAAATACAAAAAATTGGCTGGGCGTGGTGGCAGGCGCCTGTAGTCCCAGCTACTCGGGAGGCTGAGGCAAGAGAATGGCGTGAGCCCAGAAGGCGGAGCTTGCAGTGAGCTGAGATCGCACCACTGCACTCCAGCCTGGGTGACAGAGTGAGACTCTGCCCACTCCCCGCCTCCAAAAAAAAGAAAAGGACTCCACCTTACATTTCAAAAGGCATCAAACCAACAGGGTCCAGATATTTGCCTAATCAATAGAGATAACACCCAAACAGATAAGGGCATCACCCTTTACCATCAGTCCTCAACACAGGATTCAAGGACCATAAAATGAGCAAGATTCCACCACCTAGACACAGCCATCTTGACAGACCCTGTCTTGCTGTCACTTGTGATCAGCACCCAGCATCTGCCACTGAAGGCTCTGCCCAAATCAAAGAGTCTTCCTTGCAAGATGTTAATGACTATCCGGATTAGGCCAGGACTGATTCATTAACCCTTTTTCCTCTCTCCTCTTTTCTTTTCTTATTTTTGAGATGAAGTCTTGCTCTGTCACCCAGGCTGGAGTGCAGTGGCACCATCTCGGCTCACTGCAACCTCTGCCTCCTGGGTTCAAGCGATTCTTGTGCCTCAACTTCCCGAGTAGCTGGGATTACAGCTGCACCCACCACGCCCGGCTAATTTTTGCTTTTTTAGTAGAGATGGTGTTTCGCCACATTGGCCAGGCTGGTCTCAAACTCCTGCCCTCAGGTCATCTGCTCACCTCAGCCTCCCAAACGTGCTGGGATTATGGGTGTGAGACACCACACCCGGCATCTTTTTTTTTTTTTTTTTTTTTTTTTTGAGACAGAGTCTCGCTCTGTTGTCTGGGCTGGAGTGCAGTGATGTGATGTTGGCTTACTGCAGCCTCCACCTCCCAGGTTCAAGCGATTCTTGTGCCCCAGCCTCCCGAGTAGCTGGGGTTACAGGTGACCGCCACCACACCAGGCTAATTTTGGTATTTTTAGCAGAGACGAGGTTTCACCATGTTGGTCAGGGTGGTCTCAAACTCCTGACCTCATGATCTGCCTGCCTCGGCCTCCCAAAGTGCTGGGATTACAGGCATGAGCCACCGTGCCTAGCCTCTCCCCTTTTCTTTTGATGTTCAATGTTACTGTTTGGTGTGAAATTTTAATCTATAACATTTCTATATGAAGTATACTACAGTGTATGGTTTGCAGTATCAACTGACTTGTTGAATGGCTCGAGCCTGTGTGCACATGGCTCTGACTACCAAGTGAACCGAGAGTGCTAAGGAACATTGCCTCCTTGGGAACTCCATGGCGCTCGTGGCTTTTATGATTGAAATAACATCGATAAAAGTCTGACCCTGTGGAAAGACAACGTGTGTGGACCTGGTTATGTCTGAGTTTAAGCTGCTCATGACACTTTCACTGGTCAACGCAGGGAGAAGGGGCAGGCTGGTTTGCCCAGGACTGGAGTGGGGTAGTTCCTGGGAAGATGAACTTTCAGTCGTGAAACAGACATAACCTGGGCGAGGGGGCTCACCTCCATAATCCCAGCACTCTGGGAGGCCAAGGCAGAGGATTGCTTGAGTCCAGGAGATCAAGATCAGCCTGGGCAACATGAAAAAAACCCATCTCTGTAAAAAATACAAAAATTAGCCAGGCTTGGTGGCATGCACCTGTGGTCCCAGCTACTTGGGAGGTTGAGGTGGGAGGATTGCTTAAGCCAGGAAGGTCAAGGCTGCAGTGAGCCAAGATCATGCCACTGCACTCCAGCCTCAGTGATGGAGCAAGACCCTGTCTCAAAATAAATTAAGATAAAACAAAAAAATGAAACTGGGACGTCCTGGGTGAACTGGGATTAGCTGGTCCTCTTATCTTTCTCCTTCCTTCTCTCTCTCCCTCCCCCAGCCTGGTACGGCTGGCCTGTAGTGGGAGGACAGGGTCAAGGGCCCTTTGTCTTTGTGCTTGGGACAGGATACTAGGCAGACCAGGCCTTGGGAGCTGGTTTTGGGGGATGAGACTCCTCGGTGAGACCCGCTTCAGCCCTCCATACTGTTCCCACCTCCAGGGTTTCTCCTAACATTTGGGCCATAGTTTGCATTGTAACAGCCATCTGTGGCCATTTTAACTTAAAAACAATATTTTGAATGATA
Organism: Macaca nemestrina; assembly: GCF_043159975.1. Classification (NCBI taxonomy): domain Eukaryota; kingdom Metazoa; phylum Chordata; class Mammalia; order Primates; family Cercopithecidae; genus Macaca; species Macaca nemestrina. The sequence continues at coordinate 135,360,099 of NC_092131.1, read as the reverse complement.
ACTTTTCTTGTCCAAATGTTGGCATGAAGTTAAACTCTGGGGGTGGGGTGGGGTGGGGATTATAGTGTTTCCTGGGACACGTGGCGGAGCCGCCTCCAGGGGGTGCTCACAGTCCGTCTGGGTAGCACTGTGTGGCCAGCGATGCCTCCCGGGATGCAGCCTGCAGACCCCACAATGGGTGGTTCCCAGGAGCGATAGGAGAGACACTCAGGGCGGGGTGGGGGTGGGGTTAGTGTACTGACCTTTCAACTCCACAGTGTGATTCCTCCTCCCATTAGGAGACGGTCCCCCAGAAGGTCTAGCCCTGCCCAGAGTGGGGCAAGGATGGGCTTCAGGGAATTTATATGCAAAGTGGTGTGAGGGAGACACGTAGAATATTTCTAGGGAAAGGGCTCATGGTTTTAATTAAGTATCACAAAAAGGGTTGGTACCCACTTCACGGTTAGGAACCCTGCTCTGGGTACCAGAATCCCCAGACAGGGGCAGTAGCTCCCTATTTCCCCTTGCCCCCCGGCCCTGCTCTACTTGAGCAGGGCCCAGGACTCCCCGTCTGAGGGAGCAGAAGGCCCAGTCCTGCTGCTTACTTGCCCCATGTTGCTGGGCCTTCAGTTCCTTGCCTGTAAAGCAGGGATGTGAGTACCTGGTGTGTAGGGTGGTTCTGAGAATCAAAGGAGATGATCTTCTCGGGCAGGGGTCTGTTATTCCCACAGAGCTGTGCACAGGGAGCCCTTGCTGCCTATTCTCGGCTGATGCCCCTCCTCCAGGGACGAGGCCCTCTCTCCTGCAGGGCAGAGACACGGGCAGTGTCCGTTTGCTGACCAGGCCTTCCTGGCTGCAGCGGGACAGCGTGTCTCCCTCACAGAGGTAACAGGTAGGTCATGTAATTAAGCTAGAATGTGAGTTCCGCAAGAGTAGGAGTTATGTCTGTTTTGTTCATTCCTGTGTCATCAGGGCCTAGAACAGAACCTGGCATGTAGTAGGTGCTCAAGAAATATCTATTGAGGCCAGGCATGGTGGCATAGTGGCTTATGCCTTTAATCCTAGCACTTTGGGAGGCTAAGGCGAGTGGATCACTTGAGGCCAGGATATCCCTGGCCAATATGGCGAAACCTCGTCTCTACAAATTACAAAAATTAGCTGGGCGTGGTGGTGTACACTTGTAATCCCAGCTACTCGGGAGGCTGAGGCACGAGAGTTGCTTGAACCTGGGAGGCAGAGGTTGAAGTGAGCCGAGATTGCACCACTGCACTCCAGCCTGGGAGATGGAGTGAGACTCTGTCTCAAAAAAACAACAACAACAGTAACAACAACAACAAAAATATCTGTCGAATAACAAATGGGGCACTGGAGAAGGGGAGCCAGACATATCTAGTAAAGTGTAGGGAATGGGTGGGGAGGGACTATGTGACGTTTTCCCGAAGACCCAGTTTTAGTTCTGCCATAAACTCTTTAGGTGACCTTGGGTGAGTTCCTTCTCCTCTCTGGGCCTGTTTTCCCAACTATAAAATGAGGGGATTGGCTGAGGAGGTCTTCAGCTCAGCCCAGCTCGGATACCCTGTGCCTCCATGAGGAGCATGCCCCACAGTGTCTAGGGAAGAGGGTCTGATGGGGGAGGAGGGAGGGACATGAGAAGCCCAGGAGGTCTGAAAGGGACCAAGAGGAGCTGCTGTGGCATGGGAGCATGGCAGGTGGGCACTCATTCTGTAGTGAGACCCAGACCCATCTTCTGGCAGCTGGTGACTGGGGCAACTTTCTGCTGCCACCCACAAGAACAAGCACCTCTCCTCCCGTCCCCAGCCCTTCTGCCTTCACCCGCAGAAGGAGGCGCTGCAGGTGTGTGCTCCTTCTCAGTGTGCAAACTGAGCAAATGACAAGACTTCTAGGATGCAATGTTATCTGGGTCCAAGCAGAACTGCTGGTTGAAGCTCTGGGGAAAAGAGGTTCCATCTCTAGTTGAGGCCCTGCTGCACCCCTTGGACTTGGGTTGAAACCTTCACAGCCCCCTGAACCTTGGAGTGATGGCGAGGTGACATGGTGGGGATTTCACGTAACTCCATGATATTATAAGACATTAAGTACTCAGCTTACCACCACTGCCCTTTCCTTCGTCTCTTGTCCTAATTTTCTTCTGAGAGTAAGCTGACAATTACTTTCATTCTAGAGCCTGATATAAAGACAAATTGGCCAGACACAGTGGCTCATGGCTGTAATCCCAGCACTTTGGGAGGCCGAGTTGGGAAAATCACTTGAGCCCAGGAGTTCGAGACTAGCCTGGGCAATATAGTGAGACTGCGTCTCTACTAAAAATTAAAAAAAAAAATTTAGCCAGGTGTGGTGATGCTATCTGTGGTCTCAGCTACTTGGGAGGCTGAGGTGAGAGGATCACTTGAGCTGGGGAGGTCAGGACTGCAGTAAGTGGTGATTGCATCACTGCACTTCCAGCCTGGGTGACAGAGTGAGACTCTGTCTCAAAAAAAAAAAAAAAAAAAAAAAAAAAAAAAAAAAATCCAGGCATGGTGGCCCACACCTGTAACACTTTGGGAGGCTGAGACAGGTACATGGCTTGAGCCCAGGAGTTTAAGACCAACCTGGGCAATGTGGCAAAAACTCATCTCTACAAAAAGTACAAAAAATTAGCTGGGTGTGGTGGTGTGGATCTGTAGTCCCAGTGACTCAGGAGGTTGAGGTGGGAGAATCACCTGAGCCCAGGGAGGTTGAGGCTGCAGTGAGCTGTGTTTGTGCCACTGCACTCCAGCCTGGACAATAGAGTAAGATAAATAATAAAATAAAATAAAATAAAATAAATGAGACTCTTATATGTTCTTCTGAGAAAGTTCTAGCATGTTGCCCACCACTCACAAGAAAACCTAGCACTGTCTCCAGCAACCAGTGAAATCATACTAAAACCCAATTAGATTAAAAATGACTTACAACAAAAGTAGAATGTGCTTTTGTGTGAACATTGCAGAATTATATGAGTTGTTTTTATTTTTTATTTTTTATTTTTTTGAGACAGAGTTTCGCTGTTGTTGCCCAGGCTGGAGTACAATGGCACGATCTCGGCTCACTGCAACTTCCGCCTCCTGGGCTCAAGCGATTCTCCTGCCTCAGCCTCCCGAGTAGCTGGGATTACAGGCGCCTGCCACCATGCTTAGCTAATTTTTTTGTATTTTTAGTAGAGACGGGGGTTTCACCATGTTGGCCCAGCTGGTCTGGAACTCCTGACCTTAGGTGATTCACCTGCCTTGGCCTCCCAAAGTGCTGGGATTACAGGTGTGAGCCACTGTGCCTAGCCAAGATTTTTTTTTTTTTAAGTGAAAACTCTCCCTTCCCCTCCATCTCATTGTCTAATATGAATATTTTGGTGCATCATTCCAGACATTTCTATGGATACATGGACTGCACACACATTTATATGCTTTTTTGTACAAATAAGATCAGAATCTACATACTATTCTGCAATATATATATATTCTTCCAAATCAGCATTTGTGAGATCCCTTCACTCTTTGACCACACTAATGCACATTTGATTCATTTCCAGTTTTCTATTATTGCAAAAATTGCTGATAGGGCCTTTTGTACCTAATCTTCGTTCATTTGTGTGAGTTTATCTGCAAGGTAACTTTCTAGAAGTGGAATTGCTGAATCAAAGCATATACATATTTAAAATGTTTATAGATATCATCAAACTGCCAAACTCAAATTTTTGTACATTTACATGTTCACCAACTGCAATTTGCTTATTTCCCCATACCAAGACCTGACCATTTAAAAAACCTTTATCCTGTAGGTGAGGGTTGTATCACAGTGTTTTAATTTATATTTCTTCAAATGTAAGTGGAGTTGAACATCTCTTATATTTATGAACCTTTTATATACTCTTTCCTATTCTTGAGATGTCTCTTTTTTTTTTTCTTTTTTTTGAGACAGGATCTCTTCCCATCACCCAGGTCGGAGTGCAATGGTGAGATTGCAGCTCACTGCAGCCTCAAACTCCTGGGCTCAAGCTATCCTCCCACCTCAGCCCTCTGTACTGAGTAGTTGGGACTACAGGCGTGCACCACCATGCTCGGCTAATTTTTAAATTTTTTTGTAGAGATGAGGTCTCACTGTTTTGCCAAGGCTGCTTTTAAACTCCTGGCCTCAAGCAATCCTCCCACCTCAGCCTCCCAAAGTGCTGAGACTATAGGTGTGAGCCACCATGCCCAATTATTATTTTTTTTTTCATTTTTAAAATCTACGTGGTAACAATGATTACTGTTCCCTTTATGGAGTCCTGGTTCCTTGACTTGTTGCATTTTTAACACTACAGCCCTGGAGACTGTGAAGGTCCTTAGGTCCACATATAGAGATCCAAAGGAGAAAGGTTTTTTTGCCAACTGCAGCTGAAGAGCAAGAGATGTAGAGGGCCTGTCCTTTGCCAGGTCTAGAATCTGATCCCTGCAGGGAGAAAAGGTGCAACTGAGAGAGGGAAGGTAAGTTGGAGAGAAGTCTTAGATTTTAGTGTCCCTGGAAGCTGTCCTGTCTCCCCTTGACTTCAGTCTCTCTTAATGCAAAAATATGATTGGATTGAATCAACTGAACTAATGCCAAAGTGACGTCCTGTTTTAACATTTGATGCTGCAACCACAAACAAACAAACAAAATCATGTCCTTTGTAGTGACATGGATGCAGTTAGAAGCCATTATCCTAAGTGAATTCATGCAGGAACAGAAAACCAAATACTGCATGTTCTCATTTATAAATGGGAGCTAAACATTGGGTACTCATGGACATATAGATGGGAACAAAAGAAGAGACTACTAGAGTGGGGAGGGAGGAGGGGAGGCAAGGGTTAAAAACTAACTATTGGGTACTATGCTCAGTATTGTGGGATGGGATCACTGGTAATCCAAACCTCAGCAGCATGCAATATAGCCAGGTAACAAACCTGCACATGTACCCTGGAATCTAAAATAAAAGTTGAAAACATAATTAAATAAAACTTCTAGGCCAGGCGAGGTGGCTCACGCCTGTAATTCCAGCACTTTGGGAGGCTGAGGCAGGTGGATCACCTGAGGTCAGGAGTTTGAGACCAGCCTGGCCAAGATGATGAAACCCTGTCTCTACTAAAAATACAAAAATTAGCTGGGCATGGTGACACACGCCTGTAGTCCCAGCTACTCGGGAGGCTGAGATAGGAGAATCGCTTGAACCCGGGAAGTGGAGGTTGCAGTGAGCCAAGATCACACCACTGCAGTCCAGCCTGGGTAACAGAGCAAGACTCCATCTCAAAAGAAAAAGAAAAGCAACCCCTCCCATTCACTGAACGAATGAATGATACTAGGCCCAAAGTGGTTAAATGGCTTATCAAAAGACAGCTGGTTTGTGATGGGTAGAGAGGCCTGGGAACCAAAGAGAGAGCTGTGTTTGGAGTTTTCTACCCCATCACCTGGCCTATGGCACCAGCCCTCAGGTGGCTATAGAAGTTTGTGTCAGTTTCTTGTACTATTTCTGCCATATGCGATGGGTGATTTAAATTCATAATACCCATTTTATTCAGAAGAATTCCTAAAAATGCTTTTTTTGTCTAATTTTTTAAAATAAATAATTCAGTCTTGGCTTAGCACAGACACTGATGCTTGTAATCCCAACACTTTGGGAGGCCAATCAGGGAGATCACTTGAACCCAGGAGTTTGAGACCAGCCTGGGCAATATAGTGAGACCCCTGTCTCTATTTTTTAAAAGCAATAGTAATAAAAAAAAAATTCCCTCTCATAGTTTACAATAAAAAATGTGAAAATACTCTATGCCACCCTGTCACTCAGCCACCCAATTCACTTCCCCACAGGCTGCCCATGTTATTAGATTCTTGTGTAGCTTTGTAAATGTATTTTATGAATGTGCAAGTGAACACATTTTATATATTCCTTAAAAAAAATTGATGAGTTTATTACTACATGATGTGACCCCAGACATATTTCTCTTCCTCTATAAAAGGAGGAGGTAAAACGGTGAAAAGTCAGTCCTTTCACAGCAGAGCTTCCCAACCTTTGCTGTGCATCAGAGGTCAAGGAGCAATCAAGAATGCTGATGCCCCGGCCATACTCTGGGACAATTAAATTAGGAGCTCTGGGGATGGGGCCTGAATCACTTTTAATGCTCCCAGCTATTCTGATGCTCACTATGTCCAGGGTGGAGCCTGAGATTCTGCATTTCCAGCAAGCTGCAGGTGAGGCTGACGCTGCGTGCTCGGGACCACACTCTGAGAAGCCAGGGTGGCCGCATCAGCATCACTGGGAGCTCCTTAGACATGCAGACCCTCAGGCCCCACCCCAGACCTCCTTGACCTAAATGCCAGCAGTTCGACAAGAGCCCTGTGAATCAGTCTTCTTGACAAGACTCATTCAGGTGCCCAAATTTGGCAGGACATTGATGCCCAGGGACCTCTTTCCCAGGCAGAGCAGCCCACCTGATCCCCCAATCTGGCTTCCCCAAGTGCCTCTGTGCTGCTCAGGGGAACATACTCATTTTCAAAAGCAGAACCTTTGAAGCAGAGGTTATACCGTTGTATTCACTTTTTGAGAATTCATTGAGCTGAATACTTGTGATCTTGCCAACGAAAAAGGGACAGGACCAGGTTATCCCATCCCAAAACCCAAAAAGGATGAGTAGCCCTGACTCAGCTGTACTTTGCAGGACAGGTTGCATGCACAGGGGTAATATTTGCGAGTCAAAAGGATAGTAGTGCATCTGCTTTCTTTGTAACATGGAAGGAAGGAAGGGGTGAAGGGGGTCTGTCTCAGCTATTAAAGAGTACCTGGGTCTGTTGACAATTGAAATGGATCTTGAGTGAACCTCAGTTTTCTCATCTGTATGAGGTGGCTAGTGATGCCTCTTTCTCTAGGTTTTTCTTTTATTTTCTTTTTTTTTAAAGACAGAGTCTCACTCTGTTGCCCAGGCTGTAGTGCAGTGGTGCGATCTCAACTCACTGCAACCTCTGCCTCCCGGGTTCAAGTGATTCTCCTGCCTCAGCCTCTCAAGCAGCTGGGATTACAGGCGGGCTCCACCACGCCCAGGTAATTTTTTTGAATTTTTACTAGAAATGGGGTTTCACCATGTTGACCAGGCTGGTCTCAAACTCCTGACCTCAAGTGATCCACCTGCCTCAGCCTCCCAAAGTGCTGGGATTAGAAGAGTGAACCACCGTGCCCTGCCAGGTTTTTCAATTTAAGGTTGAACAACATTCAAGCAAAGTAGCTAGGCTGGCACATGGTAGGTGCTCAAATCTATCCAATGCAGCCTTGTTGGAGGCTTCCCATGAAATGGGTTATGGTCAGGTCTTGGTGCTATGGTTAGTGGCGTCAGACCTGGTCTGCCCCTCACTAGTTGCGGGACCTTACATTAGTCATTTTGTCTCCCTGCACCTCAGTTTACTTGTCTGTCAAATCACATGGTAGAACCACCTTGGCAGAGTTGTCATAAGGATTAAATGAGGTCAAGTGTGAAGCTTGGTGGCTGGTGCCAGGCCCAGAGCCACAGCTCTGTCGGCCTGAGTTCAGGCTGTGGGTAGCCAGCCGTGGGAGCCCTGGCTTCAGAGAACAGAGTCCCCTTTGACTCTGCCGGCCTCTGTAGTCATTACTCCACAATCGCTGAGCCCTGGAGAGCAAATATCCCCACAGGCCAGCTTTTTTCTTGGCTGCAGCCCCTTCAGCCAGCCAGGTTTGGGTTGGCGGGCAGAGTGAGAGGCGTGGCTGTGACGTGAGCACGAGTCCCCACGTGTGCTGAAGCTATGCAGGTGGGGGTGGGGGCTCCCAGCCTGTCTCAGTGGTTCAGGGCAGTGCCTACTCTTAGCTTCCCGAGCCTGGCAGGGCCCTGCTGCTTTGGGCCAGTGGAGGGAGAGCAACTTGGCCTCAGTGGGGCTCAGGCCATCCCCAAGGCATGGGTGTGGTTATTATTCCCATTTTATAGTTGGGGAAACTGAAGTCTCCAACTCTGGTGACCACCAGAGTGTACAGGAAGGCAGAGGTCCTTTCTGATTTGGTACTGCTGTGGGTCTGAAGGTCCAACCCATCCCTGGGAAAGGCTTTGTCTCCAGAAGTCATTCATTCATTCATTCATTCATTCATTTATTCATTCATTCATTTGACAGGGACTTGCACTGTTGCCCAGGCTGGAGTGCAGTGGTGTGATCTTGGCTCACTATAGCTTTTGCCTCCTGGGTTCAAGCAATTCTCCCACCTCAGCCTCCTGAGTCGCTGGGATTACAGGCACCCACCACCATGCCTGGGTAATTTTGTATTTTTAGTAGAGACGGGGTTTTACCATGTTGGCCAGGCTGGTCTCGAACTCCTGACCTCAAATGATCCACCCGCCTTGGCCTCCCAAAATGCTGGGATTACAGGGATGAGCCACCATTCCTGGATTCAGAAGACTTCCATTTAAATGGCCTCATCAGGCCAAGTGTGGTGGCTCATGCCTGTAATCCCAGCACTTTGGGAAACCTGAGGTCAGGAGTTTGAGACCAGCCTGGCCAAGATGGTGAAACCCCATCTCTACTAAAAATACAAAAATTAGCCAGGCATGGTGGTGGGCACCTGTGATCCCAGCTGCTTGGGAGGCTAAGGCAGGAGAATTGCTTGAACCCAGGAGGTGGAGGTTGCAGTGAGCTGAGATTATGCCATTGCACTCCAGCCTGGGCAACAGAGCAAAAAGTCCATCTCTTTTTTTTTTTTTTTTTTTTTGAGATGGAGTCTCACGCTGTTGCCCAGGCTGGAGTGCAGTGGCGCGATCTCGGCTCGCTGCAAGCTCCGCCTCCCGGGTTCCCGCCATTCTCCTGCCTCAGCCTCCTGAGTAGCTGGGACTACAGGCGCCCGCCACCGCGCCCGGCTAATTTTTTTTGTATTTTTAGTAGAGACGGGGTTTCACTGTGGTCTCGATCTCCTGACCTTGTGATCCGCCCGCCTCGGCCTCCCAAAGTGCTGGGATTACAGGCTTGAGCCACCGCGCCCGGCCTCAAAAAGTCCATCTCAAAGAAAAAAGGCCAGGCGCAGTTGCTCAGGCCTGTAATCCCAGCACTTTGGGAGGCTGAGGCAGGCAGATCACGAGGTCAGGAGTTTGAGACCAGTCTGGCCAATATGGTAAAACCTCATGTCAACTTAAAATACAAAAAACAAGCCGGGCGTGGTGGCTCAAGCCTGTAATCCCAGCACTTTGGGAGGCCGAGACGGGCGGATCACGAGGTCAGGAGATCGAGACCAGCCTGGCTAATACGGTGAAACCCCGTCTCTACCAAAAAAATACAAAAAACTAGCTGGGCGAGGTGGCAGGCGCCTATAGTCCCAGCTACTCGGGAGGCTGAGGCAGGAGAATGGCGTGAACCCGGGAGGCGGAGCTTGCAGTGTGCTGAGATCCGGCCACTGCACTCCAGCCTGGGCGACAGAGCAAGACTCCATCTCAAAAAAAAAAAAAAAACAAAAACCTGGCTATGGTGGCACATGCCTGTAGTCTCAGCTACTTGAGAGGCTGAGGCAGGAGAATTGCTTGAACTCAGCCTGCCTCAACCTGGGAGGCAGAGGTTGCAGTGAGCCGAGATTGCACCACTGCACTCCAGGCTGGGCCACAGAGCGAGACTCTGTCTCAGAAAAACAAACAAACAAACAAAAAATAATAAAAAAGGCCTCATCAGACCTCAGAAGGGCTAACTCATGCCCACAAAGGCTTACTAGGCATCTGATTTGTGCCTGCCCCGTGCCCATGCCAAGGAAGCAGGGAAAAGGGAGTCAGACACAGTCCTGCCAAGGCATGGGTTCAAATCCCAGCTCTGCCACTGGCTAGCTATGGGAGCAAGGCAAGTATCTGCTCTGGGCATCACTTTCCTCATCTCTAAAATAGTTGTAGGGAATGAAATAAAAAATATTGTGTGTGGTTTTTAGCACAGTACTAGTTAATGCAAGTGAGAGATTATTAATACTCCTAAGCTAAAACTCAAGTATCTGTCACCAAAGCAGAAAAAACACAGGAGAGAAGGGTTGGGGGGCTGCAGGCAGTTGCACAAGGATGTGTATGGGGTGGGTTTGCTGGGGGAGCGAGATGTACTTCTAGACAGAAGGCTGGAAGGGGCAGAAGGCTGATGGAGCCGTTTCTGTTCATGTTTCAGAGAGAAAGCGACCCAGAGAGGGGTTTGCCTAAAGACTGTAGCTGAAACGGGAGCCACAGTTTAGACCTCTGGCAGCAAAAAAAGCTTTAACAACTCTGAACCTCAGTCCCCCGCAACCTCCATTGGTCACACAGGGGCTGCTGGGAGTTCTCTGTCTCTGGAGCAGGTGTGTGTCTTCTGTACATTGTGGTCCCCATGTCTTATGGGTGACCAAGCGTCCGTGATAGTGGTCTGGCAGCTCTTGATGTGCCAGAGTGTCGTCCGCTGAGGAATGAGACTTCATCCCTTTCCAGGTGGGTTGGTCTGACCTCAGGGCCAGGCTTAGGCTGAGCCAGACTGATGGGAAAGGGGTCAAATTGTGGAGAGTCCCAGTGGGGTTCCCGGGACCCCTAAGGGAAGAGGTAGACTTTGGAGAGAACAGCAGCTTTGTCTCCTCTGACTGTGCTATGGACAAGATGGTGCTGGGTCCTGGGGAGGTGAGCATTCCCAGGCTGACCTACAGGCATTCCAATCCCAGGGTGGGACCTGAAGCAGGGAGAGAAGCCAGTCCAGGGGTCTGGGCCTGGGGGCCTGAATGGAGGAGGAGGAGGGAGAAGAGGAGGCAGAAAAACTGTTGCCAGCCAGGAAATGTCCGCCGGCTGGCATCAGGCATTCTTCAGCTAGTGTGCTTCCGGTAGGCGGTACACACAGGCCCAGTGAACTCACCCCTCAGCCATTCCAGGATAGCCCCTCATTCCACACAGACCATCCCACTGTCCCCTAGAACAGCAACCTTTTGGCATCCAACCAACATCCATTCATTCAACAATGTTTACCAAGCACCCACTTTGTGTGGGTGCCACACCAGGCACTGGCATTCAGAGAGAAACTTTGGGGCTCAGTGGCTAATGGGTCTACATTTTCCAGCCAGCCCCCTGCACCTGGAGCTGGTACAAATCTCCTTGCCTGCTGCTTTGGTTGGGACACTGAGGTCATCACTGATGAAGAACAGTCCTAAGAATGGGAACACCCCAGGAGTGGGGATGGCCTACAAACATTGATTTGGGCCCACTCATGACAAGTGCTACATTGGGGGTCTCCATCTGTTGTCTCATGAAGTTTCCCAACAACCAGTGGAGTGTCTCCTCCTCACAGAGATGGATGCTGAGTCTCAGGGGAGCTGGTGCCACGTCACACAGTTCATAAGAGTCTGGGCCAGGATTCAGACCCAGGTCTTTCCTGGACACCAAGACCTCAGAACTTGTACAACTCAGAACTTGAAACTAGTACAAGTGAGCTTGTCCTCTTGATTTGAATCCTTGGTTTAAAACCACCTCCTAGTCTAGTGTTTTCGGGAAGGTTACCTAGCTCCTCTGAGCCTCATTTGTCTCATCTGTAAAATGGGTCACATAGAGCTAGTTCAAAGGAGGGCTATGAAGGTTAAGTGGGACAGTGATGTAAAAAACCCCTGTCCACTGGCTGAAGCAAGAAGCTTCAGGAGACCTCTTTCAGGGAATTTTATCTCCAGAATTCTCTGGCTAGACAGGACCTAAGGAGTCACTGAATCCCCTCCCCTGCCCCTAGGCCTAATCACTTTAGGTTATCAGCAAGAACTGATAGACTGCACACCATTTTACTAGGCTTAATGAGCAGGGACAGATGGGGAGGAATGAGAGGGGAGGAAGGTACAGATGAAGAACAGGACATAGCATCCCCTCTCACCCTTCCTGTCCTCTCTCAATACTTTAGAATATTAGGGATAAAGAAGAGCCATCTTGTGTGAAGCAACGAGACCAGTGCGGGTCACCACAATGATCCTCTCTTTACTTACACTTCCCCTTATTAAGCTAGCTCATGTCTTATTTCACCCCTGACACAGCTCTGCCAATTGCTCATATTATCCCCATTTTATAGAGGAGCAGATAAGGAAACTGATTATTGGACAGATTTACCTAAGGCCCCCAAGCTAGTAAGTGGTTGAGAGTGAAGCCTCTGTTGGTGACCCTAATTCCTGTAGGGGAGGCTTCCAAAGCCAGGCGGAGGAGGGGCAGCTTCCCATTAGAGAAAATGAGGAGGACTTTTCAGCTGTACACAGCTTTTGCAAAAGGCTTGAGGCAGATAAAATATAAACTATTGGATTAAAGAAGCCCTTCAGACGTTTGCCCCTCTCCTGCCCCTTCTTTACAAGAGACTCCTGCATCACATCTGTCTTTCTGGCTGCAGATGCCACGCCTCTCCCCTGTGCAGCCCTTGATGGTTGGCACAGTGATACCCCCTGGATGGACAGGCAGATGACTGAAGGCCTCCACAGCCTGCCCTGAGAGCAGCCAAACAGCTCTCCCAGATGCTGCAGCCAGAGTCTTCCAGCCCCATGGGTTCTGCTCATTTCTGTCCGATAGGTAGTTATTTATCCAGAGAGTGATTCTCTTTTGGAGACTAGGATTTTAAAAATTCTCTGAAGACACTCTATTGAAAGCAATGCATTTGCTCCCCAAGGGCAGCTCCATTGCATTTCTGGTGTGTGCATGTATGCATGTGAGCACGTGTACATGTGAGCCTGGGATGACAGCTTTGGGGCTTCTACCATTCTGCCCAGGTGTCCCTGGCCATCAGTCTGGCTTTTCCATGGAACTCCTGCACCAAACCTACGGACCCCAAATCCGAGACTGTCCAGATACAGCTGGGGGCCTGCTGAGGGTCTTGGCTGCCATCACCAGCTCTGTGACCCATTGCAATCTCTCGAAGCCTCAGTCTTGCCTTCTGTTAAATGGGAATAACAACAATAGAGTGATGGGAAGATTGCACTGAGCATGGCCTGGAACAGCTGGTACTACAAGCTTCTGCCTTCCCCCAGGAAGCATAGTTTTCTCTCTTTTCCTCCTGCTTGAAGATGGCATCAGATAAGGGGAGGGAATTTTGCTGCATGTGAAAATCCTGGACGTCCGCTACAGAGAGCTGAGCTCCAAACTGGACTCTCTCATGTGTCAGCTGTGTGGCCCTGATTAAGCGAGTCACTTCTTTTTTTTTTTTTTTTTTTTTTTTGAGACAGAGTCTCACTGTGTTGCCCAGGCCAGAGTGCAGTGGCATGATCTTGCTCACTGCAACCTCTGCCTCCCAGGTTCAAGCGTTTCTCCTGCCTCAGCCTCCCAAGTAGCTGGGACTACAGGTGCCCGCCACCATGCCTGGCTAATTTTTGTATTTTTATTAGAGACGGGGTTTCACTATGTTGGCCAGGCTGGTCTTGAACTCCTGACCTTGTGATCCACCTGCCTCGGCCTCCCAAAGCGCTGGGATTACAGGCGTGAGCCACTGTGCCTGGCCTGTGAGTCACTTCTTTGAGCCAGTTTTCTCATTTGTAAAATGGGCATATAATGCCATCCCCTTAGAGTGAACTCCCTTCATTTAGCTGGGATGCTTCCCACCAGAAAGAAGATTTCGTGGTCAGACGAATGACTCTGTGGAGAGGGCAATGTGCGGCCAGAGGAAAGCCTCAGTGCTGGAGGCATCTCGGAGCAGTGGGGAAGATGTTGCAGGGTGCGGTTCAGAGGGTTTTCTAGTAGCTTCTAAAATCAAATTACCTACATTGTAAGTTACTCAGATGGAAACCCGGGTTGAGATATTCACAGAGGGAAACCATGTTGTTTCAAGAGAGGACATGACTCTGAGGCCACAGGGTGCCAAATTAGATTGGCGACTGAGCCCCCGAAAGGGAAATGGATTGGAAACTGGGCTGCCCTAGTGTAACCAGGTCAATGCAACATAAACTTTTGGAGCTTCTGCTACATGCAGTCACCACACTAGGCACTTTGTATGATCAGGTGGATCCTGAATCAGATATTAATTCTGCCCTTAAGAAGCTCATAGTTGAATGAAAAAAATTAATTAGGTAATATGAATAAGATATCTATCTTCATGCCCCCTGCTTCACAGTCACTTTGCACAGAGCCTGGTATGCAGTGGGTGCTCAGTACATGTTTATTGAATGTAATGAAACTATGAACTACAGCAGGGAGCAGATCCAGAGCAGTGGGATGGTGTCCCAGAGGAGGGGTCATTTATACCGGGCTTTGATGGCTGCTTAGGAGTCCTCTGCTCCTTCCATCTGTCCACTAATCCTCTGTCAGAATTGATGGAGGCTACAGCAGGGCAAGGCCCTAGCTTCTCCCCTCCTGCCCATCCAGGCCTCATTCAAACTTTGAGAAGTCTCCGGATGTGAAGAGGAAGTGGCCGGGCTGCGGAAGGCAGCCTCATTTCCAGTGTGGGGCCGGGCCGCCAGCCTCAGGTCCTGTTTACACAGCAAGGCGGACAGGCCGACAGAACTTGGCGGCAAACACGCTTCTGCCTCTGAGAACAGAAGGGGCTGGCAAAGCCCGGCTAGGCCAGGCGTGGGGGGCCTTGTGCCAAGGGGAAAGTCGAATCTAAAGAGTGTTTCCTCCCGGCCAGGCGGCCCCAGACTTTTGTCTCCAGTCTGTGAGCAGTTCCTCCAGTGATTCATAGTCAGCGGGAACTTATAAATAAACCCCACCTCAGCCTCTCACCACAGCCTGGCCGGGACCTGGGCAGGGGTGTGGTGGGGGACTGGGAAATGGGAAGGCTGAGGAGAGGCCCTGAGGAGCCATGGGGGACCCAGGTGACGCTGGCTGCGGGGCAGGGGCACCTCTGGCTTTCCATGGGGGATTGCAGGGTGGTTGCCAACAGTCACGGGCGGGGGGCCACCAGTCTGGAGCAAAGAACTCTGAGAGGCCTGGATTTCTACTGGCTCGCCAGGACTGTGGTAGAGGAAACTAGGTAGAATTTGGAAACAGCTGGACTTTAAAACACTTTTGATATAATTTCAAAATACTAGAACAGAGACTTTGCATATACCCTGTAGCCAGAATCATCCATTGTTGACGTTTTATTCAATTACGCTTCATCATTCTCTCTCCTCTTTATTTTTATTTTATTTATTTATTTATTTATTTTTGAGATGGATTTTTGCTCTTGTTGCTCAGACTGAAGTGCAGTGGCGCGATCTCGGCTCACTGCAACCTCTGCCTCCCAGATTCAAGCGATTCTCCTGCCTCAGCCTCCGAGTAGCTGGGATTACAGGCAGGCGCCACCCTGCCTGGCTAATTTTTTGTATTTTTAGTAGAGATGGGGTTTCACCATGTTGGCCAGGCTGGTCTTGAACTCCTGACCTCAGGTGATTCACCTGCCTCGACCTCCCATAGTGCTGGGATTACAGGCATGAGCCACTGTGCCCAGCTTCCTCATTATTTTCTCTGAACCATCTGAAAGTGGGCCTCCAGCATCGGGCCTCTATGGCCCTTCAGTGTGCACCTCCTGTGTTTGCATTTCCGAGTGACCATTTACTGAACGTATTCCAGGGCATGCTATTCAAACTAAGTCCTGTGCATGTCCTGTCTGTGAAATGGTACTAAGAGGGTCCCTCACCATGGTGAACGTGAGAGAAGTAACAATGAAAAGCATTTGCTGTAATCATAATGATAAGTGCAGCTCCTTATCACATCCAAGGCAACTTGCACACATTGTTATTTGATGTTCACAATGGTCCTCCTTTTCTAATAAAGAAACCGAGGCTCAGAGACGGTGTATAATTTGCACAGGGTCCCACAGCAGGTGAGCTGAGATGCCAGGCTTTGCTGCACACACCTGGGGCCTGTCCTCTTCCCTGTTTGTTGTGTGATCTCTATTGAGGGCTGGCCTTCCTAAGGTCTCAGTCTCCCCATCACTGTGTGGGCAGAGGGATCTCTGGGGTGGGACGCGAGCTGCCTTCACAGCAGCTCAGCACTTGAGACCCCTTGAGACTGGATAGAAAGGAGCTCTTCTTGTGTCAGGGCTGGAGTGGAAGTTGCTCCAGCAGCCAAACCCAGATTCCTATGAATTATTCTGGCTGCTACAGGATCCCAGTTCAAAACTTGCAGATTGTTTCTGGAAACTCCAGGAAATCTGACCAGAAAACTCTGAGCCTCCTGGCCTTGCGAGCTCCTGCAGTGATGGAGCTCGGCCACCAGATGGCCCCACGCAGGCCACTGGACTCTCAAGGAAGCAGAGTCACAGTTTTTCAGGGCTGTGGCTCGCCTCTGAGTGTGTTCACACTACCATCCCTTTAGCCTCGGGTCACAGCCAGGGAAACCCAGCCCCGGAGGCGCAGCAACCTGCACCCGTTTCGAGGCCCGCACTTTGTGCTTCCCAGGAGTTGTTATCCTAGGCGAGCAAGGTCCCTGGTGAGATTCTGGCCTGGCCTCTGCTGGGGCCAGTCACAGAGTTGCCAGAATCCTTAGGTCCTGAGTTTCCACATTTACAGAAAGGGGAGAATCACTTCTGCCTGGCTTTCTTCATGGGGTCTGGGTGTCACATCAAACATGGGCCTCAGTTTCCCCATCTGTGAAACTGGTATAAAGGTAGGGTCTGACTGGTGATGTTGTGAGGATGAAAAGCAGCCCACATCCAAATGTGATTTGAGGCTTTAAGCCTGCAGGCCAAAGTCTGGCCACCTACAGAGTCACCTTCTGCTTCCAGAACAGCCTCTGAACAGCAGCCTAGAACGCAGGGCAGGAGGAGACGGTAGGGCGGATTCCACCTGCACCTTCCATTCCTCAGATGGAGAAAAGTGAGGTCCAGAGAGGACCAGGGACTTGCCCAAGGTCTCACAGCCTCGTCTGACTACACCAGAACCCAGAGGCACTCACTCTGGGGACGGTTGTCATTAGCTCTTCTCTAACTTCTGCCGGGAGGCCCAGCAAAGCAGCCCATGTCGGGAAGGGCTATGCAGGGGCGGGAATGCGCACAGAGGGGTGACTGCGAGCTGGACTGCCACACTGCAGGAGGGTCCAACTCAGAGCCCGAGGAACCTTCCTCCCTGAGGGACAACCGGCTCCCCCCAACCAAGGTCTCCCCCCGGAAAAGCCCCTCAGGGCTCACCTGCCCAGACCCTGGGGGGAATATTTTTAAAAGTTTAAACACTCTCCAGAGAACATGCTGCATTTCTGTTCATACAGTGTATCTATGCTTTTATTTACGAAATAAAAAGGCTTCTGTTCTCTGTTAATTAGTGGGCTCATATAAACCCTCTCCCCCAGCTCAGGATGTGGGGGCAGGGGGAATAAACCAATAAAAATATAAAAATTTTGAATTCCAGATACGCTGAGCATGACCGGCCTTTCTGCCTGGGGAGGAGGAGGGGCATATAACCCCAAACCGGTAACTGTCCAGAATCTCCGGCTGAGAACATGCATATTTTGGGAAGATCACGCTGGCAACTTGAATGTATTCATATTCATATTCAACTGGACCAGAGTGGCTTTTCTGAGAGCACATTTGAATGGAGAAGAGAGGGAGTAGATCCCTGAGAGCCCGGGAAGAGGGTGGAGCCCAACAGAGGGCCAGGGCTATGTGCACCCGGAGGGGAAGCTGAGGACCCCAGAGGCTGAGGGTATTGCCCATACGCCAGAAGGAAATGGGGGATTTGCTGTTGTTTCTAGGAGAGGCCTGGGGTGTAGGGGACACAGAAAACTCAGTTTCCGTGAGTCAGTGCTTGTAACCTGGAGAAGAAGGGGGCATTCTTGTAATCCAGAATTTCCCCCAGGGGGATGGGCTGGCCTGTGGGCCCAGCCCCACATCCATCTCTCTGCAGACCCCACAGCTGCCCTGGGAAGAAGACACTATCATTATCCCCATTTCTCTCCCAGTAGACCGAGGCCCTGAGAGCGGGAGCGACTTAGCCAAGAGCAGCCACACTGAGGAAGCGCCGGAATGCCTGCAACCAAGGTCTCCTGATCAGTTGCTTTGTACTCACATTCCGCCTGAATCTAGAGCTAGGCCTGTCTGATTTCTGGCTTTGTGACCCTGAACAAGTTATGAAGTTCCCTGAGCTCAGTTTGCCCCATCTGTACAATGGGGGTGATAGTGGCTGTCTCCTGAGGTTGCTGACAGGAAGGGTCTGGCACACAGCAGGCATGCAAGCAGTGGGAGCTGAATCAGAGTCAAATCTTACATAAGAACACGGTTCTCAAAGCAGCTTAATGAAATGAAAAACCTGGAAAATTCTTTCTGAAGGGGCCATGAAGAGTGAAGTCCTTGGGGATGGATGGGTGGGGTGAAGGGAAGGCGGCCATGGGAGAAAGAGTAAGGCTTTAGAATTGTTTAGGAGGCCAGAAAGTGAGTGAGGCCTGAGGCAGGCAAGCTGTGTGCAGTGGAAGAGGGGCTGGCCCCCTCATGCCCGCGCAGGTACAGGAGAACAGCGCCAGGACAGGCTTTGAATGAGAGCTGGAGAGGTCAGGCCCCGCACCTTGTTGGAGTTGCCTGGTCTTGGCAGTGGGGTGATCACAGGGGGCTCGCTCCGTGCGTGCCTGGATTTCCGGAACCCCACCCAGAGTTGTCTCTCCGTGGAGAGCTGGGGCCAGTGGACGGCTCCTGGCTGCCCCTGTGAGGCCTCTCCGCGCCCGGAGCCTTTCTCTCCCCGAGTCCTCCGCCTCCCTCCCTGTCTGGCAGCCAACTGAATTTTATGTGGGGAATTTGAAGAATTTGAAAAGGCAGAATGCGAATGCCAGTCTTAGAGATTTCCTTGTCAGCCGCTGAAGGGGAAAAGCCCCTCTTTGTGGGGCAGTGGAGAGAGAAGTGGAGTGTGGAGTTCTGCGCTCGGGTCCCCACCGACGCTGGCGGCCAGGTGGCCAGGGCCTGTCGCTTCGCCCCCTCGGGCGTCAAGTCTCCGTCTGCGGAAAGGGCAGCTTTGTCCCCATCGCGCCCTTCCAGGCCTGGCCCCGGGCGCCCCGTCGCAGGCCGTGTGCGAGGAAGGAGGTCACTGACGATGCTTCCAGGCCCTCGTTTCACAGATGAAGGGACTGCAGCCAAAGAGACGGCTGCTGCCGGGGTCGCCGGGGCGGCCCCGCGTGGCCCCTGCGCCCTCCGGGCTGTGGGCTTCCCGCCGCACTCGCCGCCGCCGGGCTGCTGGCTGGGGCCAGGGCGCCTCTATCTCCCGCGGCCACGGCGTCTCCGAGTCTTGGCCGCCCGAGCGCTGGGCGTTATCTGCGCTCGCCCGGCCGGGCCCTTTCCCGCCTTCCCGCCTTCCCGCCGGGCCAGGGCCGCCGTGGCGACGGGCAGCTCCCGCCTTATCGGCCGCCCCCGCGAGGGGTCCGCGCCTCCCCTCGGCCGACCCCGCCTGGCCCTCCCTGGGCTGCCCCTCCCAGGTGCCCCCTCTCCCGGCAGCCCCCGGCCCTAAGATGCCCCCTCCCCGGGCTGCCCACGCTCCCTAGATGCCCCCACGCCGGGGCGGCCCCCTCCCTGGCCAAGGGGCGCCGAATCAGAAAAGGGTTTTCCTCAAATTTGTTCTTTCTTTAAAAGACGAGCCTAGCTATGCTTCGTTCCATTTCAGCCACATTTTAAACCATTTCACAAGAAAGGCAAACTTCTGCAAAACAACACAAAAAACAAAAGCACCCAACCCAGAAACCCACCAGGCATCAGGGCTGTCAGGGGAACCAAAGCCCTTTATTCACCAGCTCTTTCTAAAACGCTCCTGCTGGGACTTAGTGTGTTAGATGTGGCAGGCCTTGGAACTTGGGTTTCCTCATCTTAGTGTCTGAATCTGTAGGGCATGAAACTCCCCGCAGTGCTGGTGGCAGAGAACATAGGTGCAGCCCTTTGTCATAACAATTTGGCAATATAGATGGAAAGCCATAAAATATTCATGCCCTTTGACTCAGTAATCTCACTCTGGGAATGCATCCCAAGGAAATAGTTCAGCAGCAGCAAAATAAAAAGAAAGTATGGGTTCATCAATGTGTTATTTGTAAAGTTGGTGAGCATATCTTTCAGTGAAAAACTCGAATACATGAGTGGCATGGAACTGGGCTTGAAACCAGCACAGCCACCTATGGACCCTGGGAGAGGGGCTTAACATGGCTGATTTTCTGTTTCCCTATCTGGAAAGCAGCTGGCTCCAGCCCTCAGAGGGCATTGGTGAGAATGCCAGGAGACAACCCAGGAAGGCAGTTAGTACAGGCTCTGGGATAGAAGAGGGGCCTAGCAAATGTTTATTTGCCTGGTCTCCATCCTTACAGAAATGAAAGTATGGAATATTTCAAGTTACATTTGTAAATGCCAGATAAAGTATACACGGTGGTTAAGAGCTCGGAATTTTTGAGACCTTGGACTAGGTCAGAATCCTAGCTGCACCATATGTGTGATCTTGATAAGGTGTACTTCCTCACTTACAAAAAAGGATAATAGAACCTGCTTGGTGGTATTTTGAGGGTTAAATGAGCTGATATGCACCACGTGTTTGGGTCTGTGCCTGGTAAGTAAGAGACACTCAATAATCTGTTGCTACTATTAAATAGTAATAGTAGCAACTACACCAGCCTGGCCAACATAGTGAAACCCCGTCTCTACTAAAAATACAAAAAATTAGCCGGGCATGGTGGCACGTGCCTGTAATCCCAGCTACTCGGGAGGCTGAGGCAGGAGAATCACTTGAACCCGGGAGGCAGAGTTTGTGATGAGCTGAGATCGCACCACTGCACTCCAGCCTAGGCAACAGAGTGAGACTTCATCTAAAAAACAAAACAACACAAAAACTACAAACAACTTCAATATCCAAAAATACTCCAAGTTAAATAGGTGACTTTCAGTGGAATATGATGGAATATTGAAAAAGAATGGGACAATCCATAGAAGCTAATGAGGAAGGAAGTACATGATGAGTGAAGAAGCAAGTTGCATCCATCTGGACAAATCGTCAGAAACGTTTGAACCAGAATGACTCCATCTTGAATATGTGGCTGTGTAAAATAAGGCTGAGACCTACTGGGCTACATTCCCAGGAGGTTAAGCATTCTAAGTCACAGGGTAAAATCGAAGGTTGGCATGAGATACAGGTCATAAAGACTTTGCTGACGAAACAGGTTGCAGTAAGGAAGCCGGCCAAAGCCCACCAAAACCAAGATGGCAATGGGAGTGACCTCTGGTCGTCCTCATGGCTTATTATACACTAATTATAATACATTAAGACACTCCCACTAGCTCCATGGCAGTTTACAAATACCATGGCAACACCGAGAAGTGACCCTATGTGGTCTAAAAAGGGGAGGATCCCTCAGTTCTGGGAATTTCTCATCCCTTTTCCAGAACACTCATGAATAATCCATCCCTTGTTTAGCATGTCATCAAGAAATAACCATAAAAAAGGGCAACCAGCAGCCCTTGGGGCTGCTCTGCCTACCGAGTAGCCATTATTTTATTCTTTTACTTTCTTAATAAACTTGCTTTCACTTTATGGATTTCCCTTGAATTCTTACTTGTGCAAGATCCAAGAACCCTCTCTTGGGGTCTGGATGGGGACCCCTTTCCGGTAGCAAAATGACCTAAATATATAAAATTAGACAGTAAAAGTATAAAAAAAAATTCAGTAAAATTCTTGTGTCAGTGTATAGGCTTGGGAGTAGGAAGGATTTCCTCAAACAAACCAGGAACGCAGGACCATATAGGGAAAGATAGACAGATTACAAAATGTTTAAATGTCTACCTACATGGGTTTTGTTGTTGTTATTGTTGTTGTTTGTTTTTGAAACAAGGTCTCACTTTGTCGCCCACCCTGGAGAGCTGGGATTACAAGTGTGACACACAACGGCCTGGGCTTACTTACATGTTAAGAGACTCCATAAGGCCGGGAGCGGTGGGTCACACCTGTAATCCCAGCACTTTGGGAGGCCGAGGCAGGTGGATCACCTGAGGTTGGGAGTTTGAGACTGTCCTGATCAACATGGAGAAACCTCATCTCTACTAAAAATACAAAATTTGCTAGGTGTGGTAGCTCGTGCCTGTAATCCCAGCTACTCGGGAGGCTGAGGCAGGAGAACCACTTGCTCCCGGGAGGCAGAGATTGCGGCGAGCCTAGATTGTGCCATTGCACTCCAGCCTGGGCAATGAGAGCGAAAATCTGTCTCGGAAAAAAAAAAAAGAAAATAAAAAGACTCCATAAACAAGTCCAGACACAATAGTAGATGGGAAAAAATATTTGTTATGTAGATAGATAAAGCATTCATATCTTTTATATACAAAACCCCTACAAAATAATTGGGAAAAGTTAAACAATAGAAAAACAAGCAAAACCACGTCAAAGAAGAGGAAATGCAAATAGAAGCATAAACATGAGAAAGGCATTCAACTTCCCCAGTTGTTGGAGAAATGCAAATTAAAAATATAAGCAAAATACCATTGTTCTCCAAATACTAACTATTCAAATAGAAATGGACATGTTCTTTGCCCCAGCGAGCCCACATTGGAGACTCTATTCATCAAATCTAGCCCCCCACCTTTTTTTAAACTGCAGTGTCCATAGTGACAATCTCAGTGTCTACCTCTAACAGTATGAGGGGATAAATTTGGTTGCATCCATTCTGGGGAGGGAATGTGTTGGAACTACTGAGAATGAGCTCGTTGAATTTATATGCAGTGACTTGTGAGGTTGTCTGTGATATTCTATTAGGTTAAGAAAAGGCAGCTATGCAGGTAAGGTGTGTATGACGTATGATCCCATTTTGTGCTTTAAAAAAGTGTGTGTGTGTAAGATGGGGGAGGCAAGGCTTCACCAGGGTAGACACAATCATGTGTTATGCCATGACATTTTGGTCAATGACAAATTGCTTATATAGAGTGGTCCTAGAAGATTATAATGGACCCGAAAAATTCCTATTGCCCGGTGACATCATAGCCACAGTAAGGTAGCGCAATGCATTACTCAAGGAATTATGGCAAACTGGTGTAAACAAACCTACTGCGCTGCCAGTCATATAAAAGCATTTCACAGCACTTTGGGAGGCTGAGGCTGGAGGATTGCTTGAGCCCAGGAGTTCAAGACCAGTCTGGGTAATACAGGGACACCCCGTCTCTACAAATTACAAATAAAAAATACAATAATTTGGGTGTAGTGGCATGCGCCTATTGTCCCAGCTACTCAGGAGGCTGAAGTGAGGATCACTTGAGCACAGGAAGTCGAGGCTGCAGCGAGCCGTGATCACACCATTGCACACTAGTCTGGGCAACAAAATGAGACCCTGTTGCAAAAACAAAAAAAAATTTTTTAAGTGTATCACATACAATTATAATACATAACACTTGATAGTAATAATAAATGACTATGTTACTGGTTTATGTATTTATTGTACTATAATTAATATATCAATATTTTAGAGTTACTCTTTCTACTTATTAAAAAAAAGTGGGGTTTTTTTTGTTTGTTTTAATAAAATAGTCTCAGACAGGTCCTTCAGGAGGTGTTCTAGAAAAAGGCTCTGTGGCCTGGGTGTCTCACGCCTGTAATCCCAGCACTTTGGGAGGCCGAGGCAGGTGCATCATTTCAGGTCAGGAGTTTGAGACCAGCCTGGCAAACATGGTGAAACCCCGTCTCTACTAAAAATGCAAAAATTAGCCAGGCATGGTGGTAGCTGCCTGTAATCTCAGCTCCTTGGAAGGCTGAGGCAGGAGAACTGCTTGAGCCCGGGAGGCAGAGGTTACAGTGAGCAGAGATCACGCGACTGCACTCCAGCCTGGCGACGGAGCGAGACTCCGTCTTGGGAAAAGAAAAAAAGAAAACCACACTGTTATCATAGGAGAGGACAGCTCCATGCCTATTATTACTCCTGAAGACCTTCCAGTGGGACAAGATGTGGAGGAGGAAGACAGTGATGCTGATGATCCTGACCCTGTGCAGGCCTAGGCTAATGTGTGTATCTACGTCTTAGTTTTTAACAAAAAAATTCAAAAGTAAGAAGAAAAGTTAAAAACAGGAAAAAGCTTATAGAATAAAGCTATAAAGAAAACTTTTTTTTACAGTTGTACAATGTTATTTGTGTTTTACAAAGGTCAGAAAGTTAAAAAATTAAAAAGTTTACAAAGTAAAAGAGTTACGTAATACATTAAGCTAAGGTTAATTTATTGAAGAAAGAAAAATACGTTTTCATAAATTACATTATATATATATAGCCTATGGGTACAGTGCTTAGAGAGCCTACAGTATATAGTAATGTCCTAAGCCTTCACATTTACTCACCACTCACTCACTTAAAAAAATTTTTTTGTTTTTGCAACAGGGTCTCATTCTGTTGCCCAGACTAGCGTGCGATGGTGTGATCACGGCTCACGGCAGCCTCGACCGCCTGCGTTCAAGTGATCCTCACTTCAGCCTCCTGAGTAGCTGGGACAATAGGCGCATGCCACTACACCCAAATTATCACTGGCTCACCCAGAGCAACCTCCAGTCCTGAAAGCTCCACTTGGGGTAAGTGCCCTATATAGGTGTATTATTTTAGATCTCAGCTCACCACCACCTCTGCCTTTTGGGTTCAAGCAATTCTCCTGTCTCAGCCTCCCAAGTAGCTGGGATAAAGGCATGCACTACCATGCCCAGCTAAGTTTGTATTTTTAGTAGAGACAGGGTTTCTCCATATTGATCAGGGTGGTCTCGAACTCTTGACCTCAGGTGATCCGCCCGCCTCGGCCTCCCGAAGTGCTGGAATTACAGGCATGGGCCATCGCGCCTGGCCTTTAAATCTTTTATACCATATTATTACTGTACCTTTTCTATGTTTAGATGCACACATACTTAACATTGTGTTACAATTGCCTATAGCATTTGGCACAGTAACATGCTGTACAGGTTTGTAGCCTGGGAGCGGTAGGCCAGACCACACAGCCTAGGTGTGTAATAGACTCTGCTATCTAGGTTTGTGTCAGTACACTCTGAAGTTCACACAGTGACGAAATTGTCTAATGACACATTTCTCAGAACGTATCCTTGTCATTAAGTGACACATGACCGTATGTCGGTTATGTTTGTATGAGCCTAGGGAAAGGTGGCTGCGTATATAATGAAAGAAAGCAGCAAGTGTTTTTGCTCATGTTTTAATTATTTGACTTTTTCTATGTAATTTGTAAGAGTTCTGGACCTGGTTAGGCACGGTGTGGCTCATGCCTGTAATCCCAGCACTTTGGGAGGCTGAGGTGGGTGGATCACTTGAGGCCAGGAGTCTGAGACCAGCCTGGCCAACGTGGTGAAACCCCATCTCTACAAAAAATGCAAAAATTAGGCAGGTGTGGTGGCGAGTACCTGTAATCCCGGCTACTCAGGAGGCTGAAGCAGGAGAAATGCTTAAACCCAGGAGATGTAGGTTGCAGTAAGCCGAGATCATGCCACTGCACTTCAGTCTGGGCAACAGAGAGAGACTCCGTCTCAAACAAACAAACAAACAAACAAACAGAAAAGAGTACTGCATATGAGGGATGTACATCCTTCCCTGCCTGAGGAAAGATGCTGCCAGCCTGTTCTTGATGGTTCCGTGGATCTCCAGGTGGTAGGAAAGAGAGGTGTGGCCTTTTTTTGGTCCCCATTACCTTGTGACATTTGGCTTGTTGCAATAGCATGTCTTGTTATGGTAGACTGAGGGAAAAAATGCAGTTAAATACATTTGAACACAAGAACAGAAAAAAGAAGTTGCAAGGCAATATGTACCCTGGGTTTCAGATTTTGTGAAAAAGAACAGCCTGTGTTTATAAATATGCAGAAGGGCTGGGAGAGGACACGGCCAACTACGGGAGGTCACTGCTGAGCAGTGGGGTGTGCTGAAGGGGATTTTAACTTTTACACACCTCTATTGTTTGGATTTTTTACAATGGGCATTTTTACTTTTGTAATAACAAAACAATAGCATATTTTTTCCCTTGAAGTATAAGGTGCTATTTGTGTATTGTGATTGCAAGGAGCGGGGGATGTGGACAAGAACAGAGATTGGGTTAGGACAGTGGGACCCCTCCCCAGTATTTGAATGTGGTAGATTGCCATCAGGTAAATTCTGAACTGGCGTCTCTGCATGGCAGGATAAGCAGACCCAGGGGAAGGAGGAGGGAGTCCCACCTTGGGAACTCCAGTAGCACAGACGTCAGGAATGACACTGTCGGTCCACCCAGCTTTCCAGAGGACTGTGATAACTCTCTGTGAGTCTGAGGGGCAGGAACGCCTCAAAGAGTGTTGGATTTCACCATTTTGTGAGGAAGGGCATCCTGGAAAGATGGAACAGTCAACAATTAGCATTTGCTGTGTGTCGGGACTGTTCTAAGCAGTTTATAGTGTGTGTGTGTGTGTGTGTGTATGAACACACACATGACTATATATATAAATTCATTTAATCTAGCAACACATCTGTGAGATAGGGATTACTATTATTATTATTCCCACTTTATAGATGAGGAAAGTGAGACTCAGAGAAATTAGATAACCTATCCAAGGATACACAGCTAGAATGAGGAGGGGCTGAGTCAGGAATGACGTTCATGACTCCAAGTTGGAGAGATGGCTGTGTGTGCAGGGGAGTTTTGCTTCGTTTTTATCAGGAGGGGGTCCTTTGGTGAAGGGGCAGCTACCTAGAGCTCTAGGCCTTCAGGAGCCAGGTCATTAATCCTCTCTAAGCTGTGCCTGTGAAATGAGGACAAGGATTTTTGCTCCCCTAATTTCCCTTTCGGAGCTGGTGCCCTGTGCTGACAGCAGAGAGTATTCTCAACTGTGCAGCAAAGCACCGGGGCATCGGCGTGGTGGAGCTGCTCTGGGGTTGGGGGCACTCCAGACGCTCAATGCTAAAGCTAGATGTTTCCTCAGGCTCCAGCCAGCCCAGAGGAATGTGGGAGCCTCAGGGCTTCTTCCTGCACAGCTCTCCCTCTGCAGGAGCCAGTGCAGGTCAGCATGGAAGGCCCTGGAACAGCCGTGCACCCAGAGGGTCCTGGGCAAAGCGCTTGGATTCCTGGCTGCACCCCTGCTAGCTGTGTGACCTTGGGCAAGTGCCTTACCTCCCCAGAGCCTTTGTCTGCTTCCTTGGGTTGTTGTGAAGATTAAATGAGTTGATCTGTTTAGGGTGCTCAGAACAGTGCCTGGCCCAGAGTAATTGCTACATAAGCAAGACTGTTGTGTTTATGCTTTAGTAAATACTTACGAAACCTCTAGGTGCCAGGCACCATGCTAGGTGCTGGGGAGACTGGGATGGATGAGGCAGGCCTCTTCCCTGCCCTCTCGGATCTCTGTGTCTAGTCAGATGACCAACTATCCTGGATTACCTGGGCCTGATGGCTTTCCTGGGACATGGGAGTGTCACTGCCCAAACTGGGAAGGTCACTGGCAAAAGGACAAATTGGTTTCCCTACATCTAGTAGGGGCGCAGATAATTGGACAGGTCTTCCCAAGAAGACACAGTAAAGAAGTTCGGGCTGTCATGGAGGCAGCGGACAGGGGAAGACTGAAGCCTGGGCGCCAGGGAGGGCACCCGGGGTAGAAGCGTTTGAGCTGAGACCTAAGGATAAAAAAGGGGTTGAGCAAAGGAGGAAGGTGTGTGAGGGTAAGGGGCGTGGAGGAGAGTGTCCTGGGCAGAGAAATGGCATGTGGGCAGAACTGGAGGCCAGTGAGAAAGTGGCACAGGTGGACTCAGGTGTGCCCAGAGACCTGGGCCCGTGCACTGAGACATACTCATATAAGTGCTGAGAGGAGGACGCAAGGGGCAGTGTGGCAGGGAGATACATACACGTGGATACATACATGTTTGTATAGCCACAGATCGCCTCTCACAACAGTGGTTGCCTCTGCGGAGAAGTACTGGGGCGGGGGTGCTGGAGAAGTGGGACAGAAACCCTATGGAGCATTGTAAGCCATGAGAATGTAATATCTGCCCCAAAAGATAAAATAATCTAAAGTCACCGCCTCGCATGCCTGGGCTCACTCCCACGCCCAACTCATTCCGGCAAGGGGGCCTGGAGACAGTGGCTGGAGGGGCCCCTAGCAGGGGCTGACCCAGCCTCAGGGGCACCAAGCTGGCCTAGGAAGGGGAAGAGGCCACAGCCACACTGTCTGCCGCCTGGGCCGAGCTCCGGCCTCCCCCAGGCCTGCGGCAGACAGAACTAAACAGGCTGGCTTATCAGCTGTCGCCACTGCGTCCCACCCGGCTGAGCCAGGCTCCAGCCGCCAGGAAAGTGGCCCCCAGTTTTTTGCCAGGGATAGCATTGGCCCAGGGTGGGGAACCTGTGGGGGTGTTTTCCCAGGGTCAGTCTGGGATGGGTGGGGGTGTCTGGTAGGTGTGTAGCGGCAGTGGCCGGGAGACGGGGGCCCAGGGGATACTCTGCAGAAGATTTGCTGTAGAGTTTTAAAGAATTAATTTTTGGTATTATTTAAAAATAATTCAAGAACCCATTCTTTAAAAAAAAAAAAAAATCAGGCTATTTTTTAGTGTGTGAGTCGTGAATTCCTCCGCTGGAAACAGGCCTGTGGGGTGCCGGGTCTGGGCGTACTGTGTCGTGTACACGTCCTCATTCAGTCTTCACGACGCCAGGAGGTGGGCACTGCTGTGCTTATTTTACAGATGAGCAAACCGAGGCTCAGCCCAGTGAAGGTTTGTCCCCCAGACCCCAGGACAGGGATGCGGCAGAGCTGGTTTCACGCCACCTTCCCATCCTCTTCCAGGGGCCCCCAGCACTTCCTCATTGAAAGGTGGGGGCACTGAGGCCAGAGGGGGAATGTGACTGGGCAGGCATCCTCTGGCCTCCCTGGGCCTCAGTGTCCTCCTCTGGGCAATGGGTCAGACATTCTGGCCCTGCTCCCTCTTTGGGGAAGTTGTGAGGATGGGCCAGGGACTGTGTGTCTCTGTGCAGAGGAAGGAAGGGATGGAGCACTCCTTCTGTGTTTACCTCTCTTCCCTGGATCCCAGGAGCCCCCAACCACTGCCTTTGTCATACAAGGCCTGTCAACTCCCAGGGGTTTAGTCCCCAGAAACAGCAGGCCTGGCCTTGCTCAGCTGCCCCCTGGCTTCCTGCCCAGGGAGACCAGACTGCGCCTGGCTGGGCCAAACCAGAACTCTGAGAGTGGGGGGCGGCAATGGAAGGGGGAAGGAGAGAAGGAGGAAGGAAACTCAAAGCCCCCATAGCTGTGAGACAGTTTGGGCAGAGACTGCTGGAGGCTGGGGGTGGGCGTCTGGGGGCTGAGGGACAGAGTGAAGGCAGAGGGTGGACCCACCACTGTGAGGGGCCCACAGGCACCCCCACTCAGCTGGTCTGACCTCGGACTCACTGCCTTTCTCCAGACCTGCCCCAGCTCTTGGGAGTGCACCATCCACCTGGGTCTCAGCTAGAAATCTAGGTGTCCTGCAGACCCCTCCCTTCCCAGGGACAACCAGTCACCAAGTCCTGATTCTCCTGTCTCGCCAGTATGGCCGCAGCCTGGGTCAGCTCTCCATCCCCTGAGGAGCTCGGGCCTCTCTTTCTCTTATCAGGACCCTGACCGCTATTCCCCAGCAGGCCTCTCCTGCCTTCAATCTTGTTCACCACCCCCTACACACACACACACACACACACACACACACACACACACACACACACACAGGCGCGCGCGCACAAATGTGCACTTCTCCTCCCTAGAATCCCTAAGTTCTAGCTCCAACATGCAATTGGACCCCCCGTTACCCTGGTTGAAACCATTTAGTAGTGCTCCACTGCTAGAGGGAGTGTCTGAGCTCCTAGCCTGACCCGTGAGGAACCCTCCCCCAACATCCCATCCATTTTGTCAGCTTTGCCCCCTCGCAGCTCCCTGCTCCACCCCGGGAAAAGCCTCCCCATGCTCTAACTCAGGGTGTTTCTTTCCTGGCCCCAGGCCTTTGCTCTGCCCTGGCTGTCTTCTCCCTAGAAGGCCCTCCTTGCCACCCACTCTTGACTCCTTCCCCAGGCACTACCCCCCTTCCCCCAACACCGCTCCTACATGGCTCAGAAGGGGGTCCACACGTGGGTGTATACATCGCAAGGCAGTGTGGGAAGGGTTCTGACAGATGATTGCCTGTCTGTCTCCTTCTTGGGACTGGGTATTCCTTGAGGGCGGGGCTGGGCCTTTCATCTCCTTGGGAAATGGCCAGGAACTCAGTAAGAGTTTGTCAAATGGGTAATAAGAATAGAATGAGCCTGTTGCTGAGCACAGGGCCATCAGGGACATCAGGGTTCCCCCTTCAGAGGCTTCTGCATGGTGTGGGCCTGAGGCATTCCATTCTGGTGGCAGACACCCTCCTGGAGTGGCCTTGGCCGACCCCAGCCCAGAGCATCTCTCAGGGCAGGTCCAGCCTGGCAGGACTTCCTCTTAGTGGGGGCACCCCCGGCCCACGCAGCTGTTCCCTGCGGCGTCATCATCTTCCCGAAGATGTTCCCCAATAACTCCCACGGTGTCCCTCCCTGGCTCGTACCCCCCCAGCAGGAAGTCCCCACTCCTTGGCCGCCCTATGCCTCCCCAGGCTCTCCTCTCCACAGCCCAGGCTCCCGCCAACACCAACAAACAGAAGACAGCCTGCTGCTCCCTGTGTGCCCCCTTGTTCTCACCCCAGAGCCTTTGCCTTCACCGTAAATGCTGCCTATAGCTTCTCCCCAGTCTTTCCCTTGGTCCAAAGCCTGCCCCTCCCTCAGGCCCCGCTGAAATGCAGCCTCCCAGAGGTGCCTCCCCAGATCCCCTTGTTGGCTAGCGCTTAGCTTCCTCTGCTGTCTGCTGGAATTATTTATTCTGGGCTGATGTCCCTGTGAGCCTGGAATGGAGCTTCCTGAGACTCCGTCCTGTCACGGGAGGTGCTTTTTCTGTAGATTGGTGTGTGGAGATTTGCCATGCCTCACAGACAGGGAGGCTCAGGCTCAGGTCTTTGAAGCCAGCCTCCCCACTCCTGGCTATAAGGCCTCGAACAACTGACTTAGCCTCTCCGAGCCTCGGTTTTCCCTCCTGTAAAATGGAGATAATGATCGAATCCCCCTCTAGTAGTGCCTTGGATCTGACAAATGCTTCCTCTGGACAAGCCCCCTCATGGAGCAGGTAGCCTGCTAGGCCAAGGGGACACGCCACCCACAGCCTGCACCCCACTGGCTCCCAACCACACTCCAGCCCCAGGCACCCCACAATTCCTTCCCCATGGCCCTGAATAGCCCAGGGCTACCTGTTTGTAGGAGGTGTGGGCAGAGCTGGAGGTAGAAAGGGAAGCAGGGAGGCTGAGAGGGGCCAGTTTTGCCCATGCCACCCATCCTGGTGAGGAACTCTGAGGTCTTCAAGAAATTTAACTTTGAGCCTGTCCTTCCCAGTCATTCTGAAAGCACATTAGCTATATTTGTCAAGGCAGGAAGATGGTTTGGTTTATAGCTTTTAAATATTTAGACATACAGTAGGTGGGCGCTGGGTCCTGCCAATGTTAGGGGAGGCTGGACACCTTGCAGGGGCATTGTGCGGGTTAAACAGTTTGGCCCCTATGCAGTGGTTAAGTTAGCAGGTTGCCCAGGACACAGAAGCACAGGTGGTGCTAGTCACTATCACCAAGATATGAAAGGCTGAGGACAGGAATCGGGGTGAGTGTGGCCGCCCCTGGAAGAGCTGGGGAGCAGGAGGAGGAGGAGAGCTGCTTGAATTCCCCACCGTGTAGGGTGCACACTGGCACAGACTCTTCTCCTGCTGCTGGTATGCAGATGCTGGTAGCATGGCCTCCTTTCTCCTCTATGGGTGCTCATCCCCCCAGGGTCATCGGGTAGGGCCTCACTGAGAAGGTGTTGCTGTGCTGGCCAGAGAGGGGTCTCACCATGTCACAGGGAGGCTGTTTATGTAAAGGAAGAAAGCTGTTAGGCCCTGGGACAAGAATCGAAGCTAGTACTTCTGTTCGTTTTATAATTTTGGAAACTTACTATTATTGTTATTTTACTGTATAGCAATGTATAGTCAGACCATTGTCAAAATGTTAACACATAGAGATAAGCCAAGGGAAAAAAAGCCACTGGCATTCCCCTTGCTGGGACAAAGCCATCACGAACATTATTTTGGGGTTTTCTTACACTCCAAGGGCTGAACCTATAATTGTTTTTGGATGAGGCTTTGGAAAAGAATTCTAGGTTCAGCCCTCGGGCTGTAAGGAAACCCCAGTCTCTGTGGGTTTAAAACTCTGCGATGAAAAAGTTTAATTCTAGAAATGTCTCCCTGGTCCTGTCCTCTCCCTGCCCATCCCATTTCTCCCTTCCTGGGTCTGCTCAGCCCTTCTGACCTAGCCTCTGCCTACCCCTGAATTGCCTGGCTCCATCCAGCCCCCAAACCTTTGCTCAGGATACGAATCAAGATAAGCAATGGACCAGGCCAAGAGCTCATCTGAGCTGACCCCTTTGTTTTACTTGGTGGGAAAGCGGGGACACACAGCGATGTGGTGGCACTGCTGGGACAAAGGCTGAAACCTTCTGACTCCCAGTCTGCTGCTCTTCCCCGTAACCTATAACTGCTTGCCCTCTGTCTGTCTGATTCCTCTCCATCCATCAAACCTCCTGCCTCCTCCAGGGAGCCTTCCCGACTGCCATATGAGAAGCCTGTCCCTCCCACAGCTCACTGATCATGATAAATAACATACTGAACACTTAGGCACAGTTCTAAAAACCACAGAATAACCCTATTATCCCCATTTTATAGATAATGAACCTGAGGCTTTGAGACACAAAGTAAATTGCCGAAGATAATCCGGAGTTGACAGTGGCAGACCCAAGCCCTTCAGACCCCCTGTCCTTCTTGACCCTACCTTCTCCTGAGCGGTTAAGTCCTGACCTTGAGGTCCTTCCAGGCAGCTAGGGTACAGCAGAAAGAGCACTGGACTTGGAGTCCAATCACCTGGCTGCAAGAGCCAGCTGTGCTGCTGCTGCCCAGCTGTGGGAGCTTGGGGGAGCCTCAGCACCTCTTTTGGCCTCTATTTCCTCCTCTGTAAAATGGGATCACACTGTCTGCCCTGCCCACTTCAGAGGCCTATTTGAGAACTACTGAGGAAGAGTGCTGGTTGGACTCACGGCAGAGTGTGTTCCCCAAATGTAAGATACCCCAAACTCCTGACAGTACTCAACAGTAAGTTTGCACAGAAAATAATACAGGGGCAGGGGCTCCGTTTGCTGAGGCACTTGGTTGAGGACTGAGCTGGGGAAGAGCTGGGCAGACCGCCTGGCTCCCTGAAGAGTGCATGGGCCTCTGTCCCCTCCTGGCTTCCAGGGGAGGACTGTCTGGCCCTGACTGGCTCCATCCCCTCTGGCCTAGGTTCTGAGTGCAGCCTGAGGCTGCTGGGGCCTGCTTCTTCCCATGGGCCCGTTCCTCCCACATGTAGGTCTTAGATGTTGGCCCGGAACTCAGGGGCTTGGGCTCTGCCCCCAAAGGGGGTTTCTGTGTGGCTTGGGAAGGACAAAGAATGTCTTTTGCCAACAGGGCAGAAATGACATGGTGGGTATTCCTGGCAGGCACATAGAAGTGGTATGCTAGCCTTCAGTCTGACATGAGCACCACCGAGCCAGGGAAATGCACTTTTAATTACAGCGTGGATGTAGCCGGCTGGACTCAAGCGTTGTATTGTATTTTATTTATTTGTTTGTTTGTTTTTTTGAGATGGGGTCTCACTCTGTCATCCAGGCTAGAGTTCAGTGGCACCATCTCAGCTCACTGCAATCTCTGTCTCCCAGGGTCAAGTGATTCTCCTGCCTTAGCCTGCTGAGTAGCTGGGATTACAGGGGCCTTCCACTACGCCCGGCTAATTTTTGTATTTCAGTAGAGACAGGGTTTCGCCATGTTGGCCAGGCTGGTCTCAAACTCCTGACCTCAGGTGATCTGCCCACCTCGGCCTCCCGAAGTGCTGAGATTACAGGTGTGAGCCACCACACCCGGCTGATCTGAGTGTTTTATAGTATCTGAGTGGAAGGAACATTAACCAATTCCCCCGACAGGGGCTGGGGGATGGACTCACAGATGCTGAGGCCAGATTCGAGGGAAGGGCAGGGAGCGGGGCAAGGCCTTCTCCAGAAGAGTCAGATGTGACAGGTGATGGGTGGAAGAGAGAGGAGAGGTGGGAGGGAGCAGCCTCGGAAGAGAGAGAGTGCCCTGATGTGGCAGTCAGGCCTGCCTGAGATGGAATCCAGGCTGGTGACTTCCTGGCTGGGCAACCCTGGGCAAGTTGCTCAGCCTCTCAGCCTCTCAGCCTCGGAGCCTCAGCTTCTGTTTCTCTAAAACGGACATAATAGTTGCTTTTTTGCCAGGATATTATAAAGACTATAGATAATGTGTATAAAGTGCCTTTACATGCAAGTGTAAAGAAAGAAAAACTTTATTTTCCCAGGGTAAGAATCAAATCTTTGATTTCCATGAATTTTATAATTTCAAAAAATTGTTTTTCTTACTATAAAGCAATATGTGGTCATTGACAAAATATTAGTATACAGAGATTTTAAAAAGCCACGGATAGTCCCTTTGTCAATTATTATTTATGATTGTAATTTATTTATCTGAGACAGAGTTTCATCTGTCGCCCAAGCTGGAGTGCTGTGGTGTGATCTTGGCTCACTGCAGTCTCCGCCTCCCAGGTTCAAGCGATCCTCCTGCCTCAGCCTCCTGAGTAGCTGAGATTACAGGTGTGCAGCACCACGCCCGGCTAATTTTTATACTTTATGAGATAGGGTTTCGCCATATTGCCCAGTCTGATCTTGAACCCCCTGGGGCTCAAGTGATCTCCCACCTTGGCCTCCCAAAGTGCTGGGATTATAGGCATGAGCCACCACATTTGGCCATTGTTTATTAAGTGTTACTGGTGGGATGTGAGGCGTCAGAAAGGTCTGATGGCCTAAATATTCTCAGAGTCCCTGAAATTATTCTGCTTCGACTGACCCTCATTTTGCCAATGTTTAAGCTGCTAAGTGAAGGTGAGGGCAGCATGGAGGTGGCAGGCCTTGGAAGCTGGTTCCTCTCCTGGAGAACACCAGCCTCCCTGTGAAAGAAGGTCCTGCCCAGCCATCTCCCAGACCAGCAGCTTTTTCCATGAAATGCTACAGAAAAGGGCAAATAATTCAAGTTTTGGAGCCACACAGGCCTGGGTTGCAATCTGACTTGGACCTTCAGATGCTTTGTCATGTTATTTTGGTAGAAATGATGCATGCGATTGTTTTTAGAAAGTGTAAAGAGGAAACCACAAACCCTACCACCGGAGGTTGTGAAGCATCCTTCTAGTTGCGTCTCTATGCAGAGAGGGCTGTGCACACTGTGTCTTGGCACTTGCCTAATTCAGCTCTCGAAGCTTCACAGAGGTGAGCAAGGTGGAGTGTCAAGGCCGGGACGTGGTGGGGGTGACAATGGGATGCTGGCCCTTTATGAGATAGAGTTCATATTTATATGTGTCCTGTGTTCATAATGTGTGTTCCAGTCAGGGCTGGTGAAGAGACCTGTGCATGCAGGGGGAGAAGGAGCTATAAGAAAGCATGCCAGGCCAGGTGTGGTGACACACGCCTGTGATCTCAGCACTTTGGGAGGCTGAGATGGGCTGATCGCTTGAGGTCAAGAGTTTGAGAACAGCTTGGCCAACATGTTGAAACCCTGTCTCTGCTAAAAATAATTAGTCGGGCGTGGTGGTGCACACCTGTAATCCCAGCTACTCAAGAGGCTGAGGCAGAAGAATCACTTGAATCCAGGAGGCGAAGGTTGCAGTGAGCCAAGATCAGGCCACTGCACCCCAGCCTGAGTGACAGAGGGAGACTCTGTCTCAAAAAAAAAAACACACACACACAAAAAAAACAGGCATGCCAGTGCCAACTAGGACAGGGCCCTCCAAGGGTCTCTCGTCTATCCTGCACCATTTTCCAGGAAGCCAGTATGACACTGTGGTTTAAGACAGCGAACATGGGGTGCTGGGCTGCCTGGATTCAAAGCCAAGCTCTGCCACTTGCTAGCTGCCTGACCTGGGGCATGTTTCTCGATTTCCTCATGCCTCAATTTCCTCGTTTGAAAAGTGAGGGCCAATAATAGAACTTCTGTCATAGAGTTCCCTGAAGTTTAAATAAATGAATTCAAATAAAGCACTTACCATTCCTGGCACAAGGTGAGTGATTCATACGTGTTCGTTGTTATTAATGTTATTATTGTTATTCTATGACCACATTGCTCACGCTATGGAACCAGCCGGACAGCTCCAGGGGATCGGGGGCCAAACGGGTCTGGGCTCGGGAGCTCTGGGTTCCCAGATGGTCCTGCCTCTCCCTCCCTGAAACTCTTTGTCTCTCGATCTTGCTCACCAATAGCACCCACCTTTTATCAAGGTTTGGGGAGGCAACAGTCACATTGGATATCTGGGAACATACGGTGTAATTTGTAAAGCCCTGGCTTATGTAAGCCCCCTGTTATTCTTGGCTACTTCTGATCTTCCATCCCCTAGATCAGAAGAGCTAGAGAAACAGTTGTTCTTGTGGTGGTGGTTTTTTAAAAACTGGCCTTTCAGGACCTTCTGAATTGATCTCCCATTTTATGTAGAGGGAACCCAAGGCCCAGGGAAGTGAAGTATTGTCACCTACCATGAAGTGGCTCTGCTGGGCTTCCAAGTGCAATCTGGAAAGGAGCTCCTTTCCAGATACTGGGCAGTGACCCGGCTCCGTGTCCATGCTGCAGGCTCTGAGAGCTGTGATGCTGCTGATGCTTTGCTTGAATCTTTCAGCATAGCTCCATGCTCAAGTAATGCTGTTCTGGAAGAATCATAGAAGCACATCTTTAGCCCTCTTATACAGAGGAAGAAACTGAGGCTCAAAGAGGAGGACTGGCTGCTCTGGATCAATGGTGACCAGGGCAGGGGGCTTGAGCCCAAGGTTCTTGGTGTCTGGGCCAGTGCTGTGCCCACTCCTTTCCATTTAGTGCACTTGCTGAGCCCTCCACGAAGGAGGAACAGAGGAACAGAGCCACAGTGGGGAGTGCTATTGGCACCAAGAAGATGGCGGGAGAGGGTAGAAGCCTGGCTCTTGGGGCCAGGCCTGAGGTGTAGGACAGAATGGCATGTGGCTTTGCTGAAGACCATATTTCCAGGAGGGGGTTTCTTTATCCATCTTAAAGCCATCCTTTCATGAAGGTTGGAGAGGGAGGAGACCAGGCTTGTTCTATCCTGCAGTTGGGGAAACTAAGGCAGAAAGCTTCAGAACAACATAGTGATTCATTTACGGCCAAAAGAGGCCATGTCAGCGCCTTCTGCTCTCAGCTCTCCAACTTCCAAAGCTCTGGCCCAGATACCCCCAGCCCTTGAGGGTACCCTCAGACTGAAGGGATCTAGAGGCAGAGGGTAAAGCCCACTCAGCCTCTCACTTGCTGGATGACTTTGGAACAAGTCGTATTTCTTCTCTGGCCTTGGTTTTCTAATATGTATAATATGTTGATGGTAATTCCTGGCCTCACTCATCCCCTGAGGACAGATATAATCATAAATGGATGTGACTTTTCTTTGAAAATTATAAAATGGACTGGGCATGGTGGCTCACACCTATTATCCTAGCATTTTGGGAGGCCCAGGCGGGCAGATTGCTTGAGCCCAGGAGACCAGCCTGGGCAACATGGTGAAACCCTGTCTCAAAAAAAAAAAAAAAAAAAAAAATTAGCTGGGCATGGTGGTGCATGCTTGTGGGCCCAGCTACTCGGGAGGCTGAGGTAGGAGGATCACCTGAGCCCAGGAGGTTGAGGCTGCAATGAGCTGTGCATTCCAGCCTGCGTGACAGAGCACAGCGCTGTCTCAAAAAAAGGAAAGAAAGAAAATATAAAGTGAAGGGCAAGTGTGTGAGGTGAAGAGAACTTAGATGGCAGGCATAGCTGTTGGGGGAAGAGGCTACTATGGGAGGTATCCATACTCTGTGGGGACATTGTGTTTTCAATATTACTCCATTTTTCATGTTGTCTTATATAATTAACTTGTCTTTTTATTGTCCCTGAAATTAACTTTAAAACAAGGGTAAAGAAATACAGAGAAGCAGAGAGAGAAAGAAGGAAAGAAAGAAAATCCATAGTCCCAACTCCCAGGACCCCACCTCGGACCCCGCCAGGGGAACCACTGTGAACATTTTGGTGGAATTCCTTCCAGGCCTTTTTCCATGCATATGTATCAAAATAGCAGTATGTATAGGTGTATTGAAGACCATAGAATATTTTATTGATTGTTTTATGAAGTTTTCTTTTTTCCATTGGCAATATCTCAACAACATTTCACTCTGTCAACACATGTTCTTTGATGGTATTCTTTATTCACAGTGGGGAGTGTTCTGTGGGTGGGCCTACAGTGGTTTGGTGCACCAGCCACTATAGATCCAAGCTGTTTAAGTGACATGGAAACTGATAACACCATGAGGTTTCTATCTTCAGTCTCTGCCCCAGGGGA
The DNA here is from genome assembly GCF_043159975.1 of Macaca nemestrina. Lineage (NCBI taxonomy): Eukaryota > Metazoa > Chordata > Mammalia > Primates > Cercopithecidae > Macaca > Macaca nemestrina. The sequence goes on along the minus strand of NC_092131.1, from coordinate 135,321,763 downwards.
TGAGGCTGGGAGTGGACTGGGGGCTTAGGAGACTTTTGGGACATGAGGCCCACTGTCTGACAACTTAGGCTGGAGCGGGACTCAAGAGGGGTGGCTGGGAAGAGGGAGAAAGACCAACTCCCCATGGGTGGGCACAGATCTGTCTGCACCCAAGCCCTCCTCCACCTGTTCTCAGGGCCTCCTGCAGGGCTTGGGACGGCTTTTCTCTTCTGCTGACCTCTGGCCAGGGCCACCCTGGTGTGGGCAAACCAGTGGTGGAGGATGTCCAGAGACAGTGTGGCCTGGAGCTCGCCTTGTTCCCTGCTCAGCCCTCCAGGTCCTGAGCCCTGGGGAGGGGACTTGGTTCCATGACACTGAGGCCAAAGGCTGCTCTTCTAGACTTGAGGAAGGCCTTGAGGGGCAAGGAAGAGGGAAGGGGGTGGTTTATCTTGGGCTCAAGGGTCATCTGATCTTACCTGTCATATGACAGGTGGGAACACTGAAGCCCAGAGATGGGAGGACTTTTGCCCAAGGTCCCACAGCAAGCGGTAGAAGTGTCAGGCCTGGTGACCTGCCTAGGGCTCCTTCCATGACACCTCACTGGATGGGAAAGCATTGCCACTGAGGACACTGTCCCTACAGCCAGAATCCTGGTGCAACTACATACACTCATTGTCAGATGTATGACAATGGCCAAGTTGCTTCACTTCCTGGTGCCTCAGTTTCCCCCTCTCCAAAATGGTTCTAAGAATTGTCACAGCTGTATTTCATAGGGTTGCTGTGGGGCTTAAACAGGTAAATTCATGTAAAGTGCTTTGAACACTGCCTAGCACACAGTAGGCACTCCTAAACGTTAGTGGTTGGAGTTTTCTCTCCAGCCGTCCAGAAAATGTGAAGGCCGACTTGTGCCCCGGCCCTTCTCTCACCAAATCTGCAATCCCAAAACTGGCTGAGCTGGCAGAACACACAGAACATGAGGACATCACCTTTCAGGTACGCTCAGCTGAGACTCAGGTTTGTCCTCTTGGGACTGTGTTTTCCCTGGATGTGCTAACAGGAGCCTGGACTTTCTGGATATTTTTATTTGCTGCGTCACGTGGGATAAGTTACTTCCTCTCTCTTGGAAACAAGGGTTGGACTTCAGGACAGTTATAGCTCCTGCCAGTGCCAAAGCAGGTTTGGGATGCAGCCTGGATTGGGGGGACTTGACAGCTGGGGACTTAGCAGGTGTTATGGACTGAACTGTGTCCCCCCAGAATTCACATGTTGAAGTCCTAACCCCCAGTGCCTCAGGATGTTATGGTATTTGGTGACAGGGCTTTTAAAGTAAAGAGATGACTAAGGTAAAATGAAGCCATCAGGGTGGGCCCTGATCTAAATCTGCCTAGTGTCCTTATCAGAAACGGAAATCTGCACAAAGACATGTAGAATTGGCCCTCCCTATCTGTGGGCTCCTCATCCATGGATTCAACCAACTCTGGATTGAAAATATTTGAGGGAATAAAAGGATGTTTGTATCTGTGCTGAATATGTATGGACTTTTTTTCTCATCATGATTCCTGAAACAATACAGTATAACAACGATTTACATAGCATTTGCATTGTGTTAGGTATTATAAATAATCTGGAAATGATTTAAAGTATAGGGAAAGATGTGCATAGTTTATATGCAAATACTGTGCTATTTCATATAAGGGACTTGAGCATCTGTAGATTTCAGTATCCGAGGCTGGGTTGTGGAACCAGTTCTCCATGGATACCGAGGGAGGCCTGTACAGAGGGAGACCTTATAGAGACACAGGAAGAAGATGGCCATCAGTAAGCTAAGGAGAGGGGTCTCAGAAGAAATCAACCCTGCCAGCACAATTTTTTCTTTTTTTTTGAGATGGTGTCTCACTCTGTTGCCCAGGCTGGAGTGCAGTGGTACGACCTCGGCTCACTGCAACCTATGCTTCCCGGGTTCAAGCAATTCTCCTGCCTCAGCCTCCCGAGTAGTTGGGATTACAGGCCCGTGCCACCACTCCCAGCTAATTTTTTTTTTTTTTTTTAAGACAGAGTCTCGCTCTGTCACCCAGCCTGGGGTACAGTGGTGTGATCTCGGCTCACTGCAACCTCCGCCCCCCAGGTTCAAGCGATTCTCCTGCCTCAGCCTCCAAGTAGCTGGGACTATAGATGCCTGCCACCACGCCCAGCTAATTTTTTTTTTTTTTTTTTGGTATTTTTAGTAGAGACAGGGTTTCCCCATGTTAGCCAGGATGGTTTCGATCTCCTGACCTTGTGATCCGCCCACCTCGGCCTCCCAAAGTGCTAGGATTACAGGTGTGAGCCACGGCGCCCAGCCACTCCCGGATACTTTTTGTATTTTTAGTAGAGACGGGGTTTCACCATGTTGGTCAGGCTGGTCTTGAACTCCTGACCTCAGATGAGCGGTCCACCTTGGCCTCCCACAGTGCTGGGATTACAGGCGTGAGCCAGTATGCCCAGCCATCCCTGCTGACACCTTGAGCTCAGACTTCGAACCTCCAGAACTATGAAAAAAATAACTGGCTGTTGTTTAAGCCACTCAGTCTGTGTGCCTTGTTATGGCAGCCCACACAGACGGATACAGTGGGGTAAAGGTTGTTCATCTGGCTCCGTAAGGATGGTTTTGGATTCACCAGGTTGCCAGGACCTGTTGAGGGCAAGGATATGTGTTCCTGGTGCTTCCAAGAGTCCTTCAGCGTTGGGTCTGTGGCCCCTGGGGTGTCTGGGATAACAGAAACCAGGGCTGAGCATGTAGAGAATGGTGGATCATTCTAGCCCCACTGTGTGCCAGCCCTGTGAGTTCTTTGTCTCCCTTAGTCCTCCCAGCACTTCAGGGTAGATATTCTTAACGACGTTTTTCAGAGGGAGAAACAGCGGCTCAGTCACCTGCCCAAGGATTCCAGCCGATGTCTGCCTGACCCCAGACACATGCTCTTTCCTGCATACCCTGTGCCCCTCCAAAAAGGCCTCCCACACTGCCCTGTGCCCCTGTGACTGCGTGGCGGTGTAGACCCTGGCACCCTGTACCCCAAAGGCAAGGGAGAGCCAGGAAGGGCCCAGGCTCCAAAGCAGGAATGTACCCCCCGACCCCCCACCCTCAGCTTTCCTCAGCCCTTTTTCTGTTGTTTCTTTGGTCAGCCGGGCCCTGTTATCTTCCTCTGAGCCTGACGCCTTGTTCTTCCTGTTTAAAATTCAGACTCTGGACTTTTCCTTTGGGGGCGGTTATATGTTTGTTTTGTGTTTTGGATTCTCCTCCAGCCCCTGTCTCTGGCACTTTAGGTCACCCAGCCTTAGCACTAACCCCGTTCTGAATACCCCAGTGCCTGAGTGAGTAGCGGGTCCTCTCTGCCCAATTCCCTGGCAGGGGAAGAAGGAGGATTCTGCCGCTCTTTCTCTGGCTGTCACATCCAGGCTCCACCAGCCCTGTTCCGCTGCCCCCTGTTCACCCCACGGCTCCCCCTCCGGTCCCATCCCACGCTGAGGGGCTCCAGGTTCCCTGCAGCACTCTGTTTTGAACCCAGCATACCCCAGGAAGGAGATTCAGCCAAAAGAGCTCAGCCAGATGGGCTCCGTTTTTGATAGTGGAGACAAGACCCTAAAATACCTGGCATTGCTGCCTAAGGAGAGAGGACATGGAAATGGGAGCAAGGAGACCTGGGTTCCCATCTTGGCTGTGCACTCTGTGCTGTGTGAGCTTGGACGGGTCATGTCCCTCTCTGGACCTCAGTTTTGCCACAGAAGGGTGGCTGGGAGTTGGGCCCGCTGCGCCTGAGGGCCTCCCAACCTGGTAAGCTGTGAGTTCAGGTCATCATGAGATGCTCCTGAGGACTCCGAGTGGGGTGACTGTGCGGAGACCCAGAGGATAGAGCACAAGCAGGGGGTGAAGTGTGCTCAGCTTTACAGTGCAGACCCAGCCCCACCTCCTCCAGGCAGCCTTCTCTGGCCGCCTGGGCTGTCGTCTGGGCCAGGATTCCGCCCTCACCAGGAACACTGGGAAGGCCTTAGGCTTGTAATGAAATGTTGGGAAGATTTTTTTTTTTTTTTTTTTTTAAGACAGAGTCTTACTCTGTCGCCCAGGTTGGAGTGCAGTGGTACAATCTCAGCTCACCACAACCTCCGCCTCCTGGGTTCAAGCAATTCTCCTGCCTCAGCCTCCCGAGTAGCTGGGACTACAGGCACCTGCCACCATGCTTGGCTAATTTTTTATATTTTTAGTAGAGATAGGATTTTGCTATGTTGGTCAGGGTGGTCTCAAACTCGTGAACCTCAAGTGATCCGCCTGCCTTGGCCTGCCAAAGTGCTGGGATTACAGGCGTGAGCCACCGCACCTGGCCTTGATTTTTAACCTCTCTGAGCCTCAGTGTGTTTCTTCGTCAAATGGAAATAATAATATCTATCTTGCAGGACTGTTGGGAATACTGGAGATGGTGTGGGGCCTAGCACAGAATAGTGGGCCTGATGATCATTATCTCCCAGTAGGAGAGTGTATGTGAGGGCTTCTCCCTGGCTGTGAGCTCCTAGACAGCAGGCATCTGGTCACACCTATCCTTGGGTACCCCTGGCCCAGGGACCACTGACTGAAAAGGGGGCTGCATCAGTGGGATGTGGTGTCAGGCATCCCTTGACCTTCCCTCACTTCCACTGCTCACCTTTCTACTCCAGCTCTTGCTAGGGCAACGATTTCTGTGCAGGTGCCAACTGATAGCACTTGGCCTCCTGGCCTTGCAGCCCAGCTTAGTGCTTGCTTCCTGCCCCAGGTGACAAGAACCAGCGGGTGATGTTTTCCTTCCAAATTGCAGGGGACCAATTCTGAGCTGCATCCTACCCATTCCTCAGAGGGTCCCCGGAATTATGGGACCCCAGGACCCCACAGCAGTGCTAGCTTCTTAATGCCCCTCAGGCTGGCTTTTATTCCTTGCCTGTTTCACCCATCCCAGGCCCTCATTTCTGACTCTGGGGGGCATCTGGGAGAGTCCCGAGACTTTGAGGAAGGTCCCCTGGGATGGTGGTCAGTGCGTGGGCTGCAGCCGGCATGCCTGGAAACCTCAGGCTGAACCCAGCTGGGTGGGGCAGGAGCCTGGTGATGAGGCACAGCCCTGAGCAGCGCCTTTGCCCAGATTCTCTCTGCTCTGCTCAGCGACGCAGAGGTAGGGGCTCACTGTCCCATCTTGTGGGCGGACCCGCAGGATGAAAGTAGCAGAGCTGGGCATGGAAGTCCCCCTGCAGATTCCTAGTCCACCCAGGCCTCATTCATCCTCCTGACTCCCTGAGGAAGGGCCGGAGCCGAGTTCTGCTCCACTCCTTTCTCCTTTCATTTCCGGGTTTTGGAATATCTTTTCTGTTTACTAATTTTAGAAAAAGTCTAGCTGTTTTTTCCCATCTCTCAACTCTTCCCCTTTGAACCCTCAGGGAAGGCCCTGTAGCCAGAGGCAGAGGTCTGAGGGGCCTCCTGCACCCACCCGAGGGCCCTGTAGCCTCCCCCAGGGAAGGGGAAAGCTGGCTGCCCCAGAGCGCCTTGCAAAGGTCCAGCTGTTAGGAGCCTTAGTTTCCACATCTGTAAAGTGGGCCCAATAACATAGCTGACCTTATAGGGCCCTTGTGAAGATTGGTTCAGATAATACAGAAGATGACCCCTGGTGAGCTGGCTCTATTTTATTGATTGTCCTGAGTGGCTCCCTACCTCCTCAGGCAGCAGAATCAGGTTCTGGCAGACTTGGGTGAGGTATGGGATGGTACAATCTCAGCTCACCACAACCTCCGCCTCCTGGGTTCAAGCAATTCTCCTGCCTCCTAGAGTGTGGAGCCAGAGAACCAGGTCCCAGCCTGGCCTTGCTGCTAACTGGCTGTGGAACTTTGGCCCCCTGCACAGTGCCGAAGACGCCACCTGTACATGAGTACATTGTGAGGAGGCTCCAGTGAGGCGGTAGGGCTGGTATGCTGGGGCTTGTCCCTGCTGGCCTGTTCTCAGTCCCCACCCCAGCCAGCCTCAGCACAAGGAGGGCACAGTGATCCCCATGTAGCTGGCTCCCAGCATCCTGCCGCCAGCTCCCCAGGCTGCCCGTCTGCAAGCCCTACCCAGCCCTGCCCGACCCGCCAGGGTGGCTGAGGGCCTGGAGCCGATGGAATCAGCGTGCCCTTCCCTTCTTTGTCTGCTGGTGCTTCCTTCCCTTCACAGCGTGCTTTCTTTTTTCTGGTTTATCAGGCCCTGGGGAAAGCCTGGGCCAGCCAGGCTCCCAGCCGAGCACCCTTGGGAGGCCGCCAGCCGGGAGCAGACATCCCCGTCTCAGTCTCCAGGCCAGTGGCTCAGCAGTCCCCTCCCTCCACCTGATCCCAGCAGCTCCAGCCTGGCGGCCAGGGCCCAGGGACCCAGGCCCAATCCTAGCATGGAGGTGGTGGGGTTCCCCAGTGTCCTGGGACCTGAGAGTTTCTCCTTCATAGGGTGGAAGCCCGAGGAGCCCTTTGGATACATTGAGATCCACCCCCCTCCTCACTTTAGGAGGGAGGAAACCGAGGTCTACAGACAGGCAGTGCCTGGAGGAGCCGGACCCCGGCTCAGGGCTCCTTCTCAACCAGCCGCAGCTTCCTCTCCTCTTCCGCAACACAGCAGGCAAGTCCAAGGGTCTGTGGTCCGAAAATTCCAGCTGTGTATCGTGACCCCATCACTCACTAGCTGGGCAAGTTAACAAACATCTGTTCTTCAGTTTACAAATCTATACAATGAAGGTAATGATGCCTGTTTCACTGGCTGTTCTGAAGGCTAGAGGAGCCAATGTAGCTGACTGCCCATCCCAGGATGGGCATTCTCAAAGGCAGTGATATTGCCGTTTGCTCAAGGGAGCAAAACTTGGTTCAGGAAGGGGGTTAAAACAAGTCTTAAATTATGAATATACATAGAGTGCATAGCAGATTTTCAGTATCTCTGTGCGACTAGAATTTTGTAGTGGGGAACGATTAGAAAAAACTGTTACAAAGATTCTTTGGGGGATAGGAGTCCTTGTGAACAAAAAGGTGAGAAACATCACTCTAGAGTTAGAGCTCCGTTACTTCATCCCTCTACATACCCATTTCCTCTCTTCTCTGGCTGCCCCCACCCAGCACAGGCTGTGCAGTAAGGTCAGGAATCAGGTTATGCCCGTCTTCTCAAACACTCCTGAGAGGGGGTGGTGGGATCACCCAAGTTCTGACATCAGAAAAACTCACTCATTTGTCCATTCATTCATTTGACTTTGCCCAAGGTCACAAAGCTACCTTTCAGAACAGAGCGCAAGTTGGGCAGTGACGGCCCTGATCCCAGCTCTCAATGAACAGCCAGGACAAATGGCTGGGAAATGTGATACACCTGTACTAGAGGCGGGACCAAAGCTGGGTGGGCAGGCTAGGTAGGGTGGCAGGCTCATCAGAGAAAAAGGGACATATGAGGGGGGCTTTGATGTATGGGTAGGAGTTCTCAGAAAGAATAGGGCAGAAGGAAGTGCCAGGTTAGGGGACACAATCTGAGCAAAGATACAAAAGTATGCCTGAGGACTGATGTGGGATTGGAGCTCTGGCAAGGAGTAGGTAAGCAGGAGACCATCACACCCAGGGGGTGACCTCACTGAGTAGCCTTGTTCATCATTTCTCTTTGGTCCAATTTCTCCCCTGTAATGTCTTTTTTTTTTAGATGGAGTCCAGTGGCACAATCTCAGCTCACTGCAGTCTCCAGCCTCCACCTCCCAGGTACAAGCAATTCTTCTGCCTTAGCCTCCCAAGTAGCTAGGACTACAGATGCGCACTACCACGCCTGGCTAATTTTTGTATTTTTAGTAGAGACAGGGTTTCACCATGTTGGCCAGGCTGGTCTCGAACTCCTGACCTCAAGTGATCCACCCGCCTCAGCCTCCTAAAGTGCTGGAATTACAGGCATGAGCCACCACCCCGATCAAATGTCCTTTGATATGCAAGTCATGTGTATTCTTTGTTGGAAGGTTGGGAAGCCTTGAGAAACAAACAGAAGCCCCAGTCTTCCAGGTTGGAGGGAGTTTTTGCAGAGGTTTCTGTGCTTTGTGTCTCCTCCTCCTGCCTCTGATGAGCCGGCCCTTGCTTTCTGGGCTGCTCACAACTCTGCTTACAGGAGACAGCTCTGCCCTGACTGTGGGGCAGGTGAGGGAGCTCCGAACTGGAAAGAAGCTGGGTCCTGAAGGGGCTTCTTCTCTGGCCTTAGCTCCCGTGCCTGACCTGGTTCACTTTCAGGAGGTTCTTTGTCACATCTACCCAAAAACTCTCTTGTCAAAGGAAAAGCATATTATTTCTTGCATTCTGTGCTACCTACAAGCAGTGGGTAGCAAAGAACTCTGGGTTTCTGCATGTTTATTAGATAACTAACCAATCAAATAAAACAAACACACCAACAATTCCTTGCAGGCCCCTTGGGCAGAGCTAGGCTTTGCCTGGGACGCCTGTCTTCAGTTGCCCCTGAATCTGGAGCCTTTGGACAGAGTAAACCTGATGACTTACAGTATCTGTGACAAAGCTTTCAGACTTCTCCCTCTGCAAGAGCAATGCCAGCCACACCTGGGCTCTGCCCAGGCCTCAGTCTCCCCATCTGTTACATGAGGGGACTGGACAAGTTGATCTCTTTAGCCTTTTCCAGTACTCACCCTGTGGTTTCAATGACCACACTGTCATACTCCTTGCTTTGGCTCCAGCAGTGCCCTCTGCCAGGGATACCCTGCCTATTGTTTCTGTCTGGCCCACTCCTCCTCACCTTTCAAGACCTGTTTCAAAGGCCACTGCTTCTGAGAAATCTTCCCCGATCTTGTAAACTAGAAGAACTCATGCCTTATTCTGGAATCTTACCCCATAGGGCTCGTATCTTGGCAGTGCACTGAGAAGTATGTCCTGGCCCACCCAGGAGCAACCTGAAATCGGGAGCTGTTTTGCTCAACACTGAATCCCAGCACTAGCACAATGCCTGACATTTAGAGGATGTTCTATGAACTTGTGGAATGAATGAATTAACTAATGAGGGAGTCAACGGCTGGATGACCCTAAAGGTCAGTGGCTTGGGAGGCCTCCCCCACTAACCATGTCTCAGCAGCTTGGTGAAATTGGCCGGTAGTTGGTATCTGATGTGGCTCAGCTGGGAGGGCTGGGTGAAGTGCATGTACCCATTTATTTGGTTTGGCTGGTCTGTTGCCTTGCACAATACAGCCTTAGTCTGGGGAAGCTCATGGGAGCAATGGGGAAGTGGGACAGGGAGGGCCCACAATGGTCTGAAGATTCTGGCTGCCTGGGTCACCAGCCATCTGGGCCAGCCTCCTGGCCCTCTGACTCATCTCCGGCGGCCAGGGCACAGAGATGGCCCATCCAGTGCTGGAGGTCACCAGGCCTGGCCAGCAGATAGAAATGACTCCTAAGAGCTACTGCTCCAGCCCTGGACCTAGAATAGACAGGGAAACTGAGACCTGGAGAAAGAAAGCCCCTGCCCCAGGACTCATCATCAATGTGTGGAATCATAAAAGCTGAGTGGGGTGGGAATTCAAAGCTTACTCTGGTCTAATTCTATATTTATCTTTTTTTTTTTTTTTTTGAGATGGAGTCTCACTCTGTCCCTCGGATTGGAGAACAGTGGTGTGATCTCGGCTCACCACAACCTCCGCCTCTCGGGTTCAAGTGATTCTCCCACCTCAGCCTCCCGAGTAGCTGGGACTACAGGTGCGAACCACCATGCCCGGCTAATTTTTGTATTTTTAGTAGAAATGGGGTTTCACTGTGTTGGCCAGGCTGGTCTCCAACTCCTGACCTCGTGATCCGCCCACGTCGGCCTCTAAAAGTGCTGGGATTATAGGCGTGAGCCACTGCACTGGGCCCCCCCTTTTTTTTTAGATGAAGTCTTGCTCTGTCACCCAGGCTGGAGTGCAGTGGCGCAATCTCAGCTCACTGCAACCTCTGCTGGGTTCAAGCAATCCTCCCACCTCAGCCTCCCGAGTGCTAGGATTACAGGTGCCCACCACCACGCCTGGCTAATTTTTGTATTTTTAGTAGTGACAGGGTTTCGCCATATTGGCCAGGCTGGTCTCAAACTCCTGCCCTCAAGTGATCTGCCCACCTTGGCCTCCCAAAGTGCTGGGATTACAGGCGTGAGCCACTGCGCCTGGCCTCTACATTTATCTTGAAAAATGGGGGGCCATACACCAAGTGAATGTCACCATGGCTGCCTTTTGTCTTGTGGTTGTTGCATGTCAGACAGGAGGCTAAGTACTCCACTCTAGATTAGGGTTCATTTTATAAATGAGGAAACTGGCTCAGAGAAGTTAAGCAAGGTGTTAAAGATCACACAGCTGCTAAGTGGTACAACTAGGACTGAATTCAGTGCTAGACTGACGTTTGTGCTTATACTTCTGACTGCTTGGCAATACTGCCCCTTTGTTGCCAGATGTGGACCTGTGCATAAATTATATTCTTTGATTTTTTATCAAAATTTCTGAATTTTCTAATTTTTCTTCAATGACTATGGAATGCTTGTAAAATAAAATCAGCTACAGTCTTGGCAATGTGGCAAGACCCCATTTCTACAAAAAAATACAAAAATTAGCTGGACATGGTGTTACTTGCTTTTGGTCCCAGCTATTTGGGAGGCTGAGGTAGGAGGATTGCTTGAGCCTGGGAAGTCAAGGTTGCAGTGAGCCATGATCATGCCGCTGCACTCCAGGGTGACAGCCGGTCTCAAAAAAAAAAAAAAAAAGAAAAAGAAAAAAGAAAAAAATCAGCTAAATGAAAACAGCAGTTGTGTATGAGTTTGTATGCATGTATTTTAGTGATTTTAAACTAGTAGTGATACATTTATGCAGCTCTAAGTATCTCTGGGCATCTCTTTATACCCTTTCCCAAACCAGCTGTCTTCAAAATCAACTCCCTTCAAAAATTATTAAAGAGAGACCCCTCAGCCTTCCCCGCAACTTAACTGACTGCAGAGTCACTGGTATCTTTTGCAAACACAGACCCAACACGGTCAGAATGTTTCTGCGCCCAGGTGCTGAGGCAGCGGGGAAAACATTGACCTGGGAACCTGTGATCTGTGGTCTGGCCTGTTGCCTGCTCTAGAACGCTGAGAAAGTCACTGCCCCTCTCTGGGCCTCAGTTTCCCCATCTGTCAATGAGTTAGACCAGGAGAGCTCTGAGGACCCTTCCTGACCTCGTGGTCCTGTTTGCAGAGTGTTCTGTAAACCTCAAGGTAAAATAAAGGCACCTCAGGTTATCTCACATCTCTACGGCAGTAGGAATTTCCAATAACTTTCCCCCCACCAAGTAACTGGCAGGCCAGCCACTCTGGGGACAGCCCTCTAGGCAATCCTGCCAATGTGTGTTTGTGAACAGAGTTCATCGAAGGCTTGCTTTGTGTAAATAGTGTGGAAACACAGACACCCTCCCACGCTATAGCCCTGGCTGCCCACCAGGTGATTGGGTTTGGATGCTCTATCTTGGGGGTTGATCTTTAAGGAAGCAGGCAAGAAGTCACTGTTCAGCGTATGCATCTCTTGGAGGATCTGTAGTTTATCAGGGAACTGGGGAGGATGATGCTTATGAGAAAGGAGTGGAGGTCTGAGGGGGCACTTCCAGGATAAAGGATGGGCAAAGGGTGGTGTCTTCCTGAGGCCTCCCAAAGCACTTCCATGTGGGCCAGTCTGGTTGGCATGAAGAATCTGGGCCAATGGGGATGTCCTCACCTGTAAGCAAGCTCCCCCTGTGATTATCCTGCTGTTCCAACCCGGGGCTGTGCTGCTCTCCATTTGTCCCTAATGTCCTGTTTCTATGGCTGTGACTCCCTAGAAACAGGTCTGTTAGGCCAGACCTTTTCCTCCACAGTGGCCCTGACCATATAGAAAGGGCACAATGCTGGCTCCCGCATCTACTACCAACACCAAGTTGGAGAAAGACAAGGAGCAAGTGGAGCCAGGAGTCTGGGGAGGCTTCCTGGAGGAAGTGGTCTCTGAGTAGAGTCTGCAGATGACCAGACAGAAGAAACAGGAGACCAGGACTTGGTTCTGAGGATGATGGGGAACCAGAGAACCAGGCCAGAGAGGAGGACAGAAGACAGATTTGTGTTTTAGAAAAGCAGTGTCTGTGGGGAGGGGGAGGAACTCACAAGCTTGAGATATGAAGGCAGACTGGTGGGGTCAGGTGTGGGTGAGAGAGGCAGTGGGAGGGGTCAGGAATGCTCCTAAGTTTCTGCCCAGGGGAAGAGACAGGGGAATCTCAACATGTCCTTTTAGGGCAGGTTGCATTCAAGGAGGCCAGGCGGAGCCAGGCGGGGTGTCCAGTGTGCCGCTAGACAAAGGCATTTGATGTTTGTGAGTCAGTCGTGTCCAGGTGGTGGTTGAATCTGTGAGCAAGGGTGAAGCTGTCTTGAGACAGTGGGAAGAGGGAGCCTGAAGCTGGGGTGTCCCAGTGTTAGAGGCAGGGTGATCAGAGGAGGAGGGGGACCTGGCGATCGCGAGCCCCAGGACACACAGACAAAGGCGGTTCAGAGAGGAGCATCCCACAGGGCCCAGCTGCACACAGGGTCATGTGGATTTGGCCACAGGGAGGCCACTGACGGGCTTGTCGAGGGTGAAGCAGATGCCAGATGGACCCACCAAGCCCGAGGCCCTGGCATCTCTCTCGGGGGACCCTGCCACAGCCTCCCAGCTGCTGTCCCTGCTTCTGTCCTCGCCCTCCAGTCCATTCACCACACGGTGGCCCGAGGACTCTGAAAAACACACCTGGGTCATGGCACTCCCCGCCTCCAACCCTCTCTCTACCTCCTCGCCTCCACGCCTGATGTGGACCACTGAGGGCCATGCCTTCCGGCCTCTGCCCTCTCCTTTCATGTCTTCGGCCCCTGCTCTGAACAAGGGGCCTGTTTTTGTTCTCAGATCTGGGGGGGTCTCCTCTGGCTTCAGCACCTCCACCCAGAAGACCCCCATGGCCCACACTCTCGCCCTTCACCTGGGTCGATCCTGCCCTCAGATCTGAGCCATCAGTGTCTTCCAAGGGAAGCCTCCCTGAACACCCGCTCCCTGCGCCCACATAATTCAGGTTCTCTAGTTTTATATGTGCTGTGCCACATACAAAACACTCCTCACAGCCCTACCTAAGTTTTTAATCGTGTGCCTTATCTGCCTTTCTCGTTAGAATGTGAAGTATTGAGAGGGGCCGGAGCCAGTTCTGCTGTGTCCTCCATAAACTGCAATCAGGTATGGCACTTGGCACGGAGTGGGTGCCCAGTACATGGGAATGCATTAGTGCTAATGAATGAGAACAAGGATACGAAGGGATTAAGGAGAGTATATAGGACAAATGTTGTCACTGAGACACTTTTGTGAGAAGCTGGAAAAGGACAGTGTGACTCTTGGAGGGGGCAGGGGGCTTAACCACCTGGTGCCAGCCTCTGTCAGTCTTCCTGTGTATATTAAAAAGGTAACAATAATATTGTTGGGCACACAGTGTGTAGTCAATAGATGCTGGTAACCAGCCTGGCACCTACTTCTGAAGTCTTACAGTGCAGTTCAGGCAGGGCTGAGGGTGCGGTCTCATCCACCATCCTGTCTGAACAGTGAATCTCCCCGAACCCCAGCAGGGCCAGCTCAGGGCTGGGCTCTCCCACAGCCCAGGAAAGCCGGGGATGCTGCAGGGTCGTAGAACCTTGGCGTCAGGCCACTCCATTCCCAAGTTCCCAGGGACCCCTGCCCTCCCCAAACTGGAGCACCAGAGGTAGGACGAAGGAGGGGGTGCCGGGCATCCCTGGCCTGTCTGAGTAGGCACTGTGGGGTCGACTACTGCCCCCAGCCTCTCTCTGGGGCAGGGCAGGACCCTAACAGGGTGAACTCGGGGAGGGCATCCCGGCTCTGAGTGGGGCGCATCAGGGTCGCCCCCACCCCCTTCTGCGGCCCGCCCCTCCCGCGCCGCCGGATGTTTGAGTTTGGTTTTTGTGATCGAGCGGGGCTGGGAGGGGCCGCCCGGAGCCGCAGCCTTATCGGGCTGTCTCCGCGCTGTCTCCCGCCGCCCCGGCCTCCCAGGCTGGCGGCCTCTCCCCCCACCCGCCTCCTGTCCCGGCTCCGCGCTGGCGGGCTGGTCCCTCTGGGCTCCTGGAGGGCAAAACTGGGGGTGGTGGGGTCCTGCAGAGCGAGCCCGCCCGCAGCGCCTGGGGCCTGGGGAGTGGGTGGGAGGGTAGGACTGGTGTCATGAAGGCGCCCCGAGGGCAAGAGGCCCCTACCCACCCCCTTGGCAGTGGATGTGGGAGGAACTGGACGGCTTTTTTTTTTTTTTTTGGAGATTGCCCCATCCTTTTTTTTTTTTTTTTTTTTTTTTTTTTTTGAGAGACTGGTCTTACTATGTTGCCCAGGCTGGTCTGAAACTCCTGAGCTCAAGCGATCCTCCTGCTCTGCTTTCCAAAGTGTTGGGATTACAGGTGTGAACCACCGCGCCTGGCCCCCATCCCCATTTTATGGAAGAATACCCAGAGCTCATAAAAGGACACCAACCGGCTAAAGCCAGCCCCAGGCGCCATCCAGATCCTCCCTAGCCCTCACCTGGAAAGGCTTTTCTCTCCCAGGGCCCGTTGCCCGTGGCAAAGAGGCAAGGTCTGCTGAGCCCCTGAACGCCAACCTCCAGTGAGGCCTGTGGGGGCCCAGGCGCCAACACAGTGAAAAATGATTGGGTTCCTCTCTCCGTTCCCAGCCACACTGGCCTCCTTTTGCTCTGGCTGTTCCCTCCGCCTAGAATGCTCTCTTCATCTCGGCTTACAGGAATCCTCTCTCTCCAGTGCACCCCCCAAGCCTACCTTCATTCAGCCCCTAGGGGATGGAGGACTGGAACCTCACATATGAAAAAGAGCAAATACTGCCTCAGGACAATCGAGTGAGGGTGCTGAAGCTTGGGGTCTGCTTCGTGAAGTGGGGGGCTGGTGATGGTAGAAGATACCTGTCTGCCTCCTTCTGTAGCGGGCACTCTGAAGCAGCCGGGGAGGTTTCAGGTGAAGACACCTGAGATGGGAGGAGGTGGTGTAACCTGACATCCGGGGTCTAAGGGAGGTCAGCCCTGCAGGGCCCATACCCAAAGGTGAATCTGAGCGCAGATTTCCTGCAGCCACTCAGCAGTCCCCACAGTGGTACCCACTGGCTATGTGTCAGAGGGCGGGGATGCTGAGCAGAGAGGGTAGGATTGGAGCAGGCATTGTGGAGTCCTGGGGGAGGAGAGAAGTCAGGGACCATCCAGGAGGGAAACGTTGAGCTGGTCTGGAGTGGTTAAAAAGTAGAAGGTAGGAACAGGAAGGTAGATTCTGGCACAGGCAAAGGTCTAGGGCCCATGAGAGGAATTTGGGGACAGGGCTGTAGAAAGATGGAGGGGTGGCTGATATAGGTGGAGGTGTCCGGGTAAGCTGGGGCCCACTGGGGAGACTCTTCATTGTTGTTGTTGTTGTTGTTGTTGTTGTTGTTGAGATGGAGTCTCACTCTGTCGCCCAGACTGGAGTGCAGGGGTGTGATCTCAGCTCACCGCAACCTCTGCTGCCCGGGCTCAAGTGATTCTCCTGCCTGAGCCTCCTGCATAGCTGGGATTACAGGCGCGCGCCACCGCGCCCAGATAATCTTTGTGGGTTTTAGTAGAGATGGGGTTTCACCATCTTGGCCGGGCTGGTCTTGAACTCCTGACCTCATGATCCACCCACCTCTGCCTCCCCAAGTGCCAGGATTATAGGTGTGAGCCACCGCGACCGGCTGGGGAGACTCTTATACCCCCAGGCAATGACAGAGGAACCTGTTTCACATCACTCAACTGACTCCCACATTCATGAAATGGTAAATTATAGGTGTTATGCCCATTTTATAGTCAAGCAAACTATGGCCCAGGGAAATGACTTGGCCAAGACTACCTCAGTAACTAGGAGAATTAGGAGAATTGGAATTTGAGCCCGGATCATCCTGTCACAAGGGCCCAGGCTGCTGCCTCCCTGCCACCGCCTCTGGGGAGTGACCTGGGGAGAGGCCTTTGGGTTCATGTACTCCAACCTCCTCCACTCTGTTTTTATGGATGAGGACACAGAGGGCCTGGGAGGAGCCAGGCTTGGTCCCACTGTCCTTCTTCCTAATGTGACACCACCTGACATCCTCCCAGGGTTCCCAGGCCAGGAGCTGGTTAATAACACAGATTTCCCTCCCCTCTGTGCAGCCTCCTGCCCTCCCATTTAGTAGGTCCTGGGTGGGGCCTGGGAATCTGTATTTTTGGCAAGCTTCTTGGTGGTTCTGGGTCTGCTGCTTGCCCTCAGGCATTTGGGTCCCATAAACGTTTCCCTCCAGCCTCTCACTGAGCCCCTTCTCCACTGGCTTCCTCCCTTACCCCTCAGCTTACTCCCCAAGGACGCACATTCCCCCCATTCCCCTCCACTTGTGTGCACCCCAGGCCCTTCCTCTTCAGGCTCCCCCTCTCTCAGAAAAGTGAAAACACATGGTTTCCTAGGCAACCACATCCCTCCTCCTAGCTTGCCCTGAGACCTCCCAGCGTCTCTCCCCCTGTTCAGAGGAATATTTCAAATACCAGCCTTGCCAGCCTCACTGTCAGCTGGGACTGACAAAGGCTGAGTCCCTGCAAACTCTTCTCTCTGCAGGACAATAGCCCTGTTCCCCTTCAACCTAGAGTCCTGGGATCTCAGGAACAAGTTCCAGGCCATTGCCTTAGTTATCCCCGAGGCCCACTCCACTCACTCTCTCTCAGCAGAAAGGCCTGGTGCTATTTGGCCTTAGAGATTTGTTTGGATGGGGATACTAGAGCCCACAGAGGGAAGGGACTCATGCAGGTCACACAGCAAAACTGTGGCGTGACCAAGGGACTCCAGGGAACAGAAGGGAAGATCGGTTGAGCACCTACTACCTGCCAGGCACCGTGCTGAATGTTCTGGAAACATAACTTATTATCCCTCCCCATAATAACCCCGTTAGGTCCATTTTTATTCTCATTTTATCGCTGAGAAAACCAAGGCTCAGAGGGGTGAAGTGCCTTGCCCTGGGCCACCCAATGAGTGAATGGCAGAGCCAAGTTTTAGAAAGTTGGATTTGTCTTCCCACCAAGGCCACAGTCTTTCCACTGGCCCCTGCTGTTCCCAAGGCTGGGCAGGGGTTGGGGGAATTACAGGGATCTGCGGATTCCTTCCTGCCTATTATTTTTACATTTCCTCATTAGGAGATTTTGGCTGAAGTTCTTTGAGGGCCGGGCTCCAGATGAGTTCCTCTCTCCTGCGGCCTCTCCCCATCTCTCAGCCCCAGATTCCCTGACCAGTATTTCCCATCCCAAGACATCTTTAACCAGATGGGTAAGGTTAGAGGGCTGCCTTTTTTTTTTTTTTTTTTGAGACGGAGTTTGGCTCTTGTCGCCTAGGCTGGAGTGCAATGGCGTGATCTCGGCTCACTGCAACCTCTGCCTCCTGGGTTCAAGCGATTCTCCTGCTTCAGCCTCCTGAGTAGCTGGGATTATAGGTACCCACCACCACATCCAGCTAATTTTTGTATTTTTAGTACAGGCAGGGTTTCACTATGTTGCCCAGGCTGGTCTTGAACTCATGACCCCAAGTGATCCGCCTGCCTGTGTCTCCCAAAGTGCTGGGATTACAGGCGTGAGCCATCACATCTGACTGAGAGCTGCCATTTTTGCAAGTCACGACTTCTCTCTGGGCCTCAGTTTCCCCACTGGTAATATAAAGAAGGTTGGAATAGAAGACTTTGAAGATCCGTCCTAGCTCAGACATTCCTGAATTTTTAGATCACGTGTATGTGTGTGATTGTGTGAATGTGTGTGATTGCATGTGAAATAGTAGAGAATTAGGAGTGTATATGTGTGATTACTGAGCGACTGTAATTAGAGGTGTGTGGTTGTATGTGGGGAATGTATGTGTGAGGGTGTGTGTGTGTGTGTGTGTGTGTGTGTATTATGTGTGGATGACAGGCTATGTAAGTGTGGATGGTTGGGAATGTAGGTGTGATTGTGTGACTATATATGTGTGTGGGAAGAGTGATGGTGAACATCTATATGTGTGTATTGGGAGTGAGCATGAGTGTATGTACATGTGTGGGTGATTGTGGTATGTGGATCTGTGTGCAATTTGTGCTGTCTAGGAGTATGTTACTGTGTATAATTACTTGTGTGCATGTGTAAGTGTGTGTGTGTGACTCTGTGTGGGTGATTTGGAATGACTGTGTGTGTGTTGTGTGTGCTGGAGGGCAATGAAGCCTCATCTCAGCCTGGACCTGATTCAGAACCTGGATGGGGACTGAACCCTCTTCCTTGACCCACTGATGGGTATGTCTGGGCTTGGGCAGAGGAGGGGACCCTGTGGGCACCCGGGACACCAGCAGGCCAACGGAGCATGTTCCCCCTGGTAATTAGCTCCAGATGTGGCAGCATGGCCTCTCCCTGACAGGGAGCCTGGAAGATTCTGGAAATGTGTTCAGGCCCCAGCCAGGTCTCTTTGGGGGAAAAAAATTAAAGGAGGAGGAAAAAAAAAAAAAAAAACAACCTCAAAGACAAATCTTTATTGAAACATTTCATGACACGCACACCAAGTAATTGATTTCCTTATTAGTAGCAGATTTTTCTCCCCGCCTCTTCTCTTGCCTGAACTTACAAAAGCAAAAGAGGTGGAAAACCAGTCTAGTACAGACCCTGGACCGAGTCCTGTCCCCCTGCCCCTTCCCAGGGCAGGTTAGCAAGGGGGCAACATTTGCTTTTTCAGGTCTAACTCTAGGTAGAGGGGCAATGATCATCTGGGGGACCAGGTTTCAAAAGCCTGGGGAAAGCCCTCTGTCCATCCCTCAATTTCTTCTTCTTCACCTCCAGCTGCTATGAAATCTGACCGTTAGTGAGTCATTCCATTTTCTTTCTTTTCTCTCTCTCTCTTTCTTCCTTCCTTCCTTCTTTTCTCCCCTCCCCTTTCCTCCCCTTCCCTTCCCTTTCTCCCCCACCCTGCTCTCTCTCTTTGTTTTTTGAGACAGGGTCTCACTCTGTTGCCCAGGCTGAAGTGCAGTAGCAAGATCATAGCTCACTGCAGCTTCAAACTCCCTGGCTCAGGCAATCCTCCCACCTCAGCCCCTCGAGAAGCTGGGACTACAGGTGTGCACCATCATGCCTGGCTAATTTATACATATATATATATTTTGTTTGTGTGTTTTTGAGATGGAGTCTTGCTCTGTCACCCAGGCTGGAGAGCAGTGGTGCGATCTCGGCTCACTACAAGCTCCAGCTCCCAGGTTCATGCCATTCTCCTGCCTCAGCCTCCCGAGTAGCTGGGACTACAGGTGCCCACCACCACGCCTGGCTAATTTTTTGTATGTTTTAGTAGAGATGGGATTTCACTGTGTTAGCCAGGATGGTCTCGATCCACCTGCCTCGGCCTCCCAAAGTACTGGGATTACAGGCGTGAGCCACCGTGCCCAGCCAATTTTTATATTTTTTGTAGAGATGGGGTTTCACCATGTTTGCCAGGCTGTTCTTGAAGTCCTGGGCCCAAGTAATCCACCTGCCTTGGCCTCCCAACGTGTTGGGATTACAGGCGTGAGCCACGACGCCTGGCCATTCCATTTACTTTGGGCTTTCCTTCACATCAAAATGCACGTATGGGCAGTTCCCTAAGCACCCCTTAGTCGTTTACACAGAGCTCGTGCGGTGGACTCTGGGAGCCTCCTTCCCACCTGTAAAATGGAGGGTTCTGTTGTCAATGTCACGGGGTGGCTGTGGAGACTAATTGAGATCATCTGTGTGTCTTCCAAAGCGTGCTGTAAATGTAGCTGTTCCAATTACGTGACAGTGACCTTCTCATGTGTGGCACAGCCACCAATGGCACAATTGAAGGCCTGGGAGTTCTCAAGGGGACTAGGCCTTGCACTAAGCAGAGCAAGCAGGGCATGCTTCAGGAGAGGTGGTTAAGGTCCCTCTCGGGAGACCGTTGCCCTCCAACTAGAAAGCCAAAGCTACCTCTCAGTCTGGGCCTGTGGCAGGTGGTGGCTCACTCTAAGGGTTTGTGAAAAGGGAGGGGAAGACACTTTACCCAAACATTCCAACAGATGCTTTAGGCGTGTTGTTATCCCCATTTGTCAGAGGAGGACACTGAGGCACGAGGGGTTATACAAGCATACCAAAAAGCACCCAGCTATGAAAGGGGAGGCAGGGATTTGAACCTATATGCCATTTATTTATGTAAAAGCAAGGGCAGCCCCATCTGTGTAGATAGATGCACTCACCTACCTGTGTGGATATCTGATCCAGTGCTCCCCTCCTTCTCCAGTGCCCTGGCTGCCTGGCTCCTTTCCCAGGCCCCAGCCCTCCTCACATCCAGAAATCATAAAGGCCCAACTGGGGCATCCAGGACCCTGCTATGATGGTGGATGAAAGCGTAGGCCAGGAGCCTGAGGCCGGGCTGGTGTCCCTTGCTGTGATCTTGTGACCGCCTTCTCACATGGGGTGGGGACAGCGGCTGGGAGCCGGAGTCCAGGCTGGGCAGGCAGGCCTGCCGTTTGACACGTCCCCTTCCATTCCACGCGGACTTCCTGCGAATGACCAGAGGCCTCTATGCAGTTCCTGTTCCCAGCGGCTCACAGTCGCCAGGACCAGGGAGACAAAACGTCCCTGAATGCGGTGGGGCGGGGAACAATATGGGGCGGGCGGAGGAGGGCCACAGGAAGTGTGTTAGGGACAGCCGGAGAGCTGGCGTGGGGCTGGGGGTGACTCAGGGACTTGTGACTTGATAAGGTACGATGACTCCGAAGGAAAACAGCCGGAGTCCAGTGGGGGCGCCGAAATGGCGGACAGGACGGGATTTCTGGCGCCTGTGCAGACATGAGTTCTTGAGTCCCCACAGGCCTCCCTGCAGCAAAGGACCTTAAACAATATCCAACCAATCACGTTATAATCCCTGGCTCTCTCAGGTAGGGATGATGATCCTGACCTCACTGAAGAAGGGACTGAAGGTCAGAGAAGAGAGATAACATCCACCATTCCAAGGTCACACCGGAATGTGCAATGGTACGTGGATACACACCAGGCCAGTCTGACTCCAGGGCATGTGTGCCCAGCTAGACTTTCTGACACTCAACCCTGACCCTTGTGGTCCCCCAAAACCAGACACTCCTGTATTTGAGCCCAAAGCCTCTTACTGGGTATTCACATCCTTGCTTGCAAAGCCAGAGCCCCCATCATACCCCACCAAAAGACCCCCAATATACAGGGCCATTTTGCCATTAGAATTTAGAGTTTAAGAAAATGTTTGAAACTGGGGAAAAGAACACCTCTTAGCTCCCAAATATAATAAGAAAACTGCAAGTTAAATTAATAATCACAGTGTAAATCACATTCACAATGGGATCTGTGGGTTTCATATGCCTGATACGGAGTGGGGATCTCAAAACTAAGAGTGCCAGGGTGGAGGAGAGACTCCAAACAGCCCTGGCCAGGCCTTGCCCTGTGGCCTGAGTGTTAGCACCAGCAGTGGTGTGCTAGGACTGGGAGGCTCTGCCAGCTATTATCCAATCAACTCACTTCTCAGAGCCTCAGTTTCTTTATTAGTCAAATGGGACCATAGCTAGCTAATACTGGGTTAATGGGAGGGTTAAATACAATAATGTGTGCAGGCAGCCAGGCCCCGTAGTCAGAGCTCAGCTATTGTTCTTGCCTCCTCAGGCGGCCCTGCCCAATTTCAGGAAGTCCTTTTTGGCTGGAAGCTTCTTAGGATGAAAGAATGTTGGAGAGAGAAGGCCATTAGAAAGAAAGCAGAGCCCGCCTCTCACAAGGGAGGGTGACTTCTGAAACTCAGGAGGCCCCAGGCCTTCAGCTCTGTCCCCACTGCCATTCTCTGCCTACACTCTGCCCTTCCAGCTTCACTTTTCCAGCCTCGGGCTTTGATTGAGTGCATGGCCTTCCCACTACCCCCTTACCCCCAACCCCCACCCTCTGACCCCACCAGAGTGCTGGCAGCAGAGTCCAGGTCAGGCCTATCTCTGTACTTCTTTTTTTCATTAAACAAAAACAAAAACAAAAAACAGCTCTGTTGAGGTGTGGTTGGCATACGGTAAACTCCACATACTTAAAGTGCACAATGTGATAAGTTCTGACATATGTTTACACTCATGAAACCATCATCATAATCAAAATGATCATGCCCACCACTGCCAAACGTCTCCTCGTGCCACTTATAATCCTTTCCTCCCTTTCTGCAAACTCACCTCCACTCCAACTCAGTCCCTAGGTGACCACTGATCTGCGTTACATTACTATACATTCGTTGGTTTATTTAAAATTATTTTTTTGAGACAGGGTCTTCTGTGTCCAGACTGGAGTGCAGTGGAACAATCACAGCTCACTGCAGCCTTCACCTCCCAGGCTCAAGCCATCCTCCCACATCAGCCTCCCAAGTAGCTGAAGCTGCTGGTGATTTTGTGTGTGTGTGTGTGTGTGTGTGTGTGTGTGTGTGTGTATGTGTGTGGAGACAGTGTTTCACCATGTTGCCCAGCCTGGTCCCAAACTCCTGGGATCAAGTGATCCACCTGCCTCGGCCTCTCAAAATGTTGGGATTACAGGCATGAGCCATTGCACCTGACCTGCGTACAAGTCTTTACATGAACATAAGCTTTCGTTTCTCCGGGGTAAATACCTAGGAATTGAAGGCTGGATCACAGAGTAGATATGCTTTAACTTTCCAAAGAAACTGCTAAGCTGTTTGACAATGTGGTTGTACCATTTTCATTCCAACCAGCAGTGTAATAGAATCCCAATTGCTCTGTAGCCTCGCCAGCACTTGGTATGATCAGTCCTTTTGGTTTAGGTATTCTAACAGGTATGTAGTGATATCTCATTGTGGTTTTAATTTACATTTCCCTAATGATTAATGATATTGAGCATCTTTGTATTTGCTTACCTTGTACATGCATATCTTCTTTGGTGAAGTGTCTGTTCAAATTTTTTGCCTTTAAAAATAACCGGGGCTGGGCATGGTGGCTCACGCCTGTAATCCCAGCACTTTAGGAGGCCAAGGTGGGCGGATCACCTGAGGTCAGGAGTTCAAGGCCAGCCTGGCCAACTTGGTGAAACTCTGTTGCTACTAAAAATACAAAAATTAGCCGGGTGTGGTAGCAGGTGGCTGTAATCCCAGCTACTTGGGAGGCTAAGGCAGGAGAATTGCTTGAACAGAGGCGGAGGTTACAGTGAGCTGATATTGTGCCACTGCACTCCAGCCTGGGTGACAGAGCGAGACTCTGTCTCAAAAAAATTTTGTTTATTTTTATTTTTAATTTTTATCTTATTTTTATTTTTTGTAGAGATGAGGTCTCCCTATGTTGCCCAGGCTGAACTCCAACTCCTGGGCTCAAGCAATCCTCCCATCTCAGCCTCCTAAAGTGCTGAGATTACAGGTATGAGTCACTGTGCCCAGCCTTACTTATTTTTTTATTATTGTGTTTTAAGGGTTCTTTATATGTTCTGGGTATAAGTTATCAAATATCTGATTTGCCAGCATTTTCTCCCAGTCTGTGGCTTGTCTTTTTATTTTCTTAACTATGTGTTCAAAGAGCAGAAGTTCTACATTGATAAAATCCAACTTATCATTTGTTTTCTTGTATTGACTGTGCTTTTTTTTTTTTTTTTTTTTTTGAGACAGAGTCTTGCTCTGTCGCCCAGGCTGGGGTGCAGTGGCCGGATCTCAGCTCACTGCAAGCTCCGCCTCCCGGGTTTAGACCATTCTCCTGCCTCAGCCTCCCGAGTAGCTGGGACTACAGGCGCCCGCCACCTCGCCCGGCTAGTTTTTTGTATTTTTTAGTAGAGACGGGATTTCACCGTGTTAGCCAGGATGGTCTCGATCTCCTGACCTCGTGATCCGCCCGTCTCGGCCTCCCAAAGTGCTGGGATTACAGGCTTGAGCCACCGCGCCCGGCCTTGACTGTGCTTTTGTCGTGTATCTGAGAAATCTTTGCCTAATCTGAAGTTACAATGATTTTTTCTTCCAAATTTTATGGTATTAGGTTTTACATTTAGGTGTATTATCTCTTTTGAGTTAAATTTTATATATGGTGCAAGATTACATCAGGGTTTTTTTTTTTGTTTTTTTTTTTTTTTTGCATATGGATATCCAATTATTCAGCACCACCCCGCCACCTCCCTTTTTTGCGGAACAGGGTTTTGCTCTGCTGCCCAGGCTGGAGTGCAGTGGTGCTATCATAGCTCACTGCAGCTTCTAACTCCTGGGCTCAAGTGATCCTCCCACCTCTGTCTTCCGAATAGCTGGGACTACAGGTGCACCATACCTGGATAATTTTCTCCTCCTTCTCCTTCTTCTTCATTAAGAGGGAGTCTGACTATGTTGCCTAGGCTGGTCTCAAACTTGGGCTCAAGTGATCCTCTTGCCTTGGCCTCCCAAAGTCCTGGAATTACAGGTGTGAACCACCATGCCTGGTCAGCACTATTTATTGAAAAGACTATCCTTTTCCCCATTGAATTATCTTGGAAACTTTGTCAAAAATCAATTGGCCATTTATGTGTAGATCAATTTCTGGACTCTCTATTCTGCTTCACTGGTCTACTTGTCTATCTTGAGGGCAATGCCACACTGTTTTGATTATTATAGCTTTATAATAAGTCAAACTTGTTTTGGCTATTTTAGATTTTGCATTTCCATATGGATTATATAATTAGCTGGTCAATTTCAAGAAAAAAAATGCCTACTGAGATTTTGATTGGGATTGCATTGAATCTATGTGTCAATTTGAAAAGAATTGACATTTTAGTAATATTGAGTCTTCTGGTACATGAAGACAGTATATCTCTCCATTTATTTATTTATGATTTCTTTACATATGCTTTAATTTTCTATTCACAGGGTTTTTTTTTACATTTCACTGTATAGGCCTTGCACATCTCTTGTCAGATTTATCTGTTTTTAACATTTTAAATGCTAGTGTAAATACTACTGTTTTTGTTATACATTTAGATTTCTGATTATTGACAGTTTCGGGTAACAGGAACTGGATTTACCCTGTCACCTGAAACAACTGAAGAAACAGACAAGGGCTGGGTGTGGTGGCTCACACCTGTAATCCCAGAATTTTGGGAGGCCGAGGCAGGCAGATCACGAAGTCAGGAGTTTGAGACTAGCCTGACCAACATGGTGAAACCCCATCTCTACTAAAAATACAAAAATTAGCCAGGCATGGTGGCATGTGTCTGTAATCCCAGCTACTCAGGAGGCTGAGGCAGGAGAATTGCTTGAACCTGGGAGGCGGAGGTTGCAGTGAGCTGAGATTGCACCACTGCACTCCAGCCTGGGTGACAGAGCGAGACTCCATCTCAAAAAAAAAAAAAAAAAAAAAAAAAACCAACAAAAAACAAAACAAAACAAAAAAAACCTGACAAAGTAAAAGAAATAAGGACTCTAAAAACACTGTATGTCAGGCAATGGAGGATAGTGATACCTGGATGATAGAAAAAAAGATGAGATGAGCTATCATTACCCCAGCTTACTGCCAGGAGAGCATTTGCAGGCCACAGCAAAGGGATAGTGAACCCAGGCAGAGCCCAGCAGTTGCCCTGAGTTGAGAAGATGGAGCTGAAAGTCCAAGGAAGTCAAGGTAGCTAGGATTCACAGGGAACGGTACTGGAGAGAAGAGATGGAGAGAACTGTATAGGAAGAGAAAGTCAGAGTCTCTTCTAGTATTCAGCTGAGTAATGACCAGCAAACACGTGTGAGAAAACTACTTGAGGCCAGGAAAGAACTCTAAAAGATTAGAGGGAGCAGTGCTTAGAGCTCTCATAGGACTCAGAATAATGCCTGTTCCCAACAGCCAGAATGTAAAATAGCATAACTCATGGGACATCAGTTAGAGTCCCACAAAAGGTCTCATCTCAGTAGTAGGGACACAACCCTAGACTAAATGCTACTCTTGTCCTGCCAAATAAAGCTTAAAATCAAGACCTTAAAGGATCAAACTCTTTCCAAGTGACTTAACCGCATCTCAGAATTAATCTTAAAAACAATTTTAGGCCCTGTGTGGTGGTGGCTCATGTCTGTAATCCCAGCGCTTTGGGAAGCTGAGGCAGGCAGATCGTGAGGTCAAGAGTTCGAGAGCAGTCTGGCCAGCATGGTGAAATCCCATCTCTGCTAAAAATACAAAAATTAGCTGGGTGTGGTGGTGTGCACCTGTAATCCTGGCTACTTGGGAGGCTGAGGCAAGAGACTGGCTTGAATACAGGAGGCAGAGGTTGCAGTGAGCTGAGATCATGCCACTATACTCCAGCCTGGATGACAAGCAAGACTCCATCTCAAAAAAAAAAAAAAAAATTAGAAAACAAAAGAATTTCACTTAACAAGGTAATATCCATAATGCCTGGAATCTAATCAAAATTATCAAGCATTCAAAGGAGAAGGAAAATAAGGCACACAATGAAAAGAGGGTCATTAATACACAATAAAGAAAAGGCATTAAAACAGCTTTTATAACTGGATCCCATAAATTCAGGAAACTAAAGGAAAGACTGAACTTGTTAAAGTGGAGATACAGAAAACATTAACAAATTAAAAGGAAACTTCTAGAGATGAAAACTATAATATCTGAGATTTAAAATATACTGAATAAATGACAGATTCAACATACAGAAGAGAAGAATAGTGAACTTGAAAATAGTAAAATAAACTATCCAAAAAGAAACACAGCAAGATAAAAAGAATTAAGAAAAATAAAGCATCAGTGAACTGTGGGACAACTTTATCAGGCCAAATGTATGTGTAATTGGAATCCTTGCAGAAAATGAGAAAAAGGGTGGAACCAACAAAATATTTAAAGAAATAATGACTGAAAAATGTTCAAATTTGATGAGAACTAGAAACCCACAGATCCAAGAAGTTCAACAAATTCCAGCAAAAGAAATAGAAAACTCCACCCTGGGCAACATGGTAAAACCCCATCTCTACCAAAACAAAACACACACACACACACACACACACACACACCCCAAAAATTAGCTGGGTGTGGTGATGCATGCCTGTGGTCCCAGCTATTTGGGAGGCTGAGGTGGGAGGATCACTGGAGCCTCGGAGGCGGAGAATGCAGTGAGCCAAGATTGCACCACTGTACTCGCTACTGCACTCCATCCTGGATGACAGAGTGCGACCCCATCTCAAAAAAAGAAAAGAAAAAGGAAAGAAATTGAAAACTATATCACATCACATCATAATAAATTGCTTGAAACCAAGGATTAACCAAAAAATTTAGAAGCAGCCAGGAGGTGGGACACACATTCCATACAGAGAAACAAAGCTAAAGATGATAGCAGATTTCTCATCATAACCAATGCAAAATAAAAGATAGTGGAACAACTTACTTAAAGTATCAAAAGAACAAGACTAGGCCGGGTGCAGTGGCTCATGCGTGTAATCCCAGCACTTTGGGAGGCTGAGGCGGGTGGATCACCTGAGGTCAGGAGTTTGAGACCAGCCTGGCCAACATGGTGAAACCCTGTCTCTACTAAAAATATAAAAATTAGCTGGGCATGGTGGCGGGTGCCTGTAATCCCAGCTACTAGGGGGGCTAAGGCAAGAGGATTGCTTGAACCTGGGACGTGGAGGTTTCAGTGAGCCAAGAACATGCCACTGCACTCCAGCCTGGGCAACAAAGCAAGACTCCATCTCAAAAAAAAGGAACAAGACTAGAATTCTCTATCCAGTGAAAACATCTTTTAAGAATAAAGGGGAAAATAAAGAAAAATCAGACTTTTTCTGACATACAAAAATGGATGGAATTAATCACCAGAATACCTGGCCTACAAAAATTATTAAAGGAAGTTTTTCAAGCAAAAGAAATATAATGCCTGGTGAAAATGTAGGTCTACTCAAAGGATAAAAACTACTGGTGCAGGTGCAGTGGCTCGTGCCTGTAATCCCTACACTTTGGGAGGCCAAGGCAGGAGAATAGCTTGAGCCCAGGAATTCAAGACCAGTCTA
The DNA here is from genome assembly GCF_043159975.1 of Macaca nemestrina. Lineage (NCBI taxonomy): Eukaryota > Metazoa > Chordata > Mammalia > Primates > Cercopithecidae > Macaca > Macaca nemestrina. The sequence goes on along the minus strand of NC_092131.1, from coordinate 135,293,778 downwards.
AGCAACAAAAAACAAGACCCATTTCTAAAATAAAAAAATAAAAAAATTAATTAATTAAAAAAAATTAGCCAGCCACGGTGACGCATCTGTACTCCTAGCTACTCAGAAGGTTGAGGCAGGAGGACTCCTTGAACCCAGCAGTTCAAGGCTGTAGTAAGCTAGGATCACATCACTGTACTCTAGCTTGGGCAACAGAGCAATACCCTGTCTCTGAAAAACAAACAAAAACTGGTAATGAGGCATTTGAGACCATCTTGGAAAACATAGTGAGGCCCCACCTCTACAAATTTTTTTTTTTAAAGAATTAGATGGGCATGGCATCGTGCATCTGTACTCACAGTTACTCAGGAGACTGAAGAGGGAAGATTGCTCGAGCTCAGAAGTTTGAGGCTGCTGGCCGGGCGCGGTGGCTCAAGCCTGTAATCCCAGCACTTTGGGAGGCCGAGACGGGCGGATCACAAGGTCAGGAGATCGAGACCATCCTGGCTAACACGGTGAAACCGCGTCTCTACTAAAAATACAAAAAACTAGCCGGGCGAGGTGGCGGGCGCCTGTAGTCCCAGCTACTCTGGAGGCTGAGGCAGGAGAATGGCGTGAACCCGGGAGGCGGAGCTTGCAGTGAGCTGAGACCCGGCCACTGCACTCCAGCCTGGGCGACAGAGCGAGACTCCGTCTCAAAAAAAAAAAAAAAAAAAAAAAAAAAAGAAGTTTGAGGCTGCAGTGAGCTGTGATTAAGCCACTGCTCCAACCTGGGCAAAAGAGCAAGACTCTATCTCTAATACATATATAATATGATATATATGTATTAGATCTATCTCTATTATACATATGATATTATATAATATGTATGTTACATAATATGTATGTTACATATACATATTATATATGTATTAGAGATAGAGTCTTGCTCTTTTGCCCAGGCTGTATGTGTGTGTATGTGTGTGTATATATATACACAGTATATATACATAAAATAAATACATACATATATATGTATATATGTATTTTATATATATTTATGTATGTGTGTATGCATATGTGTGTGTATGTGTGTGTATATATGTATATATGTATACACACACATATATATACACACACATACACACGTTTATAAATATATATAAATACATATATACATATATGTATGTATTTTTTATGTATATATACTGGTAGTGGTAACTACCTGGGTAAACATTAAGACTATTTTTCTTATTGCTTAATATAATTTACTATTAAAAGGAAAATAATAACAATGTACTATTGAGTTTATAACAATTTTAAATGTGAAATGCTTGATGGCAATAGCATAAAGGCTGGGAGGAGACAAATGTAAGAATACTATTATAAGATTCTTGTATACTACGTGAAGTGGTATAGTATCAGTTGAAGGTAGACTGCGATAAATTAAACAGGCATAATAAAGAAACAACAAACTAAAACAATGCAAAAAGGAATTATAATTAATAAACCAGCAAAGAAAATAAAATAGAATCATAAAAAACTATTCAGTTAATAACAAAAAGGCAGACAAAGAGGAAAATGGAATGAATAGCAGATGGGACAGATAGAAAACAAATAGCAAAATAATAGATTTAAACCTAACCATATCAATAATCACATTAATTGTTATTAAATGTGAACACCCTGATTAAAAATCAGAGATTTTTGGTACCTGCAAGAAATTTAATTTAAATATCAAGAAAAAATAGGTTACAAGTAAAAAATAGACAAATATACACTATACTAATACTAATCAAAAGAAAGCTGAAGTAGCTGTGTTAATATTAGAAAAGGTAGATATCAGACAAAACATATTACCAAGAATAAGCAAGGTCATTTCATAACGATAAGGAAGTCAACTTATCAAGGTGATTTAAAAATCCTAAATGTTTATGCACTTACTGACCACCCTTCAAAATACATGAAGCAAAAAGTAATAGTACTGCACAAAGAAATATACAAATCTACAACTCTAGATACAACGTTCCTCTCTCAATAATTCATAGAACAAGCAGACAGAAAATCAGGAATGATATAGAAGATTTCAACAGCACTACCAACCAACTTAACCTAATTGACATTTCTAGAACATTACATCCATTAACTGCAGAGTGTACATTCTTTTCAAGTGCATACAGAACATTTATCAAGAAAGACCACACTTCAGGACATTAAACGAGTCTCACTGAATTTAAAGTAATTCAAGTCGTGCCAAGTATATTCTCTGATCACAATGGAAGTAATTAGAAATCAACAACAAAGATATCTGGAAAATCCCCAAATATGTGGAAACTAAGTAACATACTTCTAAGTAAACTATGGGTTAAAGAAGAAATCAAAGGCAAATTAGAAAGTATTTTGAAATGAATGTAAAAGAAAACAAAATATATCCAAATGTGTAGGATCTCGCTAGAGTAGTATTTAGAGAAAAAATGACAGCACCAAAATGCCTACATTAAAAAGATAAAGGCTTTCGCTCTGTTACCTCAGTGTCTACCCTGAGGAACTAGAAGAGAAGAGCAAATGAAACACAAAATAAGTAGAAGAAGAAAAATAATAAAGATCAGAGCCAAACTCAATACAATAAAAAACGGAGAAATAATACTGGGAATGAGAGATGTCACTACAAATTCTACCTGCATTAAAAGCATAATAAGGGACTGTTGTGTACAAAATATGCCAATACATTTGACAAGTTAGATGAAATGGACAAATTCCTTGAAAGACCCAAACATCCAAAATGCACTCAAGAAAAAATAGACAGTCTGAATAGCCCAATGTCTATTAAAGACATTGAATTTGTAGTGAAAAACTTTTCCACAAAGAAGATTCTAGGCTCAGACAGCTTCACTGAAGAATTCTATCAGACATCAGCCAGGCGCGGTGGCTCAAGCCTGTAATCCAACACTTTGAGAGGCCAAGGTGGGCGGATCACCTGAGGTCGGGAGTCTCAAACCTGACCAGCCTGACCAACATGGAGAAACCCTGACTCTACTGAAAATACAAAATTAGGCGGGCGTGGTGGCACATGCCTGTAATCCCAGCTACTCGGGAGGCTGAGGCAGGAGAATCACTTGAACCCAGGAAGCGGAGGTTACAGTGAGCCAACATTGCATCATTGCATTCCAGCCTGGGCAAAAAGAGTGAAACTCCATCTCAAAACAAAAAACAAAAAACAAAAAAAGAGAATTCTACCAGACATTTAAGGAAGAAAGCATATCAATTATATGCAAAATCTTCTAGAAAATTGAAAGGGAGGGAATAATTCCTAACCCATTCTATTAGGCCAGCATTACTCTCATACCAAAACCAGACACATATATCACAAGGAAAGAAAACAACAGACCAACATCTCTCATGAATATAGATGCAAAAATTTATAACAACATTTTAGCAAATTGAATCCAGTAGTACATAAAGAGGATAATGCTTTATAGCAAGTGGGGTTTAATCCCAGGAATGCAAGGTTGGTATAATAAACAAAATCAATCAATGTAATTTACAATGTAATCAAATTGTCATTTAGCCTGTAGTAACATACTAAAAATGAAAAATCATATAATCATGTTAATAAGTACAGAAAAATCATTTGACAACTATGACTTTCATTCCTGATAAAAACTCCCAATAAATTAGGAGTAGAAGGGAACTTCTCAACCTGATCAAGGCATTTATGAAAAATCCAAAGCTAATATCTTAGTGGTGAGAGACTGAATGTTTTCCTCCTAAGGTCAGGAACAGAACAAGGCTGCCTACTTTCACCGCTTCTATCAACATTGTATCTATCAGAGGTTCTAGCTGCGGAAGTCAGACGAGAAAAACAAATTTTAAAATATCCATGTTGGAATGGAAGAATTCGTTTGGCTGTGGCTGAACCACAGACTTTTCTGGGTCTCTGGGGAAGATGGTAACATGTGAGTGCACACACACACACACACACATGCATGCATGCAGTGTTGTGTTGGTGCATGTGGTGCCTTCTCTGAAATGCCCCTCAAGATTGGGAAGCAGAAACATGTCCTGAGATATGGCAGGCATGACCCATGCAACCCCCACAGTCTGTTTTAGGTCTTAGGTTTTTGCTTAAAAATTCAAATGGCTTTAGCATTTTACTTTATAATATTTGTGCTATTTTAATGAAGAAGGACTATTCTAGGTAACCTATGCTTGAGGAAAAGTTACAGTGAGGAAGATGGGTCATTTATCTGAAGTCCAGGACCCTGGCCAGCTGGGTGATACAAATACCTCACTGTGAGAAGCAGGGTGGCAGGAGAATGAGTGCATAATTCAGAGCATGTGCATGTAGGCTACATGTGAGACATTGGGCAGGCAACCCCACCCCTCCAAAACTCACTTCCCTGCATTTTAAAATGGGGGGGAGAACCTCTCTATGACCTTGCGCTCAGGATGAGTGGGATGTTGGTAATGGGTGACAGTGCTCTGAGGGATCACTTTCTTCTTGCCAAATGGTCAACTGCAAGTCCTTGGCAGGCCCCCATGTGCTGTCCTCCTGGAGGGCTGAGAGGAACTTCTCTGACGGAGGCATGTTCCCCTACCTGCCCCAACGCTGGAGACTTTGAGGCAACTGAGATGCAGGCTGTCCCACTGTGCAAGTTTGAGACTGTTCCAATGATTTCACAGATATTTCGGGATGGGGAGGTTTGAGTAACAATCTAAGAAACACCTGTGGGGTGGTCAGAATAATGCCCCTGCAGCTGGTCTACATCCTAATCCCTGGAACCTACGGAACCGTTCAGTTATGTGGAAATAGATAATTAAGGTTGTGGATGGAATTAAGGTTGCTAATCAGTGGACCTTAGGTTGGGGAGATTATTCTGAATTATCTGTGTGGATCCAATGTAATCACACAGATCCTGAAAAATGGAAGAGGGAGGCAGAAGAAGAGTCAGAGAAAGGGATAGGATAAGGGAAGCAGAGTCTGGGTGATGCCATATGAGAGGGCTTGGTTCCCTATCACAGACTTTGAAGATGGAGGAAGGGTCCACAAGCCAAGGAAAGCAGTCAGTCTCCAGCAGCTGGAAAAGACAAGGAAATGGATTCTCCCCTACAGTGCCCAGAAGATATAGAAGCCTACTGACACCTTGTTAGAGACTCATGTCCGACTTCTTCTTCTTCTTCTTTTTTTTTCTGAGACAGTCTCACTCTGATGCCCAGTCTGGAGTACAGTGGTATGATCTCAGCTCACTGCAACTTCCGCCTCCCAGGTACAAGCAATTCTCCTGCCTCAGTCTCCCAAGTAGCTGGGATTATAGGTGCGTACTACCACGCCTGGCTAGTTTTTGTATTTTTAGTAGAGATGGAGTTTCACCATGTTGACCAGGCCGGTCTCGAACTCCTGACCTCAGATGATCCACCTACCTCGGCCTCCCAAAGAGTTGGGATTACAGGCTTAAGCCACAGAGCCCAGCCAGACTTCTGACCTATAGAACTGTAAGATGATACTTGCGTTATTTTAAGCCACTAAGTTTGGGGCAATTTGGTAGGGCAGCAATAGCAAACTAACATATTCCAGAAGCTACTGCCCTGCCAGCTCTCTCCCTGTGCTGGAAGCCCCAGCAGATTCAGGGATTTCATGGGCTTTGGTTCCATAGGCTTTCATCCAGTTGTCGGGCTTCAGGTCCACTGATGCGCCATCTGGGCATGCTGGCTGTGAGGCCCTGCAGGACTGTGTGTGATCAGAAAGAGTTGCTGGCCAGCCCATGAGAAGGCCAGAGCTTGTCCCAGGCCTCAATTCCACCCAGGGGCCCATTTGGGAGCAGTCCTGCCAGTGGCGGCATGGAGGAAAGAACACTGGCTTTCGAGTCTCAAGGGCCTGAATCTAAATTTTGGATTTGCCCTCTACCAGGTGTGTGACCAAGGGCAAGTTACGTAACCTCTCTGTGCCTCAGTGTCCTTGGCTGCAAAATGGGGATAATGGTACGCACCTCACAAAGTTTTTAGAAAGACTAAATGAGTTCATACATGTAAAATGTTTAGAACAGGGCCTGAGACTTTTTTTTTTTTTTTTTTTGAGACGGAGTCTTGGTCTGTTGCTCAGGCTGAAGTGCAATGGAGTGATCTTGGCTCACTGCAACCTCTGCCTCCTGGGTTCAAGAGATTCTCCTGCCTCAGCCTCCCGAGTAGCTGGGACTACAGGCATGTGCCACCATGTCTGGCTAATGTTTTTTTGTATTTTTGGTAGAGAGGGGTTTCACCAGGTTGGTCAGGCTGCCGAGACTTAGTGAATGCCTAAAATGTGTACATTGTGACTGGTATTATCTGTATTAAAATGACCACATCATAGTTGCTGTCTTTAGGTGGTGAACCATCTAGCCGGGAGTCATACTTGCATGGAGTAATAAGTGCAGAGGCGGGACGGGCAGCATACCATGGAAAACAAGGATCATTCTTCTTGAAGTTGGGGATTCAGGAAAGGCTATAGATCCAGTGAGGCTTAAGCTCAGCCTTGGGAGGTGAGCACATCTCTGCTGGACAGGTTGTGGGGTGGTATAGGAGCACTCCTGGCAGAAAATGCATCTTGGGCTAAGCTCAGGGCAGGTGAGAAATCGCCTGGTCTGCTGGCAGCACGGTATTGCTGGAAGTTGGGGTGTGTAGGGGAGATGCAGAGGCTTGCGGGAGAAGAATGAGAAGAAGGGCTGGAGCCGGCTCATCATGCGGCTAGTAGGCCTGCTGAGGAGTGTGGACTTTATCATGGCAGTAGTGGAACCCTCTGAAAGTCCCCTCTGAATATGGAGTGGGCGGTGGGTTGGAGACAATGTGCAGGCTGGAGGCAAGCGTGTCTGTGAGAAGGCCAAGGCTGTGTCCTGGGATTGGAGGATGGGCCCTGGGTCTGGGGATTGGGGATGGGGAATGGGACAGACTCAAGGCTACTTAGGAAGGAGTCTCAGTGGGCCTTGGTGGCTCCCTGGTTGTGGAGAGGAGGGGCAGAGAGGGCTCTGAGTGGCTCCTGGTAGCCAGTGGCTGGCTGATTGCCTAGCATTTCTCTTGCCCTAGCAATGGAGGCCATATTTGGTTCTGTCAAAACCTCTCTGGGCTGAAACCATTTGATCTTCCTCCCAGCTTCCAGCCCCACTCCCTCCCCACCACGTCTGGCTATGAAGCCTGCCTCCCCATCTTACGCCCACATTCCTATTTCTTTAGCCAGTCACTCAACACACTTTCAACAAACTTTCCCTACTATGTGCCAGGCGCTGTGCTGGAACCTAAGGGATACAGTTATGAACAAGACAATCCTGCTCACAATCTGAAGAACAATCCTGATAACGGTGACCAACGAAGACGTGCAAAATGTCAGAGGGCCACAAACCGCAGAGGGTAAGGGGTAGTGGGAGGCAGGCAGGAGAGCATTGCATACATTGTACATGACATGGTCATCTTAATACAGACAATACCAGCCACAACTTACACTTTTTAGGCATTCATTAAGTCTCAGGTACTGTTCTAAGCATTTTACATGTGTGATCTCATTTTACACTGCCACTCGAATGAGGGAAAAGTGGAATCCCAGAGTTTCAAATCCCAGCTCTGCCACTGCCGTGAGGTCTTGTGCAAATTGCTTCTCTCTGTGCCTCCGTTTGCTCATTTGCACGGTAGGGATGGTGACTGTTTCTACCTGCAGGGTTGTGGAGAGGATGAAATGAGTGAATGTATGTGAAGCGCTAAGACAGTGCCTGGCACATTAGTAAGTGCTGGACGTGTTTGCTCCTTCTAGGTCTACAATTTTAGCAGAGGGAATAGCAAGGGCAAAGGCCCTGAGGTGGGAAAGGACTTGGCACGTTCTAGGAATGGGAAGAAGGTCAGGACGACACAAGGGGAATGTGGCAAGGGCTGAAGTTAGAAAGGCAGGGCCTGGGCAGGTTGTGGCTGCCCCTCCCCTGAGTCCTCTTCCTGACTCAGGTGTGTCTGCCCCTCTTCTGCCCTGCCCCTCCTCATCCCGACCTTCCTCTGTTCTGCCCCCCTCCTCTGCTCCGCCCCCTTCATGGCTTCCCGGTGCCAGCCCCAGCCACTCCCGCCTCCTGGCTTGGTTTTCCAGGATGTCCACTGTGCAGCTGCTCCTCCTCTGTTCTTCAGTCCGATGTGCCCGCCTCCCACCGCACCGCCTGCTCTGATCAGCCGGAGCCTCCCGTCTTTCCCCAGAATTGCCTGGCGTCTGCTCATCTAGACCCTTCCTTTCACAAGGGAGCCTGGAGCCCAGAAAGGGGTGTGACTAAACCAGGGCCACACAGCAGTTCAGAGGCCAAGACTGGAGCCCGGATTTTCAGGACTCTGTGCACTATGGCTTCTAGTTTCCCGGGTCAGACACTTCTGCCGATGTTGCTGTATCACAAATGTGACTTGAGTTGAGGAAGGCAGGAAGAGGCAGGGAACGAGGAAAGCACAGTCCACCAACTAGAAATTACTGCCGTGAGCACATTGGTGTCTGAGCCTTTTTAATGCTAAGCACACTGTTCCTCAAGGAGAAACCGTGTGTGAGGCTGGGACACAGAGTGAGTAGGTGCTGTCTGTTCGCCTTTGCTGTGTCCCTCCATAACTACCCTGGGAGAGCCGGGGATCCCATCCGCTAAAGGCATGTCATGCAGGGCCCCAGGGTTACACAAGGGAGTGATGGCAGAGCCTGCCTCTGTGGCCCCAGGAGGAGTGAGACTGAGAAAGGGGAGGCAGAGACCTCAGGAAAAACATGATGAACTTCTAGGAAATCTGTATCTGGCCAAGCACGGTGGCTCACGCCTGTAATCCCAGCACTTTGGGAGGCCAAGGCAGGTGAATCACCTGAGGTCAGGAGTTCAAGACCAGCCTAGCCAATATGGTGAGACCCCGTCTCTATAAAAATACAAAAAAATTTAGCCGGGCATGATGGTGGGTGCCATAATTCCAGCTATTTGGGAGGCTGAGGTGGGAGAATTGCTTGAATCCAGGAGGCGGACATTGCAGTGAGCCAGGATTGCGCCATTGTACTCCAGCCTGGGCAACAGAGCAAGACTCCGTCACACACAAAAAAAATCTGTATTCATTTGCCAGGGCTGCCATAACAAAACCACAGACTGGGGGCTTAACCAGAGGTAATTTCCTCAAAATGCTAGAGGCTGGAAGTCCAAGATCAAGGCACCAGCAGGGGTGGTTTCCTCCAAGGCCTTTCTCCTTGGCTCACAGATGGCCACCCTCTTGCGGCCTCTTCACAGGGTCACCCCTCTGTGGGTGCACAGCCCTGGTGTTTTCTGTGAATTCAAATTTCCCCTTCTTATGAGGGACACCAGCCAGATTGGCTAATGGCCTCACTTTAACTCATTTTAACCCCTAAAGGCTCTATCTCCAAATACAGTCACACTCTCAGGTACTGGGGATTGGGGCTTCAGCATATGAATTTTGGGAGGGTATAATTCAGCCCATAATGAAATCAAACACCAATCTATCAATGCTTATCCCTGGGCAGGAATGCAAAGACTCAGGACTCCTAGCAGGGAGGCACCCTCAAGGGTAGAAACATTCTGGGAATACTTCCTGGAAGAGAGAAACTTGAAGCTTTGGTCAAAAGGGGATTAGAAGGCATTCCAGGCCAAGGGAACAGCATTAACAAGCATCTAGAAACACATGCAGGGTGTGCTTTGGGGAACACAAGGATGCAGTTGTCTAGAGGAGTCACTGGGGCCAATTCTTCTGGGGGTGGAGTAGAAGGGGAGTTAGGTTGTGAAAGGCCTTGGATGTCAGGACGACTTGGGCTTGATTCCATGGCACCAGGGAGCCACTGATGGTATCTGAGCACAAGACAGATAAGAGTTTTGCTTTAGGCCAGAATTAGGGAAATGATAGGTTAGAGCAGTGGTTCTCCAGCTTGAGCATGCTTGGGAATCCCGGGGATGGCTGGCTAAACCAGACGGCAGGACCTTATTTCCAGAGTTCCTGACCCAGTGGGTCTGAGGTAGGGCTGAGAGTTTTCATTTCTGACAAGTTCTCAGGGGCTGCTGTTGCTGCTGCTGTGTGTAATGTGAAAATCACCGGAGGTTTTGCTGGAAGGCAAGAGCAGGGGTGGGAGGTGAGAGGTACGGTTCCTCTCTGAGGCCTCTGAGGCACTAGCAGTGGAAAGGCCCCTAACTCCCAAATTTTAGACAGGGAACTGAAGCCCGGAAGGCGACGGCCATAGTTGGGGTCGTTTCCAGGCCTTGAGCCTAGATTCTTGGGCCTAGGTTGCCATGGCACCAGGAGCCTGGAGCAGAAAGGCTCCTCAGGCACTCCCTCTGGGGTCCATTCGGCCCAGGCGCTTGCACGGGCACTGCGTTTTGCTTGGAAAACGGGTAGCAAGCCGCTAAGACTCCCAGAACGTGGGAAGCAACGAAGCCCAGCAGACAGGGCAGGAGGGCGGCGCTTTCCGGTCGGGCCCCGGATTTAACTCTCTTCACCTACAAAGGCCCCACCCCAACCCTCCCAACCCCGCCCCAACTCCGCCCATCTCCGACTCAGCCCAATATAGCCAGGCCCGCTGCGCCAGCCCCGCTCTCCCGGTTAAGAGCGCAGTGCCTGAATCTCAGCTCTCCTTCCTACTGACTGGGTGACCTTGGGCCAGATACTCAACTTCTCTGTACTTCATTCTCCTCATCGGTAATTTGGGAAACACCTGTCTCATAGGGTTGTCATGAGGATTAAGAGTTTATATTTGTGAAGTCCTAGGAATACTGCCTATTAAGCCTTGTTACTAAGTGTGTAAGCTTCGTCATTAGTGGTAATTATTGTTATCTTTGCCCTGTTGGAGCTTTGATTCACTTAGTAACAGTGCTATTAATTTTATTATTAAATTTTTTATTTATTTTATTAAATTTTTAATTATCTATTTCAGACATTAAAAAAGAGCATAAAAATATAAAAACTGTATCTCCATCACCCAATTTAAGAATGAAAGCATTATAAATGTTTTCTCGACCTGGCGCGGTGGCTCATGTCTATAATCCCAGCAATTTGGAAGGCCTAGGCGGGTGAATCACTTGAGGTCAGGAGTTCAAGACCAGCCTGGCCAACATAGTGAAACCCCCCCCCTACTAAAAATACAAACAATAGCCTGGCATGATGGTGGGCACCTGTAATCCCAGCTACTCGAGTGGCTGAGGTAGGAGAATCGCTTGAACCCAAGAGGCAGAGGATGTAGTGAGCCGAGATCGTACCACTGCCCTCCAGCTTGGGCAACAGAATGAAACTCTGTCTCCAAAATAAATAAATAAATAAATAAATAAATAAATAAATAAATGCTTTCTCTCTACTCAACTTTAGTCAGAGTCTTCTGCCTCCAACCCATCCCCTGCACTGCTCACCAGTTGTGAGAGATCCAGAGAAAATACAAGTCGAATCCTGCCACAACCCTGCTTGAAAATCCCCACCTATAAGATAAAATCAGACACATCCCTTGACATCCAGGCCCTTCACATCTGACCTGCGCTGAACCTTCTGTTTGGTCTCTGCCACCCAAGACTAAAGTCCCCCTTAACATTTCTTAAGCATCCCCAGCTCTTTGCATATGCTGACCCCTCTGCCTGGGGTCTTGTATATCCTTTCTTCTCTCTCTTTTACTCACTTGATGGGGAGCACCCATTCTTTGGTCCCCCAAGGCTCCCTAGCCTGCCCACTGGGAATTAATTGTGTTTGTGTGTCCCCTCCCCTAGACTGTAAGCACCTGGCAGCAGGCCCATGCTGACTCTTGATCTGCTCCTGGGGCAGGGAAGGCACTCATTACACTACACAGTTGTGGTTGAGTGTGTTTGGGGTACTGTACTGGGATGTAGAAGGGGTGGTCATCTGCTGATTCAAGCCCCATTCTTTTCATGGGGAACTTGCAGTCTGTCAACTGTAAAACTTCGGAGGAAGAAAATAAAAGAAGGCTGGGTGTGGTGGCTCACACCTGTAATCCCAGCACTTTGGGAGGCCAAGGCAGGTGGATTACCTGAGGTCAGGAGTTCAAGACAAGACTGGCCAACATGGTGAAACCCCGTCTGTACTAAAAATACAAAAATTAGCCGGGCGTGGTGGTGGGTACCTGTAATCCCAGCTACTCGGCAGGCTGAGGCAGGAGAACTGCTTGAACCCTGGAGGCGGGGGTTGCAGTGAGCCGAGATCACACCACTGTACTCCAACCTGGGCGACAGAACGGACTCTGTGTCAAAAAAAAAAAAAAAAGGAAAAGAAAAAAGAAAATGAAGTAATTCAATGGGGTCTTCATTTTAAAGAAACTCCAGAAAGTGTGATTTCCCCTAAAGTGTCCAGTTTCCGCCTCTGAAACCCCTTCCTGCTTCTTCCCCCTTCTTCCTTAGTCCCTATCTCCTCCCTCTGAGGACAGCGGGTTCCTCATGATCAGTGGATCTTCCCCAGGGACTTCTGCGTGGGACATGCAGCGGCCATGTCCTGGATTCAAAAGGCTTGTGGTTTTGGAGAAATCGAATGGATGCCAAGCCTGGCCCCAGACAGCCTGGGTACTAGGAGCAAAGAGGATGTGCTTCCAGACCAGAGGCTCCTGGCCTGTTTTCATTCTGTCAAATGTATTTGCAAAGCAGAATCTCTTTGAAGAGAGAAGAGAGCCTAGGTCTTCATTTAGGTGAAGGAGAAATAAACTGGTGAGTGCACTCAGACCCTGTGGTGGGAGCCGGGTGCTGGGGTGGAGTAGGGCGGGACACTTGCCTATAAGGACATTTTGAAATTTGTTCTATGTTCACATCCTATTTTTAAAAAATGAACACAAATTGGAGCATAATCAGAAAAGCCGGGTTCCAGTATTGCACATACCAGTGACCAGCCTGTTCACCTTGGTCTCTCAGAGGCTCACTTTAATAACCACCCAGTTCTTAGGCTCCAAGAGTAGACACAAGAGGGACCTCTGTAAACTAGACGGGGCTGGGCACACTTAATTATTATTTACTCTTCCTTCAGTCCCTCTCAGGAGACAATAGCTGAGGCCTTCACTATTGGCCACAGTGTGAGGGTCTCTTTGTGTGAGTCTGGGTGTGTATGTCTGGACATGAGTGTGTGAGTCTAGGATGTGTGTGTGTCTCTGTGTGTGTCTAGACATGTTTGGGTGGGGTGTGTGTTGACTATGAAGTTGACCATTACAGGGTCTCTGCCCCAAGGAGCTCCTGGTGAAGCAGGATAGGAGGCCAAGTGAAAAACTTCCTCCAACACTCTTGAACTCCGACAAGCACCAAATAAAGGGCTGACAAATGTGAGCGCACAGAGAAGGGAACCCACCAACTCAAACAGGGGCCTTTGCACTGGCTCTTCCCTCTGCTTGAAGTGCTCTTCAAGGCCCACTCTTGCCTCCTCTAACTCTTTGAGCAAATGGCACCTTCTCGCAAGGCCTACTTGGTCACCCCATTTAAATAGCAACTTTCAGGCTGGGTGCTGTGGCTCATGCTGTAATCCCAGCACTTTGGGAGGCTGAGGCAGTAGGATCACTTGAGCCCAGGAGTTTGAGACCAGCCTGGGCAACACGCTGAAACCGCATCTCTACAAGAAATATAAAAATTAGCTGGGCATGGTGGTATGTGCCTGTGGCCCAGCTACTTGGGAGGCTGAGGTGGGAGGATGACTGGAGCCCAAGGAGATCAAGGCTGCAGTGAACAGTCATTGTGCCACTCTACTCCAGCATGGGCAACAGAGTGAGACCCTGTCTCTAAATAAATAAATAAACAAACAAATAAATAAATGGCAACTTCATCCCACACTCCCTAAACCCACCCCTGCTTTATTTATATATTTATAGCCCATGCATTTCTTTTCCTTCTTTTTTTTTTTTTTTTTTGACAGTGTCTTGCTCTGTTGCTCAAGCTGGACTGCAGTGGCATGATCATAGCTTACGACAGTCTTGATCTCCTGGGCTCAAGCGGTCCTCCCACCTCAACCTTCCTAGTAACTGGGACCACAGGCATATGCCACCGTCACCAGCTAAATTTTTGATTTTTTTGTAGGGAAGAGGTCTCGCCATGTTGCCCAGGCTGGTCTCAAACTCCTGAACTCAAGCAATCTTCCTGCCTCAGCATCCCAAAGTGTTAGGATTATAAGTGTGAGCCACTATGCCCCACTGCATTTATTTTCAAAGACAGCAAAGTTAGCTATATGCAACTAACTTAAAATGCTGTATGTTTTACTCACTTATTTTGTTTTATTATCTGTTTTCCTCATTTCCTACATTAGAATGAAAGCTCCATGAGGGAAGCTACCATGTCTGCTTTGTTCACAGCCTGTGTCTCTAGTGCCTAGAACAGTACCTGGCACATAGTAGGCACGCAAGAGGTATTTGTGGCTATGGTGGTAATCGGGTGGGTGTTTGGGGTAGATGGTAGCAAGGCCACGGGCATGCCTCTCTATTCTGGAGGGGTGGCTGGAGGTCTGAGGTGGCAGCAGTGGACTGAAGGGGCACCTGTGGTGTGTATCTGATGTGGAATCTGATGCAGATGGGGTGATGGAGGCAGAAGCAGTCCAACAGGCACAGGGAAGAAGATGTGGCCTGAGAAAACCTGAGACATTTTGGAGGCCATTCTGGATGCCCCAAATTCGAACTCAGTGCCCATTTCCTCCCTCTGCCACCCTGAGGATCCAGAGCCTATTGATATCAGGGAAGGAATAGTCAGGGGACACATTTGGAGGTCGGGGAAGGTGCTGGTGGACCCATTTATGAGAACCGAAGGCCACTTGAGGGTGTCTTGGCTAGGGGAAAGTACCTGGCTGGGTAGAGGCATTTGGAAGGGAGGAGGTAGAGGGCATTTGGAAGGGAGGAGGCAAAGGAAAGCCTGCAGTGGTGGCTGGATTGTAGGCTTGGTGAGAACAGACATGTTTCTCTGAGCATTGGAGAATACGAGCAAGGCCCAGGACCGGAGAGTGCTCACCAGACCAGAGGCCAGAGAAGAGGCCTGGCTGGGAAGGGCTTCGAAGACCAGGCCAGGGAGTCAGGATAGAATCCCGGGGGGCCCTGGGAGCCCCTGACGATCTGGAGCCAAGCATAGGAGGTGGCAATGAAAGGAAGTTGTATTCAGGAAGAACTGCCACTCAAGGGTCTTTCTCGATGCCAGCTGCCCAAAGAGGAGGAAGAGACATGCTCTGTAAGCCTTCTTATAGACAGAGAAGGGGGATAGAGAGGCTGTTTCCCTTTGGCAGTTCATTCATTCACTCTGTCACTCATTCGCTTTATTAAGCACGTAATGTGTACTGGACTCTATTCTGGAATCGGGGAATGTCACCAGAAATTAGCCCTGAATTTTGACCCCATGCAAGGCAGAGAGTGCCCTAGAAGAGGCATGCCAGCTCTGAGGAGGCTGTGGTTGTGCCCAGCTGAAAGACCGGAGAGGGCTCCCTGGAAGGGGAAGCATCTGAGCTGGGCCCTCCATCATGGTCAGCAGTTTGAAAGTCAGTTGTTCAGGAAGAGAGGATGGTTCTACTCCGGAGCGCCTCACCAAGAGGTTTTACCATATATCGCTTCATTTAATTCACCGAGCAACCTTGGAGATGGTGAAGGCAGAGGAAGTGACTTATTTTACAAGGTGAGGAAATAGGATCTTGGGACCAAGCCCAGACAGGGTAACTGTTCAGCCCCAGGTCACCAGGCTGACAGCAGCAGGGTTGGAACTAGAACCCAGAGCTGTTGGACTCCTGGCCAAGTGCTCATCCTGTGGGTTCACAGAAGTCACTGGTTTGCTTTCCAAGATGCTGTGGAGAAGCTGTCAGCAGATTTCTAACATGAGGGATCTTGCTCTGTCCCCTCCCTGACTCTAGAGAGGGCTCAGGACAGGGACCAGTGACTCACTCCAGGCTCCTCACTCGTTGGTCAACAGTAGGCAGTGCCCAGAATAGAAAAAAAAAAAAAAAAAAAAAAAAAGCCTCAGACTCTGAGTTTGAGGACTTGGGGCTGATCCCAGCTGGTCCCATGTCCTGGCTGTACAGCCTTGGGCAAAGCACTTCACCTCTCTGGGCCCTTCAGTTTCCTGCTCTGTCAAATAGGGACACTGTTCACTCCAGTACTCCCCATCTCCAGGGAGTTGAGAAACTGAAGCCATAATGGGTATGACCCACATAAACATTAGCTAGTATTATTTATAAGAAACTGGCCGGGCGCGGTGGCTCAAGCCCGTAATCCCAGCACTTTGGGAGGCCGAGATGGGCGGATCACGAGGTCAGGAGATGGAGACCATCCTGGCTAACACGGTGAAACCCCGTCTCTACTAAAAATACAAAAAACTAGCCAGGCGAGGTGGCGGGCGCCTGTAGTCCCAGCTACTCAGGAGGCTGAGGCAGGAGAATGGCCTGAACCCGGGAGGCGGAGCTTGCAGTGAGCTGAGATCCGGCCACTGCACTCCAGCCTGGGCGACAGGGCGAAACTCCGTCTCAAAAAAAAAAAAAAAGAAAAGAAACTGGGGGTTGGCCATACCACCAGAATGATGACAAGGACACTAGGACACTGCTACTACTGCAAGCTAACTTAAACTGAGCCCTCACCAGGCCCAGTGGGAAGTGCTTTACATACATTAATTCATCCAGTAAAGCGAGGACTTGAAAACATTAGCAGTAAAAGCATCATCAATATGTAAAGATAATGATGATGATAAAGGTATCTTGCAAAGCAAAGTAATTAAGACATTCACAAGTCTTTAAGAGCAATTGAGGGCCATGCAGACTCTGTCCCCTGGCCTCTTGACACAACTCTGGGCCTTTACTTCCTTCATCCTCCGGGTATAGGCAGCCAGCCCCTCACTCTCAGCCCCCTAGTCCGTGGAGGTTGTTCAGGCCCCAAGCCAGGCCAGCCTGAAGATTCCTATTCCCAGGCAGCTGGGCTGTGGCCCCAGGAGGGCAGCCAACAAGGGGCCTAGTGGCTTATCGCTCTGCAGCGACTCCCCAGCGGGCAGACTGTCTCCGCTGCTGCAGAGCAAAGCTGATAAAGAGGACAGAGGCTTGTGTTTACTGGGGCCGAGTCTGGGGAGAGTCGGGCCTCCCAGGGGCGGCCCTGTCTCCTCTGGGAACAGACTGTCTGTTTGCGGAGATACCATCACATTCCTGCAGCTTCGGCCACCCCAGGATGGACTGGGGGAGGGAGTGGCGGAGATGGGTGGGGAGGATGCAATATGACAGCTGCGGCCCTCTGTTTCCCTGGGGCCAATGCTGAGGAGGCCTGAACTGGGTCCTCCAGGGGGATTCAGGTTTCCCAGCCTGATTGCCAAGTACTTTAGATCATTAATAGCCAACACGGGTACAGTACTCTACAGTTTACAAAGTATTTTCTCAACATTTACCTTTGTGGGTCTTCCAGATAGCCTTCCATTCACACAGTCTGGGGTAATGTTTCATAGAAGGGAAATGCCCAGCAAGACTGGGGCAGGGGAACTGAGTGACCCACAGCTGACCAGGCCAACTCATATTCATAGCTAACACTTTCGAGTACTTACCATGTGGCATGACTGCAGAGGCACTTAAGGCATATTAACTCATTTAATCTTTGCAACAGCCCTTATGAGGTAGGTGCTATCATTATATCCATTTTCCAGACGAGGACATTGAATCAGACGTAGGTTAAGTAGCTTGCCTAAAGTCACACAAACAGAAAATGGGAGTGCTGGGAGTTGAACCCCAGCAGCATGGCTCCAGAATCCCCACTGTACCCAATGTCCTACACAACCATCTTGAAGCAAGCTTGTGATGTATTTCTATTCTGTGTGCAAAGGCCGTGGGCATTTGCAGCTGCAGGAGGTGGCCTAGCTGGCTTTGGAATTAGAGCTGCATTCTACTCCCAGCAGTGACACTAATGAATGCTGTGGCAGAATCAGAACTCTGTGAGTCTATTTTCTCACCTGGAAAGTGAAAATAGCACCTGCCTTAGCAGAGAGTGTGAGATGTTGTATGTGAAAGATCTGGTACATAGGAAATTTTCATTAAAGAAGTACTATGACTACTTTGACAGAGGCACTGGGGAGGTGGCCTGTCCAAAATGGAAACTTCAGAAGAGTATCTCTTAAAAGAGAGGCCCAATTACTCAGTTATGGGAGCACAGAGGAGGGGTGACTTCTAATAGGAGGGATCAGGGTGTCCTCAAAGTAGGCAGCATGAGCAAGTGGTTGGGACTCTGGCTTCAGAGTTGGGCAGACTTGAGTTCAAATTCCAATATCCAGTCCTTACTCACTGTGTGACCTTGGGGAGTTACTTCTTTGAGTATGTAAAATGAGAACACTAAAAAAAAACCTGTCCATAGGGTTGTGAGGAATGGATGAGACCATTCAAAGGTCAAAGAGACCTTCTGGGAAGAAGCTCTGGGCACAATGGCAGGCACCTAGTAAGTACTCAATAAATGCTTCTGCCATTGTTGTTTACAGGGGGTTAAGGAGGTGGCAGTGAGGTAGGGTGGTGGGCAGAATAACAGCCCCCTAAAGATGTCGTGTCCTAATCCCTGGAACCTTTGAATGTGTTAGGTTACATGGCAAAGGGGAATTAAGGTTGCAGGTGGAATTAAGGTTGCTAATGAGCTGACTTTGAGATGGGGGAAATTGTCTTGGGTTATCTGATGGGGCCCTGCCTAATTGCAAGAGTCCTTATAAGTGGCAGAGAGGCAGAAGAGGCAGTGTCAGAGTGATATGAGTGAGAAAGGCTCTACCAGCCATTCATGTCTTTGAATTGGAGGAAGGGGCCACAAGCCAAGGAATGCAGGCTGCCTCTGGAAGCTGGACAAGGCAAGAAAATGGATTCTCTCCTAGAGCCTCCTGAAAGGCAGGAAGCCCTGCCAGTGCTCTGATTTTAACCCAGTGACACCCATTTTGGACTTCAGACTCCCAGAACTATAAGAAAGATAATAAATATGTGTTGTTTGAAACCACTAAGTTCATAGTAATTTGTTATAGGAGAAAAAGGAAAGTGATATAGAGTGCGAGTTGGTCCTTGAAGACTGGCAGGATGGTCACAGGCCAAGGTGGGGCAGAACAGCACAGGAGGCGGAAACTGAGCCTTCAAAGGCCTGTGGGTGGCCGGGAGCACTGCATCATGCCTATAATCCCAGCATTTTTGGAGGCCAAAGCAGGTGGATCACCTGAGGTCAGGAGTTTGAGACCAACCGGGGCAACATGGTGAAACCCCGTTGCTACTAAAAATACAAAAATTAGTCAGGCGTGGTGGCCTGACTATAGTCCCAGCTACTAAGAAGGCTGAGGCAGGAGAATGGCATGAACCCGGGAGGAGGAGGTTTCAGTGAGCCGAGATCGCACCACTGCACTCCAGCCTGGGCGACAGTGTGAGACTCAGTCTCAAAAAAAAAAAAAAAAAAAAAAAGGCCTGTGGGCTTGAAAGCACACTTGGCTTTTCCAAGTGGGGAACACTTGGGAAAGCTCATGTGGTTCTTTGCAAAAATGGACATAATTTTCCATTATTCTCCATGCCTGCCAGTACCTATGCTCATTTGCAATGTAACTTGGTAACTCTTCCCATCAAGAGATAGAGTCTATTTCTCCACATCTTGAATCTGGGTTTGGCCCTATGACTTGCCTTGGCTAACCGTATGCAAATTCCAAGCTTGGGCCTCAGGAGACTTTGTACACTTTTGCATTCACTCTTGCTGTTCTTAGGCGGAACACTGCCACTGCCTAAAATCAAGCCCAGTGTAACCAGCAGCCTTGAAAATGGCTCCTGGCGTGAATGCCCTGTGTGATCCTCTCCCATTGAGTATGGGCTGGACCTAGAGACTCGCTTCTCACCAATAGAACACTGGTAAAGCGATAGGTTGGTGCCTCTGATATTGGGTTTTAAAAGGCTGTGTGACATCCATCTTGCGGTCCGTTTTTTGTTCCCTTGCTGAAGGGGTCACTGTTCCCTGGCCGAGGGGGTCCAGCTGCCCTATGGAGAAGCCCAAATGGCAAGGAAATGATATCTCTCCCCAGCAGCCAGTGAGGACCTGAGAGCTACCAAAAGGCACATAAGTGAACTCGGAAACAGACCCTCCCCATCTGATACCTTGACTGTAGCCTTGTGAGAGAGGCTGAGCCAGAGTATGCAGCTCAGCAGCACTTGAGTTCCTGACCCACAGAAACTGTGAGAAAATAAATGTGTCTTATTTTTAGCTGTCTAATTTGTTACACAGCAACAGATAACGAATATACTTCTAGGCTAGTCTGCTGGATGATGAGTGACATATGGCCTAGTCACTTCCTTTCACCCAGCCAACACCCAGACAACCACCAGGCAAGTGAGTGAGACATCCTAGACCAGCCTGCTGTCAGCTGCTTGCAGACATGTGAGTGAGCCAAGCCTGGCCCAGATCAGCAGAACTGGGCAATAACAGAAGTTGTTGTTTTAAGCCACTGAGTTTTGGGGGTGATTATTTTTCCCAGCAATAGCTGACTTCTGTAGCCCGAGGGTTATGCATGTAGCAGGAACTGAAACCAGGAAACTGGGTAGGGGGCTAAGCATGGAGGGCTTTGATGATGGAATAAGGCATTTGGAATGGGGGCAGGTTTTTGAGCAGGAGAATAACATCGTGATCAGAGCTGTGGTTAAGGAAGTTTCTTGCAGCAGCAGGGAGTGGCATGAATCACAGGCAGGGTAATCACTTAGAAGGCTGCTATCATGAGGCAGATGAGCAGTGATGGAGGCCTGAAATTGAGTAAAGGGTTGAGGTGTGGAGAGAGTTAGAAGTGGAACCAATAGATCCTATTCTGTGTGGAATGGGGGACAGGGCAGTGGGAGAGAAGTTGATACCCAGGTTTTGACTCTGGGATACTGAGTGGTTGGTGGTACTATTGACAGAGATGGGGAAGTCAAGATGGGGGATAGGGAGATGCATGCTATTTGGTGGACTGAGGGTTAAGTGCCAAAGAGACCTTCTGGGAAGAGGCCCAAGAGACAGTGATTCAAGACTGCAAAGGGAGCTCTGTCCCAGTCCAGTGTATTGATCAGGTTTGAGGAAGGATAGAGAATAGCACCTTCTGGCTGGGTAACTGAGGGAGCTGGGCAAAGGATTATTGCAAAAGTATGGGAAGGGTTTGAGAATTGCATTAAGGGATGTTGAAGTATCCTGGGGCTGGAAATGATGGGGAGCTTGCTTCTTCTCCTAGGCCTGAGAAGGCAAGGGAGGGAGCAGGAACCGGAACCAGAGGAGGTAGAGTACGGAGAGTGCTGCCTGATGGAAGCTGTGGCCTTTGGTTGAAGATACAGCAGACTTATGGCAACCCAGCAAGGAGGGCACCAGGAGAACAAACACTTTGACCTCTCCCTCTTCCCATTCTGTGAGGACTTCTTTGGCATTCCCCATTAGCTAAGTTCACCCTGAAGTCAGACAGCAAGGTTGCCTGTAGATGTGGACCATACACATCAGCCTTGCAGGACACAGAGAGCGTGGAGAAGGGGAGGGCCTCACAGAAGATACCTAGCCACCTAACACATGGTGAAATTCCTTTAGCCCGTGTTAGCTGATGACCCTGTTCTGGGAAATGAGATTTGAGGAGAAACCTGGTAGGCAGTTTCTGGGTAAAAGTTTTTTACTCTTAGAAGGAAGACAGCAGGAGAGATGTTCTTCAGGGTGTCTGATGTGATGCCTGGAACTGCAGCAGCCATTTTGCAACTGCAAGGGAAGCCAGTGGAGGCAAAACTGACCCACTGTGGATGGAAATACAAATAGAAAGAACTAGGTTCTTGATTACTTCGTGGAGCTTCTCTAAGAGCCTGTCCTACATCCAGGTTTTTTTTTTTTTTTTTTTTTTTAATGAAATAATAAAGATTCTTATTGTTTGAACCACTTTGAGTTGGATTTCCAGTTACTTGCAGCCCAAAGCCTTCTTTTTAAAAATTTTTTTTTTTTTACCCAAACAAAAGCACCAAAGCATTCTAATGGACATAGCTGCCATCCACCACATTCAAGCCCCTGTGCAAGCTCTATAGCTTCCACAGAGTACAGGTCAAGCCCTCCTGTTTCTTCTGCTGACCACAGATTTGCACTAACTGCATCAGATTCAGTGAGAATTTCAAATCCTTTTTCAATCTATGACAAAATAAACAGACAGAAGTAGGTCATGGGGGTGCTCTTCCCTTAACTTAGGAGAAACTGAGGAGAAATCCAGCTAAAGGCAGTGGAGATAGTGAGGGCATTAATCTGAGTCTCTGGGATGGGCAGGAGAGAGAGCAGAGGTAGGAGACTCGTTCCCATTACCCACCTCCCTGAGACGTGTGGTGCATTCACAGAGACCCAGGCTCTCAGTCTTTGTTTCCCTGTCCATCAGCTAAAGGCTAAAGTGGGCCCCACCCAGTCTGGACATGCATCATTAGCACAGACTCCCCACGTGGGGCCAGCGAGTAGGCCTCTATTTTTCAGCATGGACTCCCCAACCTCAGTGCCATTGTATCTTCCCCCACCCAGGTTTTGCAGGACTTGCCTATATCCGGGTGTCAGAGTGAGTTCAGGGAAGGCTGGCCATCACTTGGGAACTTTAGAGAGAGGCAGATGGAAATAGGAGAGGAAGCTGCTGTCACAGGGGCCACACTTGGCTCACCAGAGAAAGTCACTTGGCATCAGCAGCTAGTATGATGGATTTACCATGCCCGCCTTGCCCACAGTGGAGTCCCAAAAGGTGGCCATTGTCAAATGACTGCACCCATAGTCTTCTGTGCTTCACCCTCTTCTGTGGGCTTCCCTGGCCTAGGGAAGTGATGGACTCTTCTCCATCTAAGTCATGTCATGGAAACCCCTCCAGAGCTGAAGACAGACAGATCTGGCTCTGAGTCTCTCTACTATCCCTTCTTAGATGTGGGGCAGGAAACTAGCCTCTGAGATTCATTTTTCTTATCTGTAAAAGAGGCTCTTACACTAATTACCTGAACAAATTTATTGTGAGTTTCATATGAGATAATGACTAATATTTTCAAAGCATAACCATCTAGCGTCCCATTCTTTCAATATCCTCTCCACTAGAGGTCAGCGGGGCAGGAAATCTGACAAAATCAACTGTTCATGAGGCATAAAGATAATAATAGTGTTAATAGCTTAAATTCAGTGGGCATATACTGTGTGCCAGGTACCATTCTAAGCACCTTATTTATATTGGCTCAAATAGACTCCAGTATTACCTCCATTTTACAGATGAGGAAACTGAGGTTAATTTGCCTACAGTAATACAGGTATGAGAGGGCAGAGCTGGGCTTTGACCCCAGGCAGTCTGTCTCCAGAGCCTGTGCATTTAGCTGTTGTGGGGCCTCAGAGCTACCAATGGTGTTTGAGGATGGTACTGACGCCGGTCGAGAGGCTTCTGTAGAGGCAGGTAGTATAGGGTAGTCAGGGTGCACAGGCCTGGCAAGTCGTCAGAACTGGCTTCAAGTCCAGGGCTCTGCTTCCTAACTGTGTAACACTGGGCAAGTTAGTTAACCTCTCTGAGCATTGATTTTCTAACTAGAAGTGGTAAGAGTTGAATTAAATTAAAAAACAAAAACAAAAACCCAACCCTGACACAAATCCTAGTCCTAAGAGGCTGTCCTCAAAGGACTCCACCCCACCTGCTCTGTTCCCCACTCATGGCTAGGTTGGTTGAGGGAGGCTGGGAAGGGTCCACAAGGATCCATAAGGGAAGACCACTCAATCAGATGAGGCATGTGAGCTCCCTGAGAGCAGGGGCTTGACTTGCCACCTAGAAGCCTCCTCCCATGCCTCTGACATATGAATGTGTGAAAGAGTGAAATAATGCATGGAAAAAAGAATGAGTAGGAGGGCTAGAAAGAGGCGGACATTTTACCCACAGAAAAAAACCCAAGGGAGGGTTTTGTGCAATTCCAGTGATAATATCCAGGATGCAAGATGGCAGGTCAGTCAGGATAAGCTAGGTAATGCTGTGGTAACAAACACCCCTCTAGTCCCAGCGGCTTTCCAACAAACATGTTTATTTCTTGTTTATGCACTGTAAGACAGGTTACCAGGGTGCTCTGTTCTTCCAAGTTACTCGAAGATCCAGCTGAAGGAAGCTCCACGTTGACATACTTTTATAATGGTGGCTGTAGAGAAAAGAGGATGTGACAAACCCCACATTGGTTCTGAAGTTGTCTGCCCAGAAATGTCTTACATCCCTTCTGCTCATCCTTTCTGCTCATATTTCATCAGTCAAAACAAATTATATGGTCACACTTAAGTTCAAGTGGATGGGGAAGTACCATCCTTACAGAAATGACAGGACTGGCTGTTTTCTTTATTATTATTATTATTATTATTTTTGAGACAGAGTCTCACTCTGTTGCCAGGCTGGAGTACAGTGGCGCGATCTTGGCTCACTGCAACCTCCGCCTCCCAGGTTCAAGCAATTCTCCTGCCTCAGCCTCCTGAGTAGCTGGGAGTACAGTCATGTACCACGATGCCCAGCTAATTTTTGTATTTTTAGTAGAGACGGGGTGTCACCATGTTGGCCAGGATGGTCTCAATCTCTTGACCTCGTGATCGGCCCGCGTCAGCCTCCCAAAGCGCTGGGATTACAGGCGTGAGCCACCGTGCCCAGCCAGGACTGGCTGTTTTTAACAGGCCTAATCACCACCATTCATGGTATAGGCCAGAGGGCCACTTGGGCTGAATGCAGCTCACAGACATGGTTTGTTTGGCCTGCTCAGTGTTTTAAATATTTTTATGTGGTTTCTAACATTTTTGACATCATAATATGTCATATACAAATCTGTATACCTGGCTACATTTGAAATTTGGACTATTAGGTGACAGAGAGTATCTTAGTCCATTCAGGCTGCTATAATAAAATACCATAGAGGTGGTTTATAAACAGCAGAAATTAATTTCTCACAGATCTGGGAAGTCCAAGATCAAAGCACCAGCAGATTTGGGGTCTGGTGAGGTCCTTCCTGGTTCACAGATGGTTGTCTTTTTGCTGTGTCCTTACTTGACAGAAGGTGGAGGGAGGTCTCTGGAGCCTTCTTTATAAGGTCACTAATCCCATTCAAGAGGGCTCTACCCTCGTGACCTAATCACCTCCCACTGCTCCACCTCCTAATATCATCACATTGGTGATTAGGTTTCAACATGTGAGTTTTGCAGGGGCACAAACATTCAGTCCATTGCAGTGAGCCCCATTACTCTGACATGGATTAAGTTGGGCCAGTTATAACAGAAAAACTCAAAATAGCAGTAGCTTAAATGAGATGGATGCTTCTTTCTCATATAAAAGAAGTCAGAAGATTAATAGACAGCCCAGGCCTGGCATGGCAGACTCAAAAAGCCATCAGGGACTTATGCTCCTCTCTCTTTCTGTTCTTCCATCTTCAGTGTATGGCTTCTTTTTTTGTCGTTGTTGAGATGGAGTCCCGCTCTGTCACCCAGGCATAATCTCGGCTCACTGCAACCTCTCCCTCCTGGGTTCAAGCAATTCTCCTGTCTCAGCCTCCTGAGTGGCTGGGATTACAGGTGCGCGCCACCACGTGCAGCTAATTTTTGCATTTTTAGTAGAGACAGGGTTTCACCATGTTGCCCAGGATGGTCTCGAACTCCTGACCTCAGGTGATCCACCCACCTCGGCCTCCCAAGGTGCTGGGATTACAGATATGAGCCACGGTGCCCAGCCCAGTGTATGGCTTTTCTCTGCAAAGGTCGCTTCATGGTCCCTGATGACTTCCAGGGCTCCAGCTGTCACATCTATAACCTAGGCCAAAGAAGGAAAGGTTGAAGGCAAAAAAAGGTGCTTCTCGGCTGAATCAGCAGCCCTTATGCAGTCTTTCCAGAAGTCTCACACAATGCTTCTCTTTGCATCTTATTGGCCAGAAACAGTCACATGGCTACACTGAGTGCAAGGGAGAGACAAGGGGTAGTTATGTGACTGTGCTCAGGCCAAGGTAGTCTTTTTTTCCAGGACAAAATTTGCCCAGTTAAAAATAATTTAAATAAGAATAATCATTCTGCTATTAAGGAGAAAAGGGAGAATTGAGGTTGTCAACTGAGGTTGTCTCTGCCTTGGGCCTGCAGTCCTGATTGTGGAGAAGCATATGCTTCACTAACGCTGGGCCTGAGCTCACCATGGCTTTATACCTTTCTTTCTTTCTTTTTTTTTTTGAGATGAGTCTCGCTCTGTCGCCTGGCTGGAGTGCAGTGGTGCAATCTTCGTTCACTGCAAGCTCTGCCTCCCAGGTTCACGCCATTCTCCTGCCTCAGCCTCCTGAGTAGCTGGGACTACAGGCACCCACCACAACATCCAGCTAAGTTTTTGTATTTTTAGTAGAGACGGGGGTTTCACCGTTTTAGCCAGGATGGTCTTGATCCCCTGACTTCGTGATCCACCCACCTTGGCCTCCCAAAGTGCTGGGATTACAGGCGTGAGCCACCGCACCTGGTTGGCTTAATACCTTTCTAGTACTCAGTGTCAGTTACGATTCATCTTTGGGCTTATGTTGGCTTTTTTTTTTTTTTAAGTGAAACTAAGAGGAGAAAGAAATATTTCCTATTCTTATGTCTCTGTTAAAAATCAAAAGAGCAAAGGATATACCAAGAGAGTTATATATTTCAGGAAAAGCAAAAAAGGAAGCATATTTCTTTGGGGAAGGGAAAAATATTCCTAGCTGTGTATCATGCAAATAAGTTATGTTGAAAACATGCAACTTACCACATTATCATGAAATGGCTGACTTGCTTTACTGACCACTCTGGCCTGGCAGGCACTTTACTGGGTGGGTAGCTCCCTGGAAAGACAGGGGACCTCAGCCTCCCTGGCTCTGCACAGTGCATCCCTCTTCCTGGGAGGAGGACAGCCCTGTTTTGTCCAACCCCTCTTACCCCTCATTTGGAATTATCTCACCCTTCTTTGTATTCAGGGCTTATTTTGAGCAAGTTCAAAACTGCCTTGCAAAGTTCAAGATCATTATGGCAGGCAAAAATGCAGTGAAATAGCACACCACTGTCAGTTAATTACTAAAAATCCTTTAATAGCTGACATTATTATAAATTATATACCCATGATGACAGGGACAATTGGGCTCTCTGTTTTTCTTGCCCTGCATTGGAACCCCAAACAATGCTGTCTTGTTGGGGAGAATGACCTGGATGCACTTGCAGGCAAGTTGGGAGTTTACATGGGCTACCTTTGCTGACCACACAGGCCCTGGTCCTCTGAGGACACCCTGCTCCTGGGTGGGGATGAGGCAGTTGCCTGACAAGGCCCCAGAACCAACCCTGCCTCCATTTCCACCCCCCTTCTCCACTGCTATTGCTACAGAAGTATCTTCTTCTTGAACCTCCCAACTCCCTCTGTCTTTCTGTTTTTCTGCCGATCTAGGCCCAGCTCAAAGAGCCCCTCTTCCAGGCAGCCTCTCCTTATTCTCCTTCCCAAAGCTGCAGACTCCTGGTAGGTAGATTCTCTTTTGTCTTTTGTGTCTGGTGTGTAAAGTATACATCTTAAATGTAAACCTTGATGATTTTTTTACATATGTGTATACAATTTAACCTTTTTCCAGATCAAAATGTATATACTATTTAACCTTTTTCCAGATAGAAATGTATATACAATTTAACCTTTTTCCAGATCCAAATGTGCATCCTTTCTTAACTCAAAAATGTTACTGTGTGTAAGAATCCCCACAGGAGCAGGTAAAAACTGCAACCTCTGGCCTAACCCAGAGATGCTGGTTGAGTGGGCCTGGGATGGCCTAGGAGTCAACAGGTTAGCTATACCCAGGCCTTCAGGTAGAGGCGCCTGTGGTCCACCCTTGCAGAAACCCACCCAATGCTTCCTGGGATAAGTCCTGTGTCTTCTTAGCTACTCCTCTGTTGGGGGGTGGGGCATGCTCTGGTCCCTTTTATCTGGGGGCCCAGAAAGGTTTTGGGTTGAAAGCAGCACCCGCAGGGGTCGATCCAGGCTGGATGCAGCCTGAAACTGCAGTATGGGAAGCTGTCTTTAAGAAAATAATACTTTGTTGGGCACAGGGTCTTGTAAGGGCTTCCTACAACTGATGTTTGCCCACTTTCAATCCACTCAGGCAGCCACCAATAATTCATGGTCTTAGAAGTGGTTGAGGGATGGCCGGGCGCGGTGGCTCAAAACTGTAATCCCAGCACTTTGGGAGGCCGAGATGGGCGGATCACAAGGTCAGGAGATTGAGACCATCCTGGCTAACACAGTGAAACCCCGTCTCTACTAAAAAAAAAAAAAAAAAAAAATACAAAAACCTAGCCGGGCGAGGTGGCGGGCGCCTGTAGTCCCAGCTACTTGGGAGGCTGAGGCAGGAGAATGGCGTAGACCCGGGAGGCAGAGCTTGCAGTGAGCTGAGATCCGGCCACTGCACTCCAGCCTGGGCGACAGAGTGAGACTCCGTCTCAACGAAAAAAAAAAAAAAAAAAGAAGTGGTTGAGGTGAGAAGTTGTTTGCCAGACAAGACAGATCCACTCTCCAGCTCACCCCTTCCATCCACAGGTATAGCCATGGAGATCTTGGGCCCTGCCCCATACTAGAATGACCTCAGGGAGCTAAAAAAGCAAAAATAACCAACACACTTGGGCCCCACACCAAATATTCTGATTAAATTGGTTTGGAATGGGGACTGGGCTTCAGTAGTTTTTTAAAACTCTCAGGTGACTCTAATACACAGCCAAAACCGAGACCCGCTGAGCAGAGACTTGATTCTGAATTCTAATCTTTCCTTATCTGCTCCAGACTTATACTAAGAGAATGCCAAGTGAATGCACCTCCCACCACTACCTTCCACCTCTCCCTCTGAAGGGGCTGGGACTCCTGGCTGTGGTCAGTGTTCTCAACGCCAACCATGTACCTGGCCCACCTCCAGTGCACCCCTTCCATTTTGGGGACAAATCAACCAGTAGTAATGGGCGTTATTAAGCATCATACATTATTTCTAATCCTCAGGGCAACCCTGCGTTTTAGCAGGGAGGATGCTGAGCTCAAGAAGCCTTAGTGATTGCTTTACAGTGGTCCAGAGGATAAGTGCTGGAGCTGGGACCAAATCCAGGTCTTCATGGCTCCGAAGCCAATGTGTATTTCCCTGAGCCAGGCTGCTCCTAGAAGCAGTGCCTGTTTACTGAATACAGTTGCCCAAGGTACAGGCCCAGGGCTGGCTTATCCATTAGGTACAGCAGGTCCAGGGCCTAGGGCCCATGATATCTTAGGGGGACTACAAAATGTTTTAATTTTAATTGTATTTAAAGCAATAATAATGGTAGTAATAAATATATAACAACTAATCCAGCCTGGATTTCATTTGTCTTGATGCCAATACACTAGTGAAATATATTTTTTAAAAGTGGCATGGGAGAAGGGGCCTGTGAAGACAGTGTCTAAGGCCCATGGAAGTCATAATACCCTGGAGGGCACTGGTGACTATGTCCTTCAGCCCCTTCCAGAGCACGGCTCAGGCTAGTGGGAATTAAGCAAGGAATGTTTATTACACACTTTCTGTGTGCCTCATTCTGGGAAGTAAATAAGAGCATAAAGCCTGTCCTGGTCTGCCTAGGAAGAGGAGATGTACACACAGGAAACTAAAAGCAAGACAAGACAGGATGCACGTTCTGACTGTCGGCAGTTCTTACTTAGATCTCTTCTTGGTTTTGTCGTTTCATTTGTCAGTTAGTCAGTGTTCTGCTTTGCAGGTTACTGAATTGTTTTATGTACTTAATGATTTAATCAACAATTATTTTGTTGATTTCTTCCTTTCTTCAACAAATATTTACTATTTTAATAATATATTTATTATTTTAAAATACTTGTGTGTGTGTGTGTGTGTGTGTGTGAGGTTGGAGACAGGGTCTCACTATGTTGCCAGGCTGGAGTGCAGTGGTTCTTCATAGGCATGGTCAGGGCACATTTTGGCCTCAAACTCCTGGCTTTAAGCAATCCTCATGCCTCAGCCTCCCGAGTAGCTGGGATTACCACTGTACCTGGCCCTGATGTAATTGTTTTTGAATGGGTAATTCAGCTCATGGTGCAAAAATTCAGGAGGTACGGAAGGATATATACCAAGAAGGCTGAGGGCAGGAGAGAGGTCTCTTTTGTACTGAATCTTTGGTCTCTCTTATATTTTGTACCAAGTTCAAGTATTACCAATTTATTAGAATAAAAATAAGCAAGCAAACAAAAAACCAGATGGGTACGGGTTGAAGAGTTTATTCACCCAGCTTTCCAGTCTTCTGGTTTCCTTCCCCAGAAGCAACCATTTATACCAGCTTATCATGTATCTTTCCAACATTTCTGTGTATACAAGCCTTTATGCTTTTAAACATTTCAAGCAAATTGTAGCACACTGTCTACATCGTTGTTAGTTAATGTCTTGATCTTTTTTTTTTTTTTTGAGAGGGAGTTTCACTCTTGTCACCCAGGCTGGAGTGCAATGGAGTGATCTTGGCTCACTGTAACCTCTGCCTCCTGGATTCAAGAGATTCTCCTGCCTCAGCCTCCCAAGTAGCTGGGATTATAGGCATGCGCCACCACGCCCGGCTAATTTTTGTATTTTTGGTAGAGATGGGGTTTCACCATGTTGGCCTGGCTAGTCTCGAACTCCTGACCTCAGGTGATCTGCCCGCCTCAACCTCCCACAGTGCTGGGATTACAGGCATGAGACACCGCACCTGGCCTGTGTTGATCTTTTTATACAGGGGGCCCCCCTCCTTCTTCTTCAACAGTTGGGTGATATACCTTAGTTTCTTTAACTACTGCTAATTTCTTTATCTTGTATTGATAAAGTTAAGGTTGTTTCCAATCTCTTTTTGCTATAAAGTAACCTTATGGAGCCTAACTCCCCGCTTTCAGTTATACAATACATGACCATGTACAGGTATCATTTCAGTCATATGCAAGCACATCGCTATTGTATATGTATAAATTGGAATTGCAGGGTCAACATATGGGCATTGCTGCAAGGGGGGGGGCGGGAATTGGTACAACTTCTCTGGAGTACCCAGTTTAACTTTTGATATCTATCAAAAGTTAAGATCTGTCTCCTCTCCCTAAAACAGAGCACCTCCTGGGTGCTGGGTTAGGGGTGCAGAGATGAGGACTCAGGCTTTGCTCTTGAGGGTCTCTCCAAGGTGGACAAATCATCTCCAGCCCTAGGAAGTAGGAATGTAAAATGCCAGGGCAGTGCAAGGAAGATAGCCTTGGGCTAGTCACTGGGGAGAAAGGGGGAAAAAATTTGCCCAGAGGAAAGGGAGGAAGGACATTCCAGGCAGATGGACCAGCAAGTGCAAAGTCTGGGATATTAGAGAGCAGGTGGGGCACTTTGGGGTGTTCCAGAGAGCAGCCCTCACTTGTTCAGGATTCATGTAGTGGAGTGGCAGGGAGATGGAGTGGGACCTGCTCCTAACAGGGCTGGGAGGTTACTCTTTAGCTTGTTAGCCAGGGGGATCCACTAAAGCATTCTCAATCAGGAAGTCTGATAGTCAGAGAGGACTGCTGGAAGGCTGTCTCTGGCCATGTTATAAAAGAGTGATTGAATGCAGACATTTTTTCAAATAAACTCCTAGTACCTGAAGGGCAGGGCTCCCTGCACTAACTGCCTTTGGTCCATAGTAAGTGCCCAGTAGAAATGCTCTGTTGAATTATAGCCGAGCACCAAAATGTGACACATCTCTGGTTATCGTTTCTCAACTGAGGGCTTCTACAATCCCCCGAAGGTTAGAAAAGCGAACCTCCTCCAGGAGGGAGAGGTCAGGTCTGTGATCAGTCTGGGGTCAGGGTCTGATGCTGCTCACAGTGACCATGACATGCTTCAGAAGTCTCCCATCCCTGTTCAGAACTCATGAGAACTGTGCATTCTATTCCCTCTATCTGGGTTAGCTTGAATATTAAAGATCAAATATACTACAAATGTAATATAAAAAATAAATTTCCGGGCCAGCCTCGGTGGCTCATGCCTGTAATCCCAGCACTTTGGAAGGCCAAGGCCAGTGGTTCACCTGAGGTCAGGAGTTCGAGACCAGCCTGGCCAACATGGCAAAATCCGTCTCTACTAAAAATACAAAAAATTAGCTGGGCATGGTGGGGGCACCTATAATCCCAGCTACTCGAGAGGCTGAGGCAGGAGAATCACTTGAACCCAGAAGGCGGATGCTGCAGTGAGCTGAGATCATGCCACTCCACTCCAACCTGGGCGACAAGAGTGAAACTCCGTATCAAAAATAAAATAAAATAAAATAAAATAAAATAAATAAATGTCCCCAACATCTGTGAATGAAGTAAGCTCTCCAGAAAAATCCCTTGATTCCAAAAGGCCCCACATTAGCCCAGTTTGAGGAGGATGGATTTAGGTAATGCAGGCTGACAGTGCTCACCCTGGCCTCTGTACAACTGCCTCCATCCCTTTTAACAACCATGAAACTCACTGCACTTTGCTCATTCATGCCTTCATCCATCCATTCATTCATTCATTCATCCATGCAATATTTTTGAAGGCTGACAATGCCCAGGACATTGCCCTCCCCTGTGGGTACACAAGGAGCAGAATAACAGTGGCAGCTCTAAATGCTTTGTACATATCTCGGTCAACTCTCACAATGACCATATGAGGTAATAACCTTATTAATCAGCTTATTGAGCTGCTGAGTCCTACAGTGTGCCAGAACTTTATTCATTTAACTCCCACCTTGGTCAAGTTGGTACACTTTACAGGTGAGGGAACTGAGAATCACAGAGGCTAAATAGTTTGCAGGGTTGCTATTAGTTCAGAGGCTTAACTTGGTAATGACTGACTCCATGCTCATTTCACTAATAAAAACTACTTTTGATTGAGCCCTTACCAGATGCCAGACACTGCGCTAAGCATTTTGATCTTCCAAACAACCTCCTTATATTATTATTACTATTACCAGCAAAAGATTAAGCATCAATGACATGAGTATACTGTTCAGATGTTCTTTTATACTTTCAAAGATGTGACAGCAAATCATGCTGGCTCTATCTTTAGGATATATAAAATGTCTGGGATCCAACTGCTGCTCCCCCACATCCACTGCTCTCACCCTGGTCCAAGCCACCATGGCCTCTGGCCTGGACCGCTGCCACAGTCTCCTACCAGGCCCTTCTCCCACCCCGCCCTTGCAGTCAGTTCATAAGGCAGTTCAAGGGAGGCTCTTGAAACAGAAGAGAGATCCTATTCCTTCTCTGCCCAGAACCTCCAGGGGCTCTCAAGTCACTCAGATGACAAGCCAAAGATCCAACACTAGCCTATATGAACTTACAATCTGCCCCCAATATTACTCCGATCTCATCACTTTTTTGATGGTCCTGGAATGGGCCAGGTCTGCTCCTATTTCAGGGCCCTTGTACTTGCTGTTCTCTGCGGCTGTGACATTCTTCCCCCAGATAGCATCATAGCTAATTTCCTCCCCACTCTACCCCCACCAGCAATACCTAGCTCAAATGTCACCTTCTCAGGGAGGCCTTCTCTGACCACTTTCTTTAAACCACAAACTGCCATCTCCCAACATTCCTTTCTCTTCTTCTCTGCTTTATTTTTGACCTCAGCACCTTTACCTTCAATACACTGGCTACCTGGTTATTTTATTATGATCTTCCCCTTAGACTCCTTGAGCTAGGAATGTTTGTGTTTTGCTTACTGCAGGATGGCTAGCACCTAGAGGAGGGCCTGGCACCCAGTAGGAGCTCAGTAATTTGTGTTAAATGAATGAACACAAAGTTCCATTCATTCACATATGCATTTTCCAAGGGAGAGAGGGTCTAGAGCATTCATCAGAGCTTCAGAAGGGTTGTTTACTACTGCCCACAGGTGCCCAACTCTCCCATTTGGGGCTATGTGGACCAAGCAGATTTACCCTCCAGAGGGGGAGACAATACCACTTAGCCACTTGGGCCTATAGTTAGTCTACAAAATTTGGGCCATAGGAGTTAATAAGTGGGACCCTGGTTTATCCATCAGTTTCGTATGAAGTGGGTCATGATGACTCAGTCTCCCTGCCAATCCACCTGCCTATAGCAAGAGGTGGCCCTGATCCCCTCTGCGATGTCTCTGTTCATAAGTGGTAGCCCCTAAATACTGCCCCTTTCCCACCACCCAGAAGTAACCTTTCCCTTGCATGATTTCTGCTGTTTCATGCCTTGTGCCTTCCCAGTAGTGTGGGACATTTCCCAAGGGCAAGGGACTGGTTTTCTTTTCTAGGACTAGGTGTTAAGAAGATGCACACACATCTCAGGCAGCTCTGGGTTCAAGTTTCAACTCTGCTACCTACTTGGTGTGTGATCTGTAACAAATTATTTAACCTCTGTGTTTCCTCCTCTAAAAATATGGGTCTAGGAAGAATAAAACCTTCTTCACTATGTTGTTGGGGGGATATGATGAGATACTGATGTGCTTGGCACAGGGATAAGCATGGAGTTAAGTGGGGGATTTTATTTCAACCACCCTACAAATATTTACTGAGTGCCCACTATGTGACAGGCATTGAACTAGGGACCAGGAAGAAGAAATGGGGCAAGTGCTGTCTTATGTGATATAGCTTTTCAATGGCACAGGCAGAATGGCATCAAATGGCCTCTCTGTGACTCCACTGCCTCCACGCTGCTGTGGGTGGCCTGGGCCTGCTACTTTCACCATCTCATCCCTTGTGGAGCTTACATCCCAAAGGTAGAGGAGAACAGATAAAAGATTGTACGGTTTTGAACTGGGACAAGCCCAGTAAAGGGGAAGCATAGAGTTCTTTGGGGAAAATACTGGAATAAGAGAGTGGGGGCACATTTGAATCTGAGGGGGTCAGAGTTACTTGTGAGTTAATTTGTGAGTAACTCGGGTGCAGAGACCTGTGGATAAGCATCAGGGACCCCACCTTCTTCCTTTCCTCTCTTTTCCCTGCATCCCCAGGTATTTGGAGCTTGCTCTCCAGTCTGGCAGTCTCGAGGGAGGGTGTTCTTGGGCTGTAGCATGTCCCTGCCCTGCTGGGCCCCGCCATACACACCCTCTAGTGGCCACAACGCATGCCAGGCACTAGGCTGAATGGGCCCTAGGAATCCAAGGACAGGAGGACTGTCACTGCTCTTCCCATCCTGACATTATCTCCACTCAGATGCAGTGGTCCTGTAAGGAGGGCTGCTTCTAGGTCCTCTTGTCACTTAATTTTGTCAATCACCTCCAGCATGATTCTTATTTCCACTGCACAGATGAGAATCCCAAGGCTCGTAGAGTCGAGGGAGGTAAGTAGGGTCAGTACTGAATTTAGGCCCACCAGACTCTGGTTTCCGTGAGCTTCAGGTGGCATCGCTCCTGAGCACATCAGGAACGATGCCACATCTCCCAGTGAGCAAGAGATGATGCCAGATTTTGCCCATTACTGCCCAGCAAAGAAGGCAGGTCTCCCCAGAAAGGTCACTGCTTCAATCTCTCCTTGGTCTGAGGCTGTTGGGGCATCTCTCAGGGCATTCCCCCAGGAACTCTGCAGATTGGGATGCCATGGTACCTCAGAGAGGCATGGGGGTGGAAGTGGGGAGAAGGGAGCCCCTAGGGGTCTGTACGTGCTGAGCATCTGTGGAAGCACACACATCCCTGCCCTCAGGAGGTCCTGCAGGTTACCTGCAGGTAATCCTTCCTGCCGGCTCATTTCCTTCGCTTCCCATTACACAAGCATACCCCTTCTTCAGCCAAACTGGCTGGGTTTTAATCCGGCATCGGCCACTAACTACAAGCTTGTGCAAGTTACTTTTGGCAAGCCTTTGTGCCTCAGTGTCTTTATCTATAAAATGGCCGTAACAGGCCGGGCGTGGTGGCTTGTGCCTATAATGCCAACACTTTGGGAGGCCAAGGCAGGCGGATCACTTCAGGCAGGTCAGGAGTTTGAGACCAGCCTGGCCAACATGGTAAAACCCCGTCTCTACTAAAAATGCAAAAATTAGCCAGGCATGGTGGTGCATGCCTGTAGTTCCAGTTACCTGGGGGTGCTGAGGCAGGAGAATCACTTGAACCCGGGAGGTGGAGGTTGCAGTGAGCCAAGATTGCACCACTGCACTCTAGGCTGGGGACAGAGTGAGACTCCGTCTCAAAAACCAAATAAGAAATGGTGGTAACAGGCCAGGCGTGGTGGCTCACGCTTATAATCCCAACATTTTGGGAGGCTAAGGCAGGCGGATCACTTCAGGCAGGTCAGGAGTTCGAGACCAGCCTGGCCAACATGGTGAAACCACATCTCTACTAAAAATACAAAAATTAGCGGGGCATGGTGGTGCATGCTTGTAGTTCCAACTACTTGGGAGGCTGAGGCACGAGAATCACTTGAGCCCGGGAAGCAGAGGCTGCAGTGAGCTGAGATCACACCACTGCACTCTAGTCTGGGGACAGAGCAAGGCTCTGTCTCAAAAAAACAAATACATTAAATAAAAAATAAAAACAAAATAGTGGTAACAACCATACCTATCCCCAAAGTGTTGTTCTGGGGCCTCAACCCCTGACACTTTTGATTCAGCGGGTGGGCCTTTGAACCACATTTTGGAAATCCCTGCCTGAAGAGTACAGTCTGGCAACACAGACCTACACACCACTTCCAGCCAGAGGATGAGCAGGCGTGCTGGTTCACGCCTCTCTGGTTTCAGCATGTTAGCATTGTCAATGCCATCCTCGTTTTAGTGGCATGTTACACAAGTAAGTTCCTGTGCCTCAGTTTTCCTCATCTGTAAGTGGAGATAATAGTAACTATGCTAAGTTCTTATATATTAATAATAATAGTACCTATGTTAAGTGGTGTGAGAATTAACTAAGTCCTGGAACATTGCCTTGCCCATAGTAACGACTCAATACGCATGAACTATTATTATTGTAATCCACAGTCAAAGATAATCCACAAAGAGCAGACACGGGGATAAAAGAAAATACATTGAGTTTCTCTTTGTATTTGAAGATGTATTAATTTCCCCAGGGGCGAAAAGTGACTGAAAGGGGCCACAAGACGGGCTTCTGGGGTGCATTGCTTTTTGGGTGCTGGTGACGTCTTGTGTGTTTGTTCACTTGTGAAAATTCATCCTGCTGTTCGCTTGAGATTTGTGCATTTAACGTGCACAATCTCCAGGGAGCTTCGTGGTTCTGTGAAGCACGAAGGGCAAGCATCCTTATCCGCGGTTTCAAACAAGAAAATGAGGCTAGGACCGCTACTTTAATTTGGCCAAAGTAGGAGATGGGTGTGAGGAAGTGTCTCAGTCCCATCTTTCGTTCGGGGAGCAACCGCCACTCCCAGAGAGCGCAGCGCGAACAGTACCTGGCTCCAGGTAAAGCTCAGCAAATGGTTCTGAATCCTCCTTGCAAATGCCACCCTTCCCCCAGCGCACACAGCCTCTGGGCACGGCCGGGGATTCGCACCGCCGCGCACGCCACAGACCAGCCCCACGCGTGGCCACCCTCCAGGGAGACCCGCTCGCCGGCGCCCCGCGGCCACCGCGGGAGAATGGCGCCCAGCCCCGGGCCAATGAGAGTAGCGGAATTTCTTTCATTCAGCGCGGGGCCAGGCTCCTGCCCGGAAAGGGGCGGGGCGCCGCGCCGGGGGTGGGGCCGCCGAGAGCGGGGGGAGAGGGCGGTGCCGGCCCCGCGGCCTGGCCAATCGGCGCCGCGCCCGGGGGGGGAGGGGGGCCCAGGCCTTTTTTCCCCTCCGCGCGGGACCAATCCCGACTTTACAAGCTTGAACTTTTGCCACCCTCGGACGAGCTAGCGCGCCCGAGGAGGTACCCCGCCGCGCCGGCTCCAGGGGCAGGAGCGGCCTTAACCCTTCCCGCGCCAGGCGTCAGGCTGCTGCCGCCGCGCCCCGGATCCCGCTCCCAACTCACCCTAATTTTCGCATGGAAACCTCGCTAGGGAAAGCGTGATCCCTCACCTACAGCCCTCTCCGAGGTGCGGAGAGTAAACTGGAGAGGGGAGAGGAAGCACCCAGCCTGGAGGCGGCCCGGCCGGCCGGCGGCCCGCCTCGCTCCGAGGGAGGGCCGTGGCGACCGAGAGGAGCCAGCGAGTAGACACTCCCCGCCTCTACACCACCCTCTCCATCTCTCCACTCGGGGCGAGCCTGGAGCCACCGTGCGCAAAGCGCCCTAAGTTCCCTGTTTGGCCCGGCAGAGCGACCCCCAACTTTGTGCAAGGAGCGTAGAGCCCCTCGTGCAGTCACGGAAGATCCGCTACCCCAACATATCCGCCGCCCCCTGCTCCTCAGGCTCAACCCAGGAAGGCACACACGCACACCCATTTTTATTAGCCTGCCCTGGGATGGGGGTTTGGAACAACTGTAAAGTGCAAAGTGTGTTTATAAGTTTGTGCACAAGCCAGGGAGAGGCAAAGCGCCCCGCTTGCGTCCGAGTCTCAGTGGGTCCGCCGAGCCTCGCGCGCCTGCCCGTGGCTCATGTAACCCTGTGTGTATGTGTGTGTGTGTCCGCGGGCGCGTGTGTGCTCGCTCGCATCCGTGCCCTGGGCACAACGCGAGGCAGAAAGCGGGCCGCGGGAGCTGTCAGGCCCTGGGCGGGGGTGCCGGGGCGGTGTGGGGCGGGGGCCAGAGCTCGGCCCGCCCCGGGAGCCGGCCCCTTGGAGCCTCCGGCCCTGCAATGGGACGTGTTCTCCTTTAAGAGTTAAGAAACTTGAAACCTTGTTTGCGCAACAATCAGCGCCGCGGAGCCGCCAAAGTGTCTAGACTGGCATATGATGGGAGTCAGCCAATGACTCCGCGGCGCTCCTCCGGGGGCCCTCAGTGTGCGTTTGAGGAGAACAAAAAAGAGAGAGCGAGCGGAGCAGGGGAGCGATCGAGGGAGCCGAGCCGAGAGAAAGAGCCGCTGGGCGCTGCCTCGCCAGACCTCGCTGGGACCCCGGGGCCACCGGGAGGCACTTTTGTGGAGGGGGGAGGGGGGGCGACCTCGGCAGCGTCGGCGCACGAAGCGTCCGAGGGCAGCGTGGGGCGGGCTGCGACCTCTGCCTCGGTGGACTGCATTTTTAATTAAGGATTCCCAGCAGCTCTTTGGGATTTTTACAGCTTCCACTCATGTGTTGACACCCGCGTCCAGGAGAAACTCGCTCCAAGTGCATCTAGCGCCTGGGACCTGAGACGGCGTTGGCCTTTCGTGCATGCAAATCCAGGGATTTAGGTTTTGTTTGGGATTTCCTTTTCTTTCTTTCCTTTTTTTTTTTTTTTTTCTTTTTGCAGGGAGTAAGAAGGGAGCTGGGGTTATCAACAAGCCTGCCTTTCGGATCCTGCAGGAAAAGCCCATGTAGTTAAGCGCTTTGGTTTAAAATAAGGCAGGGGAAAGGGAGGGCTTTCCAAACACATTTGGGGGTTTGCGCGAGCGCTTTGTGCTCATGGACCAGCCGCGCAACTTTTGAAGGCTCGCCGGCCCATGTGGGGTCTTTCTGGCGGTGCGCCGCCTGCAGCCCCCTTAAAGCGCGGGGACTGGAGTTGTTGAGCAGCCCCGACGCTGCGGTCCATGTAGCCGCTGGCCGCGCGCGGACTGCGGCTCGGCGTGCGCGTGTTCCCGGCCGTCCCGCCTCGGCGAGCTCCCTCATGTTGTCGCCCTGCGGCGCCCCTTCGACGACAGGCTGTGCACGGTCTGCACGGCGCTCCGCGGCGGAGCTTCATGTGGGGCTGCGACCCGCGCAGCCGGCGCCTCGCTGAGGGAACGGACCCCCGGTAACCGGAGACCGCCTCCCCCCCACCCCTGGCGCCAAAGGATATCGTATGTTCAGGTCCAAACGCTCGGGGCTGGTGCGGCGACTTTGGCGAAGTCGTGTGGTCCCCGACCGGGAGGAAGGCGGCAGCGGCGGCGGTGGTGGCGGCGACGAGGATGGGAGCTTGGGCAGCCGAGCTGAGCCGGCCCCGCGGGCAAGAGAGGGCGGAGGCTGCGGCCGCTCCGAAGTCCGCCCGGTAGCCCCGCGGCGGCCCCGGGACGCAGTGGGACAGCGAGGCGCCCAGGGCGCGGGGAGGCGCCGGCGCGCAGGGGGCCCCCCGAGGCCCATGTCGGAGCCGGGGGCCGGCGCTGGGGGCTCCCTGCTGGACGTGGCGGAGTCGGGAGGCCCGGGCTGGCTGCCCGAGAGTGACTGCGAGACGGTGACCTGCTGTCTCTTTTCGGAGCGGGACGCCGCCGGCGCGCCCCGGGACGCCAGCGACCCCCTGGCCGGGGCGGCCCTGGAGCCGGCGGGCGGCGGGCGGAGTCGCGAAGCGCGCTCGCGGCTGCTGCTGTTGGAGCAGGAACTCAAAACGGTCACGTACTCGCTGCTGAAGCGGCTCAAGGAGCGCTCGCTGGACACGCTGCTGGAGGCGGTGGAGTCCCGCGGCGGCGTGCCGGGCGGCTGCGTGCTGGTGCCGCGAGCCGACCTCCGCCTGGGCGGCCAGCCCGCGCCGCCGCAGCTGCTGCTCGGCCGCCTCTTCCGCTGGCCCGACCTGCAGCACGCAGTGGAGCTGAAGCCACTGTGCGGCTGCCACAGCTTCGCCGCCGCCGCCGACGGCCCCACCGTGTGCTGCAACCCCTACCACTTCAGCCGGCTCTGCGGGCCAGGTGAGCGCGCTGCGCCGGCCGGCGGGGCCCCGGCTCCCGGTCCTCGTCCCCTTCCTTGCCCTTCTCTCTGTGACACTGCGGGTCGGCGCAGCTGCGGGTGCTCCCCCGGGTGCCCTTGGAGCGTGGTAGCCACCAGGAGAGGCGCCTTAGCCCAGCCGAGGGGAGTGGGTATCCCAGCACACACCTCAAGTGGCAACTTTATCTCAAGTCTCCGGTAAACTTAAAAGGGTACACGTCGTAGTTTTCTCTGTGCAGTTTCAGGGACATGATGTAGGCTCCAACTTCATAGGCAGTGAAAGGGGAGGGCAGGCCAAGGAGAGACCAAAGAAGTAGGTACTATTTCCTCCTACCTCAATTCCGGAATCTACCCCAGTCTGTACCCAGGCTTCTAGCATTTGTATGCACGTGCCCTTACCCATACTGTGCTTTTCTATGTCCAAGCAGCTTTAAGTTGTGAAATTGGGTGTACACAAATCATAGCTAGAATCAAAAGTCTTCGTCAAATGCCCAATTTGTGCCTTTGTATACTTTCGACAAAGCTTTGCAGGGTAGTCCCTCTCTGGAGTAAAGAGCACCGTCTTTATTCCCCACGTATAATCATTCCCCACATCCCCTTGGGTGTCAAGTGCCAGGGTTTTCCATAGTCCTTCTTAACTTTTGTTTTCAGCTTTTGTATAGAGTTTAGGGTCTTGGTGGCATCTGTGAGTAGTTGAAGAAGCCAGATACTCGATTACCTCTGAGAACTGCCCCCCTTCTTTGTTCTCCTCTTGGGATTTCCTGCACACACCCCACCCTTAGCCTTGCTTACCCGGCTAGGCCCTGGTGCTCAGGTGCAGACAGGCGGAGGCTCCAGCAGGTCAGGAGGCTCCAGCAGGCCAGGAGCTTGCACTTACTTGCCTTGCTCTGACCTCTGCCTTGTGGGGAACACACATTTTAGCCTGTAGCTAGCCTCTGAGGGATGTATGGGAATCCATCAGGTGACACTGGGGTTTTGCAGGGGTGGGACTGGCAGGGAGCCACAGGCTCTTGAGCCTGGGAGGGCTATGAATCCCTCCATTCTGGCTTCCCTGGGGAGAGTCAGCACCCAGGCTGGGAGCACAGAGAGGGTCAGATCTTAGGTCTCCTGACTCTGTGTGGAAGAGGAAGATGGGCCTAGGATGGTGCATTTGTCCTAGGTGTCTTGTCTGTGTGTGGAGTAGTGTCTGGAGAGGAAAGGAAGTTTTCCCTCAGTGATGATTCCTGCATAGAGGGCATTGATGGGGGTGAGTGGGGAGGGGCATGGTTGATCAGGCACCTTACTCCCCTCATGGTAACTCCAGTCCTAATTTAGGATCTATGAGCAGTCCCTGATCTGTGGCCCATGCCAGGCTTTCTATGCACTCTTTTCCTCTTGCTGACAGCTTTCCCTGGAAGTGACTTTCTCCCCTCTGCGAACTCTGTCTCCTCCCTGCCTCTGGGGAAGGAGACCCCTATTTATGGTTGTCTTGTTCCTGGTCATTTTTTTTTTTTTAAGTGGGCCCATTCCACTCTTGTAGAAGCCCCTGGCAGGTATATTCTCTCTTGCCACTTCAGTGTGCCAGCAAATGTTTGTTGAGCAACTATTCTGGGCCAGGCACTGTGCAGGGTGCTGTGGCTAGCAGAGTGGAAATATGAGTAGGATCTGTGCCCTCAAGAAATATAATCCCACGAGGGATTTATGGAGGAGAAATGGGGGAAGAAGGGAAGTGTGCAGGGCCAGGTCACTGGGTCTGAACTACCAGAAGGCTGTGGGGTGTATGTAATAGGATGGCCTGAAGGAGCTCCACAGCTCCAGCCTGGAGCAGGACCTTGGAGGATGGGTCAGAGGAGAGGGAGCCAGCCAGCTCAGAGTTAAGGTGCCAGCCATGCTCAGGTGGGTGGGCAGGGCGGGGAGGAGTGAAAAAGCTGGAGACAATGGACAGGACCGCTCCTGCTACTACTCCTGGGACTAGGAGCTGGCTTGGGTGTTGGTTTACATTTAGTGGTTTTGGAGAGGTACAGGTCAAGAGATACCTGGCAAGCTGCAGTGGAACGGTTCTTGACCATGGACCTAGTCCTAGGCTCTGCCCAGCTCGTAACCTGCCGCTTGACTTTGGATGAGTTACCTCTCCTCAGCCACCGTGCTGGTCAGTGGGGGTGGCTCTAGGAACATTCTCCCCATCTAAATCTGGACTAAGCCTTGGGACTTGATTCCCCTCCTTCTCCCAGAAGGAGGCGCTGTTGCCAGGGCTGCAGCACCCCAAGTCTCCTCCCCTGTTCCTTTGCTAGCTGCTAGCAGGTGGGGCCCCCATTCAGCCACCCTGGGGACCGCTGGGAGGACCGATGGTCAGGGAAGAGTTTCCAGTATGTGCCAGGTTGACCCTCTTGCCCCTGGCCTGAGAGCTGGGGGAGCCCTGGGCTGCTCACCCCACCTCTACCGCCTGGCCGCCAGCCTGGCTCCCATAACTGGGCGGGCGCATAGCTGGGGCTCAGCCGTGCGCGTCCTGATAAGGAGCCTGCGCCTTCCAGGGCTCTGGGGAGAGAGCCCGGGCACCGAGCAGACAGACGCGCTCGCACACACAGCGCAGGCACACAGCTAGCGAGCAAAGTACACTGGAACACCAGCACTGAGGGACTCCCACCTGGCAGCCGTCACCTCTGCACCTTCATGGACCACCGCAGGGAGCCCCCGTGACAGGAGACCCCTTCCTGGGCAGTGTGGAACCCTGCTGTTCGGAGCCCATTCTCCATCAACTTGAGTTGTGGCTTGGGGCTAGTTTCGCCTTTGGGCTTCTTTTCCCGTATCTAAAGTAAGGGATTGGAGGGAATCCCTGCGGGCTGACATGCAGATTCCAGGCCACACAGGCCTCCGTCCCCTCCCCCACTCTGCCCCAGGCTTGTCTCGGCAACAGGGGTCCTGAGGAGGGGACCCACCTCTGCTGGGCATAAGCTGGGGGCCTCCTGGCCTCCCAGCCCGTGGGAGTCAGGCCCCGCTCTGCCTCCCCCTTGGGTGTCTTTCTGTCCCAGGAAAAGCCAGTTCGCTGAGCTCGGTGGGTGCCTATGTGGACGGAAATGTGGAGAAATACTTTAATCACAGCTCTAACCTGTGTTTATAGAGCTCCTTTCTCCTGAAAGTATCCATTAACTTCGGAATAAATCTCCTGCTCTTTGCTTCCCCACTTTTTTTTTTTTCTGTAATTATATTCAGTAAATTACTATTATCCAAATTGCGCCCGGGGAAGAGAGACAGAGCGAGAGAGAGAACTTCTAAACGACTGGAGGAGGCCGCCTAGGAAAACACAGGGTTCCCAGGCCAGGACTATAGGAATTAGAATGGGCTAGAAAGTTTTCCTTTTATTTGGCCTGGCATTATCCCTTTGAAATGAGATCAATTTCAAGTTGGGCTTCCAAGCCCCCGCCCTGCCCGGCTCAGCGGCCCCTAGCCCTGCTTGTCTGCTCCTCCTAGCTCCTCCTGGAGGTGAGGAAGGGGTGATAATGTGCAGTTTGCCTCTTGCTGGCGCCAGCCGGCTGCGCTGTTTATCTGGCTGCCAGGGGAATCTGGGCAATTAGGCTCAGCCAGCCTTAAAGTGCCAGGAGCTCCTTTTCTGCGTGTCCCATCATGGGGCTTAGGGTTGAGTCTTCGGCTTCTGGGGGCAGGAAGGATGGGCACTCAGGAGGCCCCCTCCCCACCCACAGCCCCTCTTTGGGAGGGGGGGAA
This sequence comes from Macaca nemestrina, assembly GCF_043159975.1. Taxonomy (NCBI): domain Eukaryota; kingdom Metazoa; phylum Chordata; class Mammalia; order Primates; family Cercopithecidae; genus Macaca; species Macaca nemestrina. Next base: position 135,249,630 of record NC_092131.1, on the reverse strand, counting down.
ACTTGGCAACCGGGGAGGCATGTGAATCTTTTCCTAAGCAAGATGCTGAGCTGCAAAGATTGGGGGTGGAAGGTAATGTCCCAAACTGAAACTTTTCCAGGCACTGGGAGAGGCTGTGAACTCTTCTGGCTTTAGAATTTAGGTCTAGATCCCAAAAGGCTAAGTACCCCCTGGGGGCTAACCAGAGGCATGCCTGGGCTGAGCTGAACCTTCTGGTGCACTGGCCCCTGGCTGACTGCTCTTGCTTCTGCAGGAAGTTGGAGGAGATTCCTGAAGTTGATGCCTCAGGCTGGATGTCCAAGGGGGTTGGAGTTGCTGATGTCTTTCTGTCTCCCTCTCTTTTCTTTTCCTCCCTACCAGGTCCACTTCTTTCAGAGGAGCCTGCAGTGCTCTAAAAGTTCTCCTGTTAAAGTTTAGAGCATATGGATTATTATTTTAAAATCAACACAACTTTTAAAAGTACTAAGACAACTTCTAAGAGGGGAGTGGACAGAGGGCCTGGTGGCAGCTCACAGTTTCTTTTCTGATCTTTGGTCTCACCCACCAAGTGTCCCACCTGAGTGCCCACCTTGCCCACCTGAGGTAATGCCCTGGGGCTCCATCAGTCCAGATCCATAGGGTGCAGCCACGTGGGAATGCTGGCTGATTGTTACCCAGTAGTGTTCATAGCACATTATTCATAATATCTAAAGAGAGGAAGCAACCCAAATGTCCATTAGCTGATGAATGGATAAATGAAATATGGTACATCCAAAAAATGGAATATCATTCACTCATGAAAAAGAACGGAGTACCGAAATGTGTTACAACATGGATGAACCTCGATGACTTTGTGCCACATGAAAGAAGAAGCCAGCCACAAAAGGCCATATGTTGTATGAAATGAAATGTCCAGAATGGGCGTGGGAATAGAGACAAAAAGTAGGTTAGTGGTTGCCCAGGGTTTTGGGGTTGGGGTCTAGGAAGTGACTGCCAGTGGGGATGGTGTTTCTTTTTGCGATGAAAAAAAATGTCCTGTGTTTAGATTGTGGTTGATGGTTGCACAACATTGTAAATATACTAAAAAAACCCACTGAATGGTATATTTTAAAAAAGGATGAATCTTAGGGTATGTGAATTATATCTCAATTTTTGGAAAGGGTTACCTGATACTGGTCTCCAGCTGGCCTTCCCCATAATACCTGCAGCTACTTTCATATGTGGCCTTGGGCAGGTCCTTCAGCAAGTGGGACCTTAGTTTTCATATCAGTGAAAAGAAGGAATTGAGTTGGGTGAACCCCAAGGCCTCTTCTGTCTCTGACACTCTAAATCCTTGTGTTGTGGGGTAGAGTCTAAAGCCTTCATGCTTTTTTAGTTGCCTACAATGGAATCTAGTGATTAGCTTTCAGTCCATGCAGTTGTTAAACAGTTGGCTGGGTGCGGTGGCTCATGCCTATAATCCCAGCACTTTGGGAGGCCGAGGCGGGCGGATCACCTGAGGTCGGGAGTTCAAGACCAGCCTGACCAACGTGGAGAAACCCCATCTCTACTAAAAATACAAAATTAGCTGGGCGTGGTGGTGCATGCCTGTAATCCCAGCTACTAGGGAGGCTGAGGCAGGAGAATCGCTTGAACCTGCGAGGTGGAGGTTGCGGTGAGCCGAGATCACGCCATTGCACTCCAGCCTGGGCAACAAGAGCGAAACTCTGTCTCAAGTAAATAAACAGTTGTGTGCATACCATTTTGCCAGAGCTAATGGGAGCCTGGTGAGGTCCCTCCTGAACACTTTGCAGTGCTCCACTACCTGGCATGTCTCCTGGTTCAGGTTCATAGATTTTCTTTCTATCTCACAACATTGGAACTCCCAACTCAGCTATGGCCGTGGGTAGTGGGTGTCACAACTCAAGGCTCAGGTAGCTCTTCCAGGTGGGACTTCATTAGCCTTTCCTGCCTTCCACCTTTTGATTCCCAGGTAAGCAGCCCCTGGAAGAGATGCTGGCATTGGTTACAGAGGCTTGACTCCAGACACTACTGCCCATAGTTGTCAAGATTCACCTTTGGGGACAAATCTTGGGGGCGGATGTCCAGAGCTCCATGCCATGTGTGGCCTAGGCCTCAGCCAGTCAGATTTTTGCAAAAGTAACCCTAAGAAATTGCAGGCTTTCTGATAAGCTCTTGCGGGTAGTGGAAAGGGCATGGAGGTCAGGGACCTGGCCTTGGTTCTGGCTCATTACCTAGCTCCTGAGGAAGTCACTTCCACTCACCAGGCCACAGTCTCCTCCTCAGTACAGTGGAAGCACTGGCCTCAATTCTCTTTTCCTGTGGAACTCCAGCCCTTCCTCTGCGCTGCCCCTTGTCCTGAGAGGCCGGTCCTCCTCAAGGCTGGCCTCTAGGCCTGAGAGCCCCCTAGATCCTCTTTCTGCACATCTTTGTCCACAGGTGCATTCAACTTTACCATAATCCTCATCCCAGTTGTCTATGTCCATATTTAGTGAGCATGTTCTGTGCAGGTGATGTCCCAGACCCAGCGGGGATGAAGCGGTATAAGAAAGGGCATCTCTTGATTCCACCTCATTGGGTGGCAGAGCAGAGTTAGGCCTGGACTGGAATCCCAGCTCCACCATGACTGGCTCAGGAGACATGCGCAAGTCAGTTTTCTCATCTGTAAAATGGGGATAATAATGTCATCTCATTTGTTTTTTGTATTTTGAGAAAGGATTAAATAAAAATAGGGGCCTGATGAGCATAATTAACTACTCTGTACCTGAGGTCTAAAATAATAAAATTGAAAGTGATTGGCATGGAGTGAGACACAAGGTAGGCACCGAGCAAATGTTCACGTCTCTCTCAGTGGCTACTCTGTGATTCACTTTTCCTTCTCCCTAATTTCTGTCCACAGAAAGTCTCTGTTTCTAAACCTCAGAGCTTTGACTTTGTTGGAAGTAACTTTGAGCTGGAAAAGCCAGGGTGGGGAAGAGGTGAGGCCTCATTGGGTGTATGGAGCAAAACAAGTGCTCCTATAACTAATTGTGCCTTATTACAATTGCGAAAAACACTTATTACCCCTTGTGTCATTACTGATACCCGCCTAATAATAGTTATTACCACTTTATTACCACTGAGAGTTTGTTTTAGTTTGCGATTTGATTGTGTTTAGTTTCATTTACCGAAAATGAAGGGTCATTTCATTCATGCAAATTGTTACTTAGTTTAGCAAATTGTTACTTCCCATAAAGCAAGAAGCTAAGGAATTCTTCTGAAGGCAAAGTATATGTTTTTAAGGAGGAGTATTTTAGGCAAATGAAAGGAAACCCAAAGAAAAATATCATAGACAATAAGGAATAATAGCATCTGAGCTGTAGAGAACTTGCGTTCCACCCCTGTCCTTTACAAAAGGGGAGACTGAGGCCAAGAGTGGAAGTGACTGGCTTTAAGACTTCCTATTGAGATAGCTGGGTTTGGCCCTTTGGGTCCTAACCCTTTCTACTGTCCTCCCCTGCACCTAGGAATGCTAGCTCTAATGCAGCTTGTTTGGACACGAGTTTCTGCGTCTGGGCCTTTGCACTTACACTCAGCTCTGACTAGGCTTGCCAAATTTAGCAAGTAAAATGCAGGATGCCCAGTTAAATTAGAGTATCAGATAAACAACACACCATGTTTTAGTATAAGTACACCGCCAATATTGAAAGGGGCACACTTATACTACAAAATGATGCTATGTTTATCCAAAACTCAAATGTAACTGAGCATCTGGTATTTTATCCAGCAGCCCTGGTTCTGACTTTCCCTGCACTCACGTTTCTCTTGTTAAAGTAGTAACAGTTACTGTTTATGGAGGTGTTTTTCGATAGTGCCAAGAGCTGCACTAAGCATTTTACATACATTATCCCAGCAAACCTGGGAGGTCTAGATGATGATTATCCTCATTTTAGAGCTGAAGAAACAGGCTCAGAGAGGTGAAGTAAGTTGCTTGAGGTCACAAAGCCAAATATGGCAGAGCTGGGATTGAGCCCGTATCTCTCTGTGCCCCAAGTCTGTGGCTTTAACTGTTGAGGGGATTTGGGCAGCAGAGGAGGTGGGACAAAGGGAGGGCTTTCTGGAGGCTGAGTTTATTATTTGCGGAAACCAGAAATTAAAAGCATGTAGAACCTGAGGTGTGAGCTCCCCGACCCTGGCAGTGACATGCTGTCTCCTGTCTTCCAGAATCTCCGCCACCTCCCTACTCTCGGCTGTCTCCTCGCGACGAGTACAAGCCACTGGGTAAGTGCACCCTCCTTCCTACCCTTGCAGAGGAGTGTCCCTCACTGGGTTCCCTTCAGCCCAGTGTCTGTCCAGCCTCAGGGCTGGAGGGCTGGAGGGGAGGGGTGAAAGCCAGACCGGTTGCTGTGAAATGGGGTGAAGTTGTGCAAACACTCCCACAGTTGGGCCAAAGCAGACCCAGCTTCTGCAGTAGGCTATTTACATCTCGAAATTCCACGGCTCATCATTAACCTCTCCGTGACCTTTTAAACATGGGCCTTTCGAAGATGAATGGGTTTTGACTTACGCATCTCACTGGAGGTGCGTTGGTATTTCTGTGTCTCTTTCCTCTCTCTTGGGCCCCCCAGCCTTGGGTTATTCTCCTTTAGAGTGTATTAATTAGTAGTATGACAAATAGGTTGGGCATGAAGTCTTTGTTGAGAGGAGCTGTGTATTTTCCCCCTTTTTAAGCCAAGATGTTCACTTGAGCAGAAACAATTGGAGTATTAAAAAGGAATGTATATTGGTATACAAAGCCCCTGGCATGGACTGTCCCCTAGGTGAGCTTAGTGGAGCTGGTAATTTTAGACAACTCCCATTCAGAGGCAGAACATGTTTTCTGTAAAACCTTGAGCCTAGATGATCAGCCCATATTCTGGGGTAGATGTAAGTGGTTTCAAAAGCAGAGACTGTTGGCTCACGCCTGTAATCCCAGCACTTTGGGAGGCCAAGGGGGGCAGATCACTTGAGGTTAGGAGGTTGAGATCAGCCTAGCCAACATGGTGAAACCCTGTCTCTACTAAAAGTACAAAAATTAGCTGGGTGTGGTGGTGCACATGCTCCCGAGTAGCTGTAATCCCAGCTACTCGGGAGGCTGAGGCAGGAAAATTGCTTGAACCTGGGAGGTTGCAGTGAGCTGAGGTCACGCCACTGCACTCCAGCCTGGGTGACAGAGTGAGTGAAACTCTGTCTCAAAAAAAAAAAAAAAAAAAAAGAATAGAGATTGTGGCTGGGAACGATGGCTCATGCCTATAATCCCAGCATTTTAGGAGGCTGAGGTGGGAGGATCACTTAAGCCCAGGAGTTAGAGGCTGCAGTGAGGTATGACTGTGCCACTGCACTCCAGTCTGGGCGACAGAACAAGACCCCCTCTGTAAAATAAAAGTGGAGAGTGCTTGGCTCTCTGTTTCCTCTAGTGGGGTTTCAGGGCATGGGTTCTGAGGCAGAGAAGTGATGGAATCTGTAGGATCCTGACTGGGGCAAGTTAGATTGGCCCTGACAGTGCCAGGAAAGCAACTTTGTGACCCAAGCAGTTCCCGTGGGACTCAAGCTTTAAAAGTCAGATGGCGTGGCAACGATGCTGAAACATTCCACCAAGTGACCGCAAAAAGTGGGTTTTGTTTGGCTTTTTTGTAAAGGCCTCCTCCCAGTAGTGTGTGTTAGCATCATCTGGGAGGTCACTTCTTTTTTTCTTTGTTTGAGATGGAGTCTCGCTCTGTCACCTAGGCTGGAGTGAAATGGCGTGAACTCGGCCCATTGCAACCTCCGCCTCCTGGGTTCAAACGATTCTTCTGCCTCAGCCTCCCGAGTAGCTGGGACTACAGGTGCCCGCCACCACGCCCGGCTAATTTTTGTAGAGACGGAGTTTTACCATATTGGCCAGGCTGGTCTCAATCTCCTGACCTCGTGATCTGCCCACCTTGGCCTCCCAAAGTACTGGGAATACAGGCGTGAGCCACTGCACCTGGCTGGGGAGGTCCCTTCTTAGTGTCGTAGACACTCAGGCATATCCACCCCAGTTTTCCTTCCAGACCCCTCACCTGCCGTGAAGTCAGAAGTGCCCACCAGGTCCCTTCAGAAGTGTGACCTTCTCAGGCTAGGTGGGCAGAGGCTGTCCCACGAGGGTGTGGGAGTCAGCGACCAAACTATGGTGGCCACCCTATTGTTGTTCCAGAAGTAGAATTGTCCCATGAATGGGGGAGCCTTAGTTTCTGGGGAACTGGAGAGATCTTCTGGTGGGAGCTTGTCACTTAAGAGATGAAGAATCAAACTGAGTGAGGGGGAGGAGCTGCCCAGCTAATGAGCTGCAGGGTTGAGGCACAAACTCAGAGCAGCCCCCACTCAGGTGGGTGGCTGGCTGTCCTTCCCTTGGAGGCCTGTCTCAGCATTTCCTAAGTCAGCATAATTGCACTAGTTGCTTGCAAGATCCTTAGTTCCATTAGAGAAAAAAACCTTCAAAAGTTCTTAGTGAAAGTTCTTAGCACCTCAGCTTGAATGTCAAGGATCATCGCCCTGAGGGTTTGTCAGTTAGCATGTGATAAAGCAGCAAAAATCAGGGCACTGCCCAGCCCTGCAGAGTGACCATGTGGAAATCAAACAGTTGTCCCCATGATTTTACAAATGAGATGACTGAGGCCCAGAAAGAGGAAGTGACTCTTACCGGTGGTCAAATAGCTCAGCCCACCACCTGTTTTTATATGGCTTGCAAGCTAAGAATGGCTTTTATTTTTGAAGTGGTTAAAAAAGAAATCCAAAGAAGCCTAATATTTCGTGACACCTGAAAATTACGTGAAATTCAGATTTTGGTGTCCAGAAGTGGAGTTTTACTGGAACACAGCCAGGCTTGTCCATTTCCATTTTGTCCATGGCTGAGGCAGAGTTGAGTAGTTGCAGCGGAGACTGTATAGTTCACAAAGCTGAAAATATTAACCTCTGGTCCTTTATAGAAAAAGCTGGTGAGCCCTGATGTTGCTTGACTCATAGTGGAGGCGGGACCTGAACCTGGAGCTCCAACTTGCAGATGGAGTTCTTCCTCCTTGAGGCTTGAGCAGTGATGGAGGTTGGGAGCGTTCTTTTGCACAGCAGCCATTGAGACACTGTCCAGGGCCTCACTAGAAACACTAGATGTGAGGGTTTGGCAAGGGCGTGATAGGGACTTACTAGCTGTGAAAGGTGGAAACCGCCTGTCGTTCCCACTCTTCTGGAAACCTCACAATGCTGTCTGTGTTGGCTGTAAGGCAGTTCACTAAGAAATAGGACTCGGCTTGTGATGTTGCTACTTCAGATGAGAAGTGGCAGCAGGGCTCTGAGCACTAAGCACTTTGGGAACATTCGGTATTAAAAGCAAAACTCTTCTAAGAAGTTCCCAGTTGAGCATTGAGGGGTTTTTTTTTGTTTTCGTTTTTTGTTTTTTTTTGTTTTTTTTTTTTTAAGATTTTTCCGTGTGTCGTTATTTTTCTCCTAACATATTTTTCCAGCAGATAACTTTTTCATTCCCTGATAAATAGTCCCGGGTTATTTTTTGGTATTATTTTCTCTTCCTTGCATTGTTGCTTTTTCATAAACAAAAAGCCAGTTCACTTCTAAGCCTCTGTGATCACATGAGACCAAAAAACAAAATAAAACCCAGAACACCCAGTCAGCATCTGGCAAGTGGGAAGCTGGAGAGGAAAAAAAAAAAAAAAAAAAAAACAGGCCAAATTGGTTAATGTTTTATCTTCCTGCTCCCCAAGCCATGTGGTAAAAGGAAAAAACTTCCTGCAGGATCAAATGGAATTCTAGCTAGTGAGGGCCTGGGCAAACGGTTTTATCCCAGGAATCCTTTGCCTGGAGTAGCTGTGCTGGACCGGGTGGGGCCAGGTGGGGCCACGCAAGCCAGTCCTGGATTGTGCTGGGTGAGAAGGTGAGTGTGCTGCAGGCGCTCCAACTCTGGACAGGCCTGTCCCTTAACGGGGGCAACACCCATTGCTGGTAGCAGAGGCACAGGCCCAGGAAAAGTTTTCCAAGTCTGCCTGTCCCAAAAGGCATCGGCTTGTCAATGTTCAAGCAGCTCAGTATAGCAGCTCAGTGTTCTATAGAAAATGTGCAAAAGAATTTCTCTTTCTCATCTAACTGTTCTGCAGACAGAGGAAAACCAATAATGTACTTAAAGCTACTTAAAAAAAAAAAAAGAACGCCTTAAGAAAAACAGTCCAGGCATTAAAAGTTGCTGTGTGAGCAGGTTTGGATGTTAGGGAGTGGGGGAGGGGAGAGAAAAAACAAAGTTAATCTGGGAGCAAATGCTTGAGCCCTTAATTAGAGGGGTGTAAGCGGGACAGAGTGAGGACGGCTGGTGACTTGTTAAAACAGTTTCCCCAGCTCCAGCAGGAGGGAGGAAGGAAGGAAGGAAGAAAGGAAGGAAGGAAGCAAGAAGGAACAACTTCAAGAATTTTAATGGTTGTAATTAAGTACGGCAACTATGGATTGTTTAGGGGCTTAATTTAACCTTACCCAGGGAGGCTCCAAGTTGCTACTTGCTCGGTCCCCTGAACTTGGGTTATTTCTGTGGTCAGGGCAGTACGTTTTCAGGTACCAGCTTCACAGTCAGCACTTTCCAGAAGAGTTCTTGGGCTGGGCTGGGCTGGTCGGGGGTGATCCTGAGAAGGGGTTACAGGGTGACATCAGAACGTTGGGAGGGACATGCTGCCCTTTGCAAGCACACACATCCACACACGTGCACACATACACAGATGCATGAGAAAGAAGAAAAAAGAGAGCGCTGCCCCACGGCCAACTAAGTTCTCTTTTTCTTTTCTCCCACAGATCTGTCCGATTCCACATTGTCTTACACTGAAACGGAGGCTACCAACTCCCTCATCACTGCTCCGGGTGAATTCTCAGGTCGGCATTTTTTCTCGTGCATTGCTGTTGTGTTGAAATTTATCGAAGGGGACAGCTGCGGAGGGGGCTTGGTGGAAGACTTTTTGACTTCCCCTCTTCTTTTTGTTTCCCTTTTCCTCCAATCCTTGGATGGGAAGATTGCCAGTGTTTCAGTCGCTGGTGTTCTTGGGGTTAAGAACAGTCTGTGTGAATGAAACCTGAAGATAACTTTTAAAGCACCTGTCTACCACGTTTTAACCAGTTGTCTCTCCCTTGTCTCACTTGGAAATGATAAAAACTCAGCACAGCTCTCCATCTCTCGTTTAGAAAGAGATCCTCTTCCCCCAGCTGCGAGAGGCAGCAAAGTGGAAGTGGTACACATTTGTCTTCCTCCTGTCCCCACACTGGGGGAGGGACCAATGTGAAGGGTCAGAAGATTGGGGAAATTGGAGTCGGTTGAATGAGCTTGCAGGGAGGATCTGGCAAGTGAGGAGTTTGGCAAAGGCCAGTGGTTTCTGTCTCTCTCCCTGAGCAGCGGATGCTGGGATAGGAAGCCGAGGGAACCCTGCTTTGGAGTCCTCTGTCCCCTGCAGTTAGAAGCTGGTCATAGGGACCCCCACATCCGGAGGAATACCTGAATCAAACTTTCCTTGAGAAATGAGAGGTTGGTGTTGGACTGGGGACATTGAGGGCCAGAGGCAAGGTCTGTGGGGCCCTTTGGGAGCATGGCTGGTGGCATAGTGGCCTGGTGGCGTGCTGGCTGGGACTGACAGCCCCTCAGGCTGGGGCTGCATACCTAGTGGGCATGGCTGGATGGCTGTGTGTCTCCATCTGAGCCATTCTTCCCTCACCCCACATCCATGCCATGGTAGCAGTCGCCAAAATAATAGCCATTTATTGAGTGTATGCTATGGCTAGCACTCCACTCGGCTGCTTTTATGTGCATTCTCTTGGAACAGCCACGGGCTGTTTGTCTCCAGGGTCTGTGCTCTTCATCACTGTTTTGTCCCCCACTTTTCTGCAAGGGCCAAATGTACCTTCGATACGTGTATTTCCCCTAAAGTCCTGTCATTCTTGATGCGGTCTCTCTGAAACTCTAAGGATAATGCAGCACTGGTTGCTCACAGCTGCCTGGCCATTTCCCTGGCCCACAGCCTTCGCCCATCCATTCCCTTCTCACCAAGACATGGGAGCTCACAACAGTATGGCTGTTGCAGAGATGGGGAGGCTGAAAGTGGAAGCAGGAATGTGACTTGCCACACAGGGTCCCACATTGGGCAGCCTGGTCCTGGGCTCCAGTGGTCCTGGAATCCAGGTCTTCTGGGTCCTATTCCTGAGTGCCTTCTGGTCTCTGGTGGCTCCCCTCATTAGGGTACTTCCTTCTCTAATAATTTCTTTCCCTCAAAGTCCCAACCAGATGAACACAAGTTAAAATTTCAATCCTTTCTTTTTCCTCTGCACCTACATGAGTGAAAGCCACATATAATTTTGAAGCAGGGGGCTTAAAAGTATTTCTGAATTTACGATTTTGTGTCACTGCCAGCCCTCAGATGGATTCCATTGGCGTTGGTTGTCTGGACAGATGGGTAATTTTTTGGCATCCTCTTTCTCCCTATTGTTAATGGTGGAAAGTCTGTGGTGTGTGTGTGTGTGTGTGTGTGTGTGCGCGCGCGCGCGCGTGTGTGCATGTGCATACCTTACCGTTTCAAGGTGTTTGCAGATGTAGTCTCATTTGATCCCAGCCATTCCAGAGGAGGCCTGGTGTGGCTCAGGCTGGAAGGACCAGACCCCTAAGCACTTGCAGGAAGCCCCTCCCTAAATCCAGAGGCTGGGAGGTCTCAGGAGACCCCAAGGCCATTAGTTTGGTTGCCTTTGGGCCTCACTGGGCCTGTGTCTGAGATTTCCGCCCAGATACCCCAAAGTAGTCTTTGGTATTGGGTGGTGAGAAGGTCTCTGCTACTCGTGACTGTGCAAAAGGACTGTGTTAGAAAATGTGTCCAATGCCTTAGAATTCTAAGGAGTGGAAGGATTTGGAGAGGAAATTGGGGATTTCCTATGCCAAGGACATTGAGTGAGGTCTTGAAGGACTTTGGTCTGAGTTCTGGGTGGCCTCAGTAGGTGAATGGAGTGTTTACCTTTGTGTCATCCTGGTCCCTTCCAGGGATGCCATGCGAGGAATGTTTCCCCCCGAGGGCCCACTGTTAGCTTTTCCAGCTCGCTCTGTGCTGTGGGGATCTGAGGTCCTGTGGGTTAAGCTGCCCACCTGCCTACTTGGAGCCCGGAGACAGGGGGCTGTACTGGCTGTCACACTGGAGGACATATTCAGGGAGGGAAATGGCCTAGGGGTGACAGGTCTTGGTGGGTGGTGAAGGCACGAGTCATTCTGCAAGATGGAATGCAAGGTTGTGTGGGAGGGCAGGGCCGGAGGTGAAGTCAGAAAGGTGAGGGGCAGAGGCGGGCACAATGTGTTGGGCCAGGCCAGGGCATTTGATGTGTCTAAGGACAAATAATAGGATGGTGCTGATGATGACAGCAGTTGACATTTATTGACACTCACTACGTGTCAGGCACTTTACTAAGCGCCAGCATCCTCCATTTCATTGACTCCTTACCACAACTCAGTGAGACAAGTGTGATTCTTCCCATTTCATAGAGGAGGAAACTGAGGCTCATTGCCGGGCCAACTGCCCATAATGTAAGTGGCAGGCTTGGAACGTGAGCCTGCACAGTGTGACTGCCCAGCTCCCGCCCTGAGGGCCCTGCCCAGTGTTCTACAACAAGCATCCCTGTTCCTTTCCCCAAGCCAGACCCTGGCAGGAGCAAAGTAAAATGATCAAAAGGAGCCTGGTGGGCACCTGTCCTGATTTAAGTACCGGGGAAGGGGATGAAGGGCTAGCAAGGGTGCAGGGCAGCTCCATGCCCTCCCAGGCCACTACTAGACAAACGTTGGGGACCACCCAGAGATCACACCACTTGCTGGCCTGGCCTTCCATCTCCTGGAGTTCTGGGGGTCTGCCGATCGCAAGAGCCTTGTCACCCTCAGTGTCCTGGGATGCATGTCATCCCCAAACAGGGTGTCTGCAGCTCCAGGATGGAGACTGCCCTAGTTTGTCTCGCACAATGACAATCCCAGCGTCGGCCCTGGGACTCTGTTTTATCCAGCTCCATGGTCTCGCTTTACTTCCCTGTCCTGTTGTTGAGGTCACTTGGGGGAAGGATGGGCCTCTTGAGGCTTAGTCCCAGGCCCAGGCAGGCAAGGAGGCATGCAGGAGGGGCTGCAGGAGAGGAGACGCACTTGCTTCAGCTCTGCTGAGTAGTTGATGGAAAACCTTCATTTGATCTCTACATCAGCTCCCAATTTGGATACGTGATCCCCACTAAACAGTGTAGAGGGGGCAAGTGGCTTCACCAAGGTGACTGGGGCTGGGGGTGGTGGAGGGAGGCTAGAATGCAGAGCTTTAAGAAAATCTAGAGACCTTACACCTGGAGTCTTTGATGGGATTTGGGAAGAATGGAAAGCCTAGAACTTTTCGGGTACTGTCAGGACTCTGGCACTCTGGTTTCCTCACCTAATTCAGGGCCTGGGGTACTGTCAACTGACTGTCCAAGGCCCCTGTCAGGCTGTCCTCTTCTCTGCAGTATTTCCATTCCTCTTCCATTTGCTTGATTTCAGTTTAGTTTGGGGAGGAAAGGAAGAGAAAGCTAGTTAAGTAAATTCATACTAAGGTGTGAGTGGCTGGTAGGCAAACTTTTTTTTTTTCTCCAACTTTAAAGTAGAACATGCCATAATTCTCAGAATTGCAGGATGAAGAAATGGCAGTTCCGAGAAAGGCTGGTGGCAGAGGGCAGGGTTCTCTCAGCATCTCTGACTCCAGCCTAGAAAAACAATGAACATGTCAGAAGGAGCTTTAAGCCCTGAGTGAGGGAAGGAGCCCTGGCCAGGCCGGGCTGGGTGAGCTCTGAGTCACTTAGCGGGAGCCTGAAGTGGCAGGGCTGCTTAAGCACCCGGGCCTGCCTGACTCCATGCTGTGGGGCTGGAGGCGGCGCACAAGGCAAGCTTCTTTAGGACCAGTGGCTCCCCTCTGCTATCTTATTCTAGTGCCTGTAAGATAACCGTTCAAATGCTTTATTAAGCACCCTGTCCCTCCGTTTTCTCACTTGTAAATCGAGGATGATAATAACGACATATCCTTAATGGTGAGGGTTAAATGAGATACTTTACCCCTGCCAGGGTCTGGCGCAGGGAAGGGGATGGGGATGCTTGTTATGGAACACTGAGCAAGGGCCCTCAGGGTGGGAGCTGGGCAGTCACTGTCCAGCTGTATACAAGGCACGGTCTAAGCTGCCCATCACTGGGATCGGGCAGTCCTTGCTGGAACCTTGGCCCTCTGTGCCTGGTATCTCAGTCCTCACAGCATGTGGGTTTCTTTAGAGCTCTGTCAGTGACAGCAGGCCCTTCCGTTTAGAAAGGAGGATGCCAGGGGAAGGAAGGGAGCCACAGTAGGCTACCTGGAGAGTTGGGGGCTGGGCTGGATGTGGGTGTCTTTCCTCCACCAACCAGACTGTAAGCTCCTTGAGGGCGCAGATCATTGTATAGATTGTTGTATTGTGTAAGTTGGCAGAGTTTGGGAACAGAGACTCAGGGAGGTTGGGAGACTGGCTCAGAGCCACACAGCAAACAGAGCAGTGTGGATCCACCTAGGGTTGCAACCCAAGGTGGGTCCACACTGCTTACCCACCTGCCACTTGGTAGCAACTGTGCCTGCCATTTGCCCATTTCAGGGGTCCCTTGGGGTTGGTGCTGTCTGATGTTACCATCAATGCCTAATGAAGCTGGGAGAGGAGTGTGTGTGTGCAGCGTCATTTCCTGCTGCTTTCTCGATTACAGGGAGCAAGTGTGTTCTTGTCCAACACCCTCATCTAACAGACTCTAAGAGTTCCGTGTTCCAGGGTGTGCGGTTCGGTCCATTCTGTGGGTCCTGAGTCCCTATAGCTGTGGTGGGCTGAAGAGCATGGGCTCTGCACCAGTGGTCCCTGTGATCAAGCCCCGAGTCGGCCATCTATAAGGTGTGTGACCTTGGGAGAGCCACTCAGCTGCTTTGTCCCTCAGTTTTCTCACTTGTAAAATGGGGATGATAATAACAACATATCCCTAGTGGTGAGGGTTAAATGAGATGATGCCTGTGAGTCTGCCAAGGCCTGGCACACTCCATGTGGTGGGTGTGGCCATCGCAGTGTTCCAGGCACTGTGCATAGGGCTAGGGGCACAGAGATAAAAGTTACATTATTTCTTCCCTCAAGGTATTCACAGATAGGTGAAGACACAAACAATAACAGGAGGCAGTCCAGGGGAAGAAGAGATTAGTGATCAACTGTTGGTGTGGTAGGGAGGTAGCTGGGAAGGCTTCCTGGAAGAGGCAATATCTAAAGGCGATATTTAAAGAATGAATGGAAGTCAGAAAGATAGGATTTGGAGCATTCCAGGTATAGCAGATGCAAAGACCTGGAGGTATGAAAAGAGCTTGATGTTGAGAAACCAAAGGAGTTGCAAGCGACTGGGAAGCAAAGCTCCAGATGTTGGTGGGAGACGAGATGGGCAGAGGCCAGGACCTGGGAAAGATTTTTTAAAAAAACTTTTTTCCAAACCTGCAGAGTGGACATATAAGTGCCAGCTCTGTGAATTTTCACAGACTGATCACACCTGACCGATAGGCAGGGCGTGCAGACTGTGGCTATCACATGACGATGCTCCGGCCTGTCACGTGAGGGTGCTCATTGCCTGTGGGTCTGGGGTGCTGTATGCAGAGTGGTTTCAAAGGGAAAGCAGGAGGGCAGGGGATACGTTTTAGCTGAAAAGAACATTTCATTAAGTTTTGGAGAGCAGGAAGGGCATTTCATCTGGGTGAGTGGTGCCCTGAATCAATCAGACTTGAACCTAGCCTGGTCCCCTTGGGTTTAAGAGGTGGCCCTCGGGCGTGACCCATGCTCACTCTGCCTATCCTCAGGGGTCAGGCTCCAGCCTGGAGACAGTGGACAGGTTGCCAGACTGACACCAATTCTGGCCAGCACCACCCTGCCATGTCCAACTCAGTAATGGGTAGGGGAGAAGTTACATTCAGCTCCAGTTCCACATGGATGGTATTTACTACTCACATCAAGCCCTTGCCATGTGTCTTTTTAGCTTTGACCAACCAAAGGGAAAAAAAATGCCTTCCCTCCCTAACGCCTCCTGAGTATCTCACAGAAGGACCCATTCTTCCTGGGCTGGGGGAGAGGTGTGAGGGGCGGTCGGCAGGAGTGATGGGGTTGACTAGAGCAGTCCTGGAGGAACAGGCAGCTGAAGGAGGGCCCAGAAAACCCGTGACTGCCAAGAAGCAATGCGGGACGGTGGGCAGTGTGCCAGAGTGGTTTCTAGGCTCAGCTGTGCCCTTTTCCTGCCATGTGACCTCAGGCAAATTCCTTGCCTCTCTAGTCTCAGTTTGCTCAGCTGTATATTGGGTCCACTGGGTCACTGATCTCAAGGGTTTCCTGGTGCTGATGTGTTCCAGGCTGTAAGTACCAGCTCCCAGGCCTTGGGGTGGGGAGTAGTCAAAGGGCTAGGGCTTCTGTCCTGGGGCATCTTAGCTTCTCTTGTCATTGTCCAAAGGCAAAACTGTGGCATGGAACAAAGTCATGAGGAGGGAGGGGATCAGTGTCTTGGACCTCCACCCCTCCATCCCAAGGCACTAAAGCTTGGGGGCTGCGGTGGGGGTGTACTTGCAAAGTCCAGAGAGGGCAACTGACTCAGCAGAGATAACAGAGCTTTTAGATTCCCCATGGCCTCAGACAAAGGACTTCAGGGCTATTGTGTTTCCTGAGTGTGGGCTTTTGAATGACAAGTCAATGTATTGAACATTTATTATTCAGAACTTACTGCAACCAGGTGTGGTGGCTTGTGCCTGTAATCCCAGGCTGAGGCAGGAGGATTGCTTGAGCCTGGGAGTTTGAGACCAGCTGGGGACAACATAGCAAGACCCCTACCTCTTAAAAAAATTTAAAAATTAGCTGGCCATGGTGGCACACACCTGTAGTCCCAGCCACTGAGGTAAGAGGATCACTTGAGCTCAGGAGTTGGAGGCTGTAGTGAGCCGTGATTGCACCACTGCACTCTGATCCAACCTGAGCAACAGAACAAGACCTTGTCTCTAAAAAAATAAGAAAAATAAAAATTGGCCGGGCGCGGTGGCTCAAGCCTGTAATCCCAGCACTTTGGGAGGCCGAGACGGGCGGATCACGAGGCCAGGAGATCGAGAGACGATCCCGGCTAACACGGTGAAACCCCGTCTCTACTAAAAAATACAAAAAACTAGCCGGGCGAGGTGGCGGGCGCCTGTAGTCCCAGCTACTCGGGAGGCTGAGGCAGGAGAACGGCGTAAACCCGGGAGGCGGAGCTTGCAGTGAGCTGAGATCCAGCCACTGCACTCCAGCCTGGGTGACAGAGCAAGACTCCGTCTCAAAAAAAAAAAAAAAAAAAGAAAAATAAAAATTAAAAACAAGAATTTATTATAAAAAAGGGGAAAAAAGAATCTACTACATGCCAGTGGCAGATGACACAAAATGGAGAAAGGCTGGACCTTCCCCTCTAGGAGCTGTTGGTCTAGAGGAGAGGCAGACAGCAAACAGACAGTGGTGACCGATCATGCTGAGTGCTGCCCTAGAGATGTGCTCAAAGCAGGGGACTCTGTTGGGGTGGGGATGGGAGTGTTCAGGGGGCATTCACCTTTACAGAGAAGGTGATTCTGAGTTGGGTTTTGTAGGATGACTAAGAGTTCACCAAGAGGACAACAGG